>NC_135785.1:112907500-113228333 GCF_051106095.1 Pogona vitticeps
GTCAGAATCTGGGCATGACTGTCAGATAGATGATGTCCTTTCATTATGATTTTCTTCACTTCTGATAGCTTGTAACTTGCCATTTTAACAGTATGTGCAATGAGAGTTTTATTTTAAATTTTTTTGCATGCCTAATTATATGTTTAAAATGAACACGCTGTACCCTTCCATGAGCTCTACACGAACACTTGCAGTAGCTAAACAGATTGTCAAATGTTGAAAAAAAAAAAAAAGAAAAAGAAGAAAGAAAGAAAGCACACTAAGCAGTCAGTTTTAATTTATTCATGGCTATCAGCTTTTCTTGTCCTATTAGTTGCCATAATAGTAACACAGTGTTGAGCAAAATACCAGAAGCTTTTGTTAGAATCATTAACATAATTTGATAACTGATTGTACTTGATTTCTGACTTCTGAACTTTGACATGAAGCTCAGCGTAAGATGAAATCTCAGTGATTGGGCTCTCTCTCTCTCTCTCTCTCTCTCTCTCTCTCTCTGTGTGTGTGTGTGTGTGTGTGTGTGTGTGTGTGTGTTTTAAAAAAATGAATACTTCACATTGCATTGCTTTGTTAACTGTAATTAATATTCGCGTTTGCCACAAGTTATATTAGATGGAGCAATGGTAGTGATGATAAAAGATGTGACAAAGATGCACACATGTCATCCTCCCCAAATGGTTCTGTGCAATTTAAATTTAGAAGGAGAAAAAAAACCTACCAATGTAATTGAAGCATGCCACCCCACAAGAACTGAATGAATACAGAAGCAGATTAGAAGTTAATGTGACATTTTTTCTAACTTAATGTCCACATCATCCAATCAATATGGTGTAAATTTAAATGTTGATTTAAAAAAAACAGTTAAAACCATAAGTATCTATATGTACCATGACATTAGAAACCTATTATTTAAGTGTCTCTTCCTCAGTTTTAGTAGTCATGATTATTTGCTGTAAAAGAGGACACTTCCTTTCTTTCATAGAAATATTTGGTTGTCTTCCAGGTTTGCATAAATAGTCTTTGGTTAGGATCTGGTTTAGAAAAAAATAGCATATACATGTTAAAATGAATGGATGCCTGTAATACTTTTATTTTCATTATGATCCTATGTATGGCCACTCAGAAGTAATCACTATTATCTTGAATGGAGGCCACTGCCAAGTACATTTCTATAAGATCACAGGTTTACTAAATATATAAGGGCTGGTTTATAAATTACTGTACATTGTGGGCAAGCAGCTGAGCAAATGGTACCTGTTTAAGTTTTTAAAAAGTGTGTGTGTGTGTGTGTGTGTGTGTGTGTGTGTGTGTGTGTGTGTGTGTGTGTGTGTGTGTGTGTGTGTGTGTGTGTGTGTGTGTGTGTGTGTAAGAGAGAAATCCAGAAATTCCAAGGCATCTCTGAAGACAGTTGAAAAAGAGAGGTACAGTACATGTCCATATGCATGCCTACAATTCAATAATGGCCAGATGTACCAGGAATATAGAAGGACTGATGGTACTGAATGTTAATGAGAGCAGAAACAATTGGAAAACATTACCTTTTTACTATCTCTTGGCATAGGTCATTCACAAAGGCAACAAGACTGTTTCCATACCCAGTCCAGTTCAGAATACAATCTGGCTAATATACTTCATTCAAAAAGCCTGACATGATAAAACCACCATCTGTCTGAAGATGTTCCTGAGAAAGGAACAGTAACAATTTGCAGATAATTATCAAGTTTAGAGGAAGCTAATGAAATCTTTGAGAAAGACAGAGTACCTAAGGGAGGTTAGAAAACAATGTTATATCCATTTGTTGATTTCCATTGATATTCCATTGATATAAAGCATAAAGATTTTGGTTTCCAAATGAAGACTCAGATTCAGGACTGAGTAAATTCGGATGACTTCTGAATCAGTCAAAGTTGAATTGAGTGGTCTTCCAAATCACCAAACCAGAGTTGGAACCAAATTTTGTGTTCAATGCACACCCTGACTGACTAGCAGAAACCAGATCAAATTTATACCCTGACACCTGTACAGAGCTAGACACTGAGAAAGTCCCATGGTTGCCAAGAAAGCTATGAAATCTTGAACCACTCCTACTGTGCTGTACCCAAGTAGTCTAAAGATTCTTCTTCTTCTTCTTCTTTTTTTTTTTTTTTGATGTTTAAGAAGTTGTCTTTCTACCATTCAACATAACACTGTTTTCTCTGCTGGGCATTACCACTTGTAGAACCACATTTTAATGTTTGTCCTTCTTTCAGGTACTTTGAGGTGTGTAATTTGCATATTTAGATATGATTTTTTTTTCAGACATCGAGCTTAGTTGTGTTTCATTTTAAGACCAGGTTTGAAATTAGATTGCGAAAACAAGTGATTTTTGAAATGGCTAGACACGAAGATCCTCAACCATGCATGCCAATGACCCTAGAGTAATTGAATTGAACAGACTACATGATTCCATCCAGTACCAACAGACTGACATAGACTGCTATCTAATGTGAAGACCTGGAGTCCACAAATTTTCCGATAATAGTGTCAGCATAAAATGTTAGTGTACCAGATGATGGATGAATAATTTTGACACTCAGTCTCTGTGCTCCCAAACACTAGATACAATTAGGTGGTATGCATTTTTTTTTTAATTTGAAGAATCTTACTGAATTCTTAAGATTTAAAACATAGCAAACATAAATTTGAGCTGCATTTCAGATAAAGTAAGACAGTAATAAAATTATTCTAATACTATTTCTAGAATATGGAACCCAAAGTTGGTATTTATATAAATTTGACCATTGGAAAAACAAGGGCCAAATCCTGTATTTAAAAAGGAAGGGGCAGAACTGTTAATTGATTTTAAAAACTTTGATTCAATAACCATATGAGATTTGTTTCACTAAACCTGCATTCACTTGGTGCCTAGACCAATACTATAATGTTTCAGGGGTGGGGAAAAGCAATATCTGTTTCTTCAATCTTTTAAATCATTTTTTAAACCATGATTTTAGCATACTATGATCTGATCCTTCCATTTTAGCTCTTTAAAAAATAATAAACACTGGAAGCATTAGTACATCAATTTAGGAATTTGTAATAGTGAGTAAGCATTTTATGGAAGGATTTTAAAGGATTTCTTGAAAGGATTTATTTGTCTTCTGTGGTTTCATAGCACTTTAAAATCTAACAACAATTTCATTGTGGCCTGAATGTTATCACATGAACAAAGCAAAAAAGGCTGGACTTAGGTGTGTGAATTAGATATGGGAATGTGGGGAGCAAACATTCTAGGAAAATGAGATAAGGGCATGTACTTTGATGCCTGAATGGCAAACAGTAGGGCAGTATAAAAATGAGCCTGGGTGATATAGCCGTTCTACCATATCTAAGAGAACGAGGCCATTATAGTAATACATAAAATAACATTTGGAAAGGAAACTAGGATAATTTCCCAGCAAAAAGGACATTTAGATGGTTCTGAGCCATTGCTCTGAATTGGAAGTATTACTTATGTCTTAAGTTAAATTGAGTACAACTTCGTAAAGCACTCCCTTAAAGGACACCTGTAGGGACTAAACTGGAATTATTAAGCCACATGGTTTTAACCTACTAAAGATGATGACCCTAATTCAAAGACCCACAAAGCACATCCTGATTTGGTAGGATATGGTATTTTTTATACCATATCCTGCTTGCATTCAACAGACCTTTCCCTAAATTTAAAGATATTTCAGAAATAGGCAGCTAGCATGGTACACTGGATATGTATCCCAAACCTGTTTTGAGTTAAGCATACCTGAAAATGGCATTTTGTTTCACAGGCAATGAGTGAAGGTGTTACCCATCATCACCAAAAGATTCCCCCCCTTCCCAGGTAGTGTACTCAAAGCCAGTTTGGTTTGATCCACTATGACAGGTGCACATTCAGTGAATATGAGGAGGTTGATCCTGATGTTTAAATTATAGGAGAAAGTTACTTATTAAAACCATATAATTCCTGTTTTGTTGATTTTTTTTAAGTCCTTCCTTTTTTCAGTCAAAATATTTTTTTTAAAAAGAATGATATCAAGAAGTCTCATCTCCTAAACACCCCCAACTGAGCCATATCATGATCTCTTGGACCCACCTACAGTAGATAAAGGTGACATTAAAAAAAATAGAGGGCAGCCTTCTTCTGGTTCAAATGTGATCAGAGAACTGATGAGCCCATAAAGATTTCCATTAATAAATTATTTTTTTAAAAAAATCCCTGAAAATGTTTGAGGACAAACTCCCATATTCCGCTTTTAAGAGGTTTCTTGAGAATTTATTCAGATTGGCAAGTATCCACAGAACACTACTAGAAATAATACACTGCCGAAACATAGGATGGATAGTCCAATATACTTCCAATCCACATCTCTTACGAATGCAATAATTTAAAAAGTCAATTCCAGCATTAATGTGAGATTTGGGGGACTTGCCATAGAAAATAGAGTTTGCTATAGAAAATACAAAAGAGGTGGAGGAGAGCTCTTGCAAGTTGCAGAGATGTCCAGCTTCTGCTTTGGTCATCACTGTGCCACGTATTGTTGAGTTCTCAAAAGGATGCAGAAGGCTGACTGTGACTTTTCTGTCCAAGTTCCTTACATTCTGCATCCTCATATGATGGGTCTAGAAGTGCGTGTGTGTGTGTGTGTTTGAATCATATTGTTCATTCACAGCATTTTCCTAAGCTCAATTCAGCATATGAAATTTATTTCTGACAATTACTCAATAACCTGTTCCTGTCTTTCATAATTTCTCGGCAATATGTATGCCCTTTTCTTTCCATACCTGAAATACAGTACAAGCAAAAAAAAACAAAACAAAAAACCCCCACATTTTTGCATAGTTGTAGTCTATGAAGAGGTGCTAAGAAATAAGTAGAAGATGTTCTGTTTTGTCCTTATGGTTACACAACAGCCACAACATTCAATATATCTTGCTCAATGGACTTATCGTTTTATCATTGTGTGTAGGTATATCAGTGAGTGACCCAGGTGGTGCCTGTATGTTTGAAGAATGACATCTCTGCTCTGCTGTCATCAAACCCAAGTAATTAAGAACAATCAAGTGGGTGTTAATTGGATATAATGGAACAATCTCCAGTCAGCCTGAGCCTACTATTTGCCTCTTACTAGTAATTATGAACACTAAGTACTCATGCTAATCTCCTCTCTTCCCATGAAGCCAAACAGAGGTGCGGTATTTACTCAGCTGATTGCTTGTTTTGTCTGCAATTTAGTCTGTTTTAAGCCAAGAAACTCATAATTTGCCAGGCTGTCACCAGCTGCTGGCATTGGACAAAAGGATGAGAGGCCCTCAGTGACAACAATTCAGCACATATCAACCAAGAGAAAAGGGCCAATCTTAATTAAACTGACCTCTGGTTACATATACAGTAGCAGCCGCACCTGGACATTGAAAGAGTGAAAAAAAATTAAACCTATAAATCTGTATTACAGCACTCAGTTTCTAGCAGGTGCACTCAATTTTTCCCCAAAAAGAATGTTTGAAACAGAAATCCCCTTAAGTTAATGAGTCTTTTTTTCTATATCTGTTGTGGTTGCCAAGCATGTCGTATTAGGGTAAAGTCAGCACTGGGCTATAGATATATATCTTCTTCTCACCCTTCCACCAACACAAAGTAATTTATATTCAAATGCACCCCCACTACCATTTTGCAGCATTACTCACAATTATAACAAATTGTCAAAAGGATGGCAAAGATACTAAATACCTAACAATCTTGCAAGTTTTTAGATAGTATTTAGAAAATGAACAATATTCAATTCTTCAAAAATATCTTCAGTTAATGAATGTGAAATATTGTGCGTCTGTATCCATGATTTGAGATACTAGGAAATGGCCTGATGTTGTTGCCATGCCTCTCATTGCCAACAGGGAAAAAAATGGCAAGCTTTACACAGCAAAAGGCAGACCAAATATTGACAACACCTATGGCAGCAGTCAAGATTATCTATAAGATACCTTCTTGTGCTCACTGCCATTCACAAAAAGCAAGGAAAAATCCCAGAAACTGACTCTGTTTTCTATCAGTTAACAACTTCTCACCCACACACAAAGCAATTGTCATGGCTATTTTTTGATATTGCTGGAAAAAGTGGGGAGGGGGTCACTGAAACATCCGGGCATCTGGCAACGTATATTTAAGGAAGAGGACTGCCTACCTTGGGCCTCCTCCTCTTCAACAGCCCACATGTCCACCCTGAATGCTAGTGTGAGTTCTACTGGTCACTGGTTTGGGGGCTGGATAGGAATGTTGACCCGCATCCTGATTGGCCTGTGGAAGCGGGGATTTTTTGCCTATCCCACACTAGCTCGGGTGCGTTGGCAGAATAGGGTGGTCAATCAGTCACACAGGCGGGTAGTACGGATAAACCAGTTTCAGTGAGTCCCATCACAAATACAGGTAAGGTATAGCTCATCTGATCTCACAGTACTGCGGATCATGCAATTACAGCGCTTGGGGAAGAAGATCCGCTGGGGCTGCTCCCGGACCAACAGTCAACAAGAATAAGGGGACTTGAGGTCCGGGGGTGGTCGCAGTCATGACTGCGAGAGCTTGGTGCTTGGGACTCGTCCATAGTTTGGTAGGGGTCTACTGAGAACCCTCTGCAGAACCTCAATGTGCACTACTGCAGGACCCCCCCTTTATTATTTGATTATGAATATGGAAGTTAAATAAAGTGTGGCCCATTTTTTATTCCATAACAGTTGTCTCGTGTCTTATTCTGGGCTCAGGGGATAATACCCCATAGTGCTTAAAGTACTCTCTTGGGTGGTTTACAAGTTAATTATGCAGGCTACATATTATTCCCCCCCCACCCCCAGTGAGCTGGGCACTCATTTTACTGACCTTGAAAAGACAGAAGGCTGAGTCAACCTTGAGCTGGCTACCTGGGATTGAACTCCAGGTCTTGAGCAGTTTTGACTGCAATACAGCAGTTTAACCACTGAGCCACAAGGCTATTAGGAAGACCTAATATGAGACAGATTGCCTCAATAAAGGCCACAACTATTAGTTTGCAAGAAATGAGGATAAATTACTGCAAAAGACAATACTGCTAGGAAAGGGAGTGCAGTAGGAAGAGAGAACAACCCAACATGAGGTACTGTTGGTTTGCAAGAATTGAACAGAACTGTTAATGAGATGACATTTCAGAGATCATTAACTCATACTATATAGTCACCACACAACAGAAGTGACTTGATGGCACATCACTTCTTTTGGAGCTTTCTCCTTAATAATTAAATACTGTAATTGTAAAGTGACAAGACTGATGGAATGGGTGAAGCTATGACAGGATATAGACACCAAAACTCTGACCATCCTCAGCCACAAAGTAAAACAAAAAACAAAAAAACCCAGTAATTCACAGATTAAACAAGAGAGCTTCTGAATATTTGTTCTCTATTCATTTTAAAATATTTTTTTTAAAAGACACAGAATCCTTTTACCAGCTCTATTGCTTGTTTGGCCAGAAAGTAGGTAGGTAGGCAGGCAGGCAGGCAGGCAGGTAGGTAGGTAGGTAGGTAGGTAGATACTTTATTACAGTCAGTGCCCAATATCCAAAATTTATATATATAGACTACACAATACCAAAAATCATAAATTTATATACATATACCTAAAATCTTGCTATTATAACTAAAAACTGGCTAAAAACTTACTTAGACCTTTTCTACAAAGATTTTAATTGCAACTGCATAAAATTTTGCTACATTGAACAACATACAGTGGTGCCCTGTATAGCGACGTTAATCCGTTCCGGATTAATCATCGCTATCCGGAAACATCGCTATGTGGGGGGGAAAACCCCCATAGGGGTTCCTGTGGGGCGAAAACTCACCATTATCCAAAGATCCTCCATAGCGCCACCATTTTCGCTGCCTCGGTAAGCGAGGGCAGAGCGCAAAAATGCTTGCGGCGGCCATTTTGTTGATGCGGTGGCCGTTTTGGAACCGCCAATCAGCTGTTCTAAAAACATCGCAATGCGAAGATCGGTAAGCGAAACGCTTACCGATCATTGCAATGCAATGTTTGCCCTATCTAAACATCGCAATGCGATCGCATTAGCGATCGCAAAAAATAGATCGCTATGCGGATTCATCGTTAAATGGTGTGCTCGTTATGCGAGGCACCACTGTACTTGTATTTGGTCCAAACAGCATGCCTGTGTTTTTGTCCTGACAACAATAAGAGTATAATAGTCCTCTGAGCATCCAGGGAGTAATTTTGAATAAGGTTCGATAAAAAAATTCCCCGAATGCCAAAATAGAAGGGGCAGCACATAAGAACATAAATTATTGTTTCTATTCCACCAGAATTGCAAAGGCATTTGCATTGAGATTATGGAATTTTTAAAAACTTCTTCTTTTGTACTGCTGATGACAAAGCATTTAGTCGATCAAGGGTAAAAGTTCTATGTTCTTTTTGTATTAAAAGTAGATAGAAATAATTAGCTGGCTTGAAGGATAACAATACAGAATCAGTTAATATATTGTTGGTAAAAAACAGTAATTCATAGCTTAAAAAGTGAGCTTCTGAATATTTGTTCTCTATTCTTTTTGAAATATCTTTTAAAATATTTTTACAACCAGACACAGAATCCCTTCACTCCCACAAATGCTTGTTTAGCCAGGAAGTAGTTTAAAAGTTTCTCGTCCTGATAGCCAGCTAATTGGGTCATGACTGACAAGCTTGAAAGTTTGGATTGCCCCAAATCTGGAGCTGATTTCCCTTTGAAAACTGGTGTAATACTCTGAATATGCCTTGCAAAATAGTATGCTAATTCCCTGGAGATATGTGGCAAAATGTCCCTTTCTGCAGCACTGTCACTTCATTACTTCCTTTAAAGTAACCTCTTTTTTGAGAATTCATATTTCAGCTCTAACATCCTGGCTCCTTCTGCCAACCATTTCTTATTTGTCCAGGGCTACTATGCCACTCCCCTTCATGGATTGCTGCCTTGTTGTGGCGAAGGGGTTTAAGTAATTCAGAGAAGCTATGGGCTAGGCCGTGCAAGGACACCCAAGATGGACAGGTCATAGTGGAGAGTTCTAACGCGATCCACCTGGAGCAGGAACTGGCAAGCCACTCCAGTATCTTTGCCAAGAAAAATCCATGGACAGAAAGAAAAGGATAATATATGATGCTGGAAGATGAGCCCCTCAAATCAGAACACATCCAACATGCTACTGAGGAAGTGCGGAGGACAAGGACAAGTAGCTCCAGAGCTAATGAAGTGGTTGGGCCAAAGCCAAAAGGACACTCAGCTGCAGACGCACCTGGAAGTGAAAGGAAAGTCCGATGCTGCAAAGAAAAATATTGCATAGGAACCTGGAATGTAAGATCTATGAACCTTGGTAAGCTGGATGTGGTCAAACAGGAGATGGCAAGAATAAATATTGACATTCTGGGCATCAGTGAACTAAAATGGATGGGAATGGGCAAATTCAATTCAGACAATTACCATATCTACTATTGTGGGCAAGAATCCCGTAGAAGAAATGGAGTAGCCCTCAAAGTCAACAAAAGAGTGGGAAAAGCTGTACTGGGATAAAATCTCAAAAATAATAGAATGATTTCAATACGAATCCAAGGCAGACCTTTCAACATCAGAGTAATCCAAGTTTATGCACCAAGTACCATTGCTGAAGAGGTTGAAACTGACCAATTCTATGAAGACTTACAACACCTTCTACATCTGACACCAAAGAAAGATGTTCCTCTTATTATAGGGGATTGGAATGCTAAAGTAGGGAGTCAAGAGATAAAAGGAACAACAGGTACGTTTGGCCTTGCAGATCAAAACGAAGCAGGGCAAAGGCTAATAGAGTTTTGTCAAGAGAACAAGCTGGTCATCACAAACACTCTTTTCTAACAACACAAAAGGCAACTCTACACATGGACATCACCAGATGGGCAATACCGAAATCAGATTGATTGTGTTCTCTACAGCCAAAGATGGAGAAGCTCTATATAGTCAGCAGAAACAAGACCTGGAGCTGATTGTGGCTCTGATCATCAGCTTCTTATAACAAAAGTCAAATTTAAACTGAAGAAAGTAGGAAAAACCACTGGGCTAGTCAGGTATAATGTAAACCAAATCCCTTATGAATACGCAGTGGAAATGAAGAACAGATTTAAGGAACTAAATTTGGTGGACAGAGTGCCTGAAGAACTATGAATGGAGGCTTGTAACATTGTACAGGAGGCAGCAACAAAAATCATCCCAAAGAAAAGGAAATGCAAGAAAGCAAAGTGGCTGTCCAACAATACTTACAAATAGCAGAGAAGAGAAGGGAAACAAAATGCAAGGGAGATAGGGAAGTCACAGAAAACTGAATGCAGACTTCCAAGGAATAGCAAGGAGAGACAAGAGGGCTTTCTTAAATGAACAGTGCAAAGAGGAAAAGAATAGAAAGGGAAAAAAACAGAGATCTGTTTAAGAAAATTGGAGATATTAAAGGAACCTTTTGTGCAAAGATGGACATGATAAATGGCAAAAATGGGAGGGACCAAACAGAAGCAGAAGACATTAAGAAGAGGGGGCAAGAATACACAGAGGAATTATAGCAGAAAGATCTGGATGTGGTTGCTGACCCTGAGCCAGACATCCTGGAGAGTGAAGTCAGCCGCTCAGAGTGGTATAGATTTATCAGATGGGCGGGATATAAATAAATAAATAAATAAATAAATAAATAAATAAATAAATAAATAAATAAATAAATAAATAAATAAATAAATAAATAAATAATAAGTGGGCCTTAGAAAGTATGGCTAACAACAAGGCCAGTGGAGGTGATGGCATTCCAGTTGAACTATTTAAAGTCTTAAAAGATGATGCTGTTAAGGTGCTACACTCAATATGCCAGAAAGTTTGGAAAACTCCGCAGTGGCCAGAGGATTGGAAAACATCACTTTACATCCCAATCTCAAAGAAGCGCAATGCCAAAGAATGCTCCAACTACCATATAACTGCACTCATTTCACATGCTAGCAAGGTTATGCTCAAAATCCTACAAAGTAGGCTTCAGCAGTATGTGGACCGAGAATTCCCAGAAGTACAAGCTGGATTTCGAAGGAGCTGAGGAACTAGAGATCAAATTGCTAACATGCGCTGGATTATAGAGAAAGCCAGAGAGTTCCAGAAAAAACATCTACTTCTGCTTCATTGACTACGCAAAGGCCTTTGACTGTGTGGACCACAGCAAACTATGACAAGTTCTTAAAGAAATGGGAGTGCCTGATCACCTTATCTATCTCCTAAGAAATCTACATGTGGGACAGGAAGAAACAGTTAGAACTCGATATGGAACAAGAAAGGAGTATGACAAGGCTGTATATTGTCCCCCGGCTTATTTAACTTATATGCAGAATACATCAGGCGAAAGGCTGGAGTGGATGAATCCCAAACCGGAAATAAGATTGTTGGAAGAAATATCAACAACCTCAGATATTCAGATGATACCACTCTGATGGCAGAAACTGAGGAGGAATTAAAGAACCTTTTAATGAGGGTGAAAGAGGAGAGGGCAAAAATGGTCCCAAGCTCAATCAAAAAAACTAAGATCATGGCCACTGGTCCCATCACCTCCTGGCAAACAGAAGGGGAAGATATGAAGGCAGTAGCAGATTTTGCCTTCTTGGGCTCCATGATCACTTCAGATGGTGACAGCAGCCATGAAATTAAAAGATGTCTGCTTCTTTGGAGGAAAGCAATGACAAACCTAGACAGCATCTTAAAAAGCAGAGACATCACCTTACCAACAAAGGTCTTAACGAGGGTGAAAGAGGAGAGGGCAAAAAAATGGTCTGAAGCTCAACATCAAAAAAACTGAGATAATGGCCAATGGTCCGATCACCTCCTGACAAATAGAAGGGGAAGATATGGAGGCAGTAACAGATTTTACTTTCCTGGGCTCCATGATCACTGGAGATGGTGCTTCTTGGGATGAAAGCAATGACAAACCTAGATATCATCTTAAAAAGCAGAGACATCAACTTGCTGACAAAGGTCTGCATAGTCAAAACTATGTTTTTTCCAGTGGTGATGTATGGAAGTGAGAGGTGGACCGTAAGGAAGGCTGGCCACCAAAGAATTGATGCTTTTGAATTGTGGTGCTGGAGGAGACTCTTGAGAGTCCCCTGGACTGCAAAGAGAACAAACCTATCCATTTTGAAGGAAATCAACCCTGAGTGCTCACTGGAAGGACAGATCCTGAAGCTGAGGCTCCAATACTTTGGCCATCTCATGAGAAGAGAAGACTCCCTTGAAAAGACCCTTATGTTGGGAAAGTGTGAGGGCAAGAGGACAAGATGGTTGGATAGTGTACTGAAGTGACCAACATGAATTTGACCAAACTCTAGGAGGCGGTGGAAGACAGGAGGGCCTGGCATGCTGTGTTCCATTGGATTACAAAGAGTCGGGCATGACTTAACGACTAAACAGCTATGCCACAGTTTATTTCTTTTCTCTGGAGCACACACTGGAATTCCTAAATGAAACAAAGGAGTTCCACCAAAGGATAGTGTAGTGTGTTTTCTGTGCTTTTTTGATGGGTGTTTGGAATCCAATAAACTGCCTTGACCAAAGAGACTCAGGCCCTGATTAAAAGCAAAAGTGCACAAATTTTATTTCCAAGGTTTGGTCACAACAGAAACAATGGTAAGCTGTACTTACTGGATATCATTTCCAAGCTCTACCCGCCTTCTTTTTCAGAAGCTGGCTAAATGGATGGAGGAAAATAATATCCTTCACCAGGATCAAGCAGGTTTTAGTATGGGCCATAGCAGAGTAGATCAAATCTATGTGCTACATCATCTTGTATGCAAGTATACCACCAGGCCATTCAAATGGCTGTTCACAGCTTTTTTAAACTTTTTTTTCTGCATTTGACACAATCACCAAAAATCACCTGGGGGATAAGCTCGCAGAGACTCCTAACCCTAATACAAGAACAATATACCAACACAATGTTGAGAGTAAGGATTAGCACAGACGGAAGGCTGACAGAGGAAATTCATACTAACAAAGGGGTAAAACAAGGGTGCTTACTTGCACCCCTACTATTTAACTTTTATATTAATAACATTGTAACAGCTTTAAACCATCCAGATCGTTTCCCCCCCTCAATTGGAAATTATAAGAGTGTAAGTCTTATATATGCTGATGACATTGTACTACTATCTATGAACAAAAAGGGACTGAAGAGAAGCTTAAATAAACTCGAAGAGTTCAGCCACCTAGAGCAACTAAAAATAAATTACACAAAATCTAAAGTAATGATTTTTGGAAAGCATTTTCCCAAATTCAGCTGGACTATAGGCAAAAATAAAATAGACCAAGTCCAGACTTTTAAGTACCTAGGAGTGCATTTTAATGAGAAAAATTGCTGGAAATCCCAGATACAGAGCACCAGCATAGAGGTTCAGAAATCTAGCCATGCTCTGGCTAAATTTTTCCATTCTAAAGTTGGTAACCTAGTAACCCCAGCTTTAAAAGTTTTTTCAGGGAGGGTGATCTCTCAAATGCTTTATGGAATTGAGATCTGGGGTATGAATCAGAACAACCTACACCATCTTGAAGTAGGACAGAACAAGTTTCTGAGACACATCCTCGCGGCACCCCAGGGGACTCCGGCAGCTTTTCTTAGAACAGAGACAGGCATGGTGTCTATTAAAGCCAGGGCAACTCTAGCTATATTCTCCTGCTATAAGAGGGTATGTCTGATCACCATCTACCTAAATGCTGTATGGTACAGCAATGGAAGAATGGCGGCTCGGCAACTTCAGTTCAAACCCTAATAAAAACTAAATCCCTCTCCACAGCCATCTTTGTTTTTTCTGGGGTTAAAAGAATGTTGAGGGGCTGGATCTACAAATTGGATAATGACCAGGACTTAGCCTTAATAGGCTCTTCAAATTTCTCTCACTGGTACCATCTGCTGATCTACTCAAAGGCGCATTATTTATATACACTTACTTTTGCCTCCCTGAGAACCGTATTCACAGAACTCCGTTTCGAGACCATGCCAACCGCTGTCTTAGACAGCAGGTACATGAATGTCCCTAAGCATCTAACCTATGTATTTGTGGAGCACGTGAGATAGAAGATGTTGTCCACTATTTACTCAACTGTCAGCTCTATCAAAACCCTAGAGAAAAGTTCCTGGGTCCCATTTTGGCTGCCCTTCAGGAGGAAAGCCCTCAGATAAGGTGGTCAGGTTACTTTTGGACTGTGACCCATATGTTACATACAGAACAGCACTGTTGGCAAAAGCACCCAGAAACATCCACGCTAATTTCCTGAGAGCCATCACGATCAATTGTGTGGGGGACTCCCAGATACGAAGGGTCTCTTATTATTTTATATATCTGTGATTTTAACATGATTTTACTTGATTATATTTGTATTTTAAAAAATTGTGATGGCTTTTAGTCGATACAATAAACTTGAACTTGGTTCTTGGTAAGCTGTATGCATGAAGCTTTCATGGCTTGGATCCAATGGTGGTTGTAGGTTTTTTGGGCTGTTTGGCCATGTTACGAAGGTTTTTCTTCCTAACGTTTTGCCAGTCTCTGTGGCTAGCATCTTCAGAGGACAGGAGTTCGAACTCTGTCTGTGTTCTGGTGCAGGATAGTTGAGTATTTGTAGCTGTGGGATAAGCTTTTTGTCCTTTTCAGGAGATTGGGTGATTATGGTGATAAGGGTATTTTTTGTTATGGATGTATCGTTGTGATAAGGGGGGAGATGATCTGTCACTGTGATTAATGGGTGTTGTTAGCTAGCCTTTTGTGTGCAGTGATCACCGGTCCTTGTGGCTGGGTAGAGTTTGTTGACCCTTTGCAGGCTGCATTTTTCAGTGCTGGGAGCCAGGCTTTATTGAGTTATCAACTTTCTTCTATGTTGTTGAAGTTCTGCTGATATTTGTGGATTTCAATGGCTTCCCTGTGCATTGTAACATAAGGATTGCTGGTATTGTCCAGTACTTCTGTGTTTTGAAATAGAATTTCATGTCCAGCTTGTTTCAGGGCACGTTCAGCTACTGCCAATTTTTCCAGTTGTTTTAGTCTGCAGTGTCTCTCATGTTCTTTGATTCTGGTGTATATTGTGGTCCTAATATATACCTGACCACAACTGCAAAGTATCCGGTATACTCCTGCAGTGGTGAAGGGGTCCCTTTTGTCTTTTGCTGACCGTAACATTTGTTGTATTTTTGTGGTGGCCTGAATACAGTTTGTAGGTTGTGTTTTTTCAAAAGTTTCCCCATGCACTCCATGACCCCTTTGTATAGCAGAAATACTTTATTTGTGGTTGGCTGTTTTCCTTCTTCAGACAGAGTTGTAACTCCTGTCCTCTGAATATTGCCAGCCACAGAGACTAGCAAAACGTTAGGAGGAAAAACCTTTGGAACACAGCCAAAAGAACCTACAACAACCAATGGTAAGCTGCTTGATTGTCAACTCTGTTGCAATTATATTTCTTCTAGCTCTTTCCTGAACTCTCCCAACAGGATCCTTATGCCACACTGTTCAAGTTCCCATTTGCGCACCCTTTCTGACCCTCTCTGAAGTCTCAATAACAACCACCTCTCCCCTTTCTTCAACAGCCACCCCACTCTTCAAATTGCCTCCCACTCCCCAGTATTCTGTGAGAAGGGACAGATGGACACTAGTGCTGTCCAGGGTCACAACTAATTTATTTATCTATTTACTTAAATATTTTTACCCAGTCTCTCTCCAAAGACCCAAAGCAACATACATCATTAAAACACAATATTAAAGCTAAAACCAGTGAATTATTCAAATGTTAAATAAATTAATGAAATTATATGAAGAATGTTAAGTAAAGCATTACTAAAATAGATTTGGAAGCAACAAAATGCAAACCATCTTTTTAAAAACTCTCCTAGCCAGTCTGTAGCTGAGGAAAAGCCTGCTCAAAGAGAAAGGTCTTCACTTGCTTGTAAAAGGACAACAGATGGAGTTCACCTTGGCCTCCCATGGGAGGGAATTCCAGAGTATGGGAGCAATGACAGAGAAGGCCCTCTCCTGTGTCCCCATTAAAGTGGTAGGACTGAGAGAAAGTCCTATACTAATGATCTCAACACCCAGGCAGGCTCATAAAAGGAGATGTGGTCTTTGAGATAAATTAGACCCAAGCCATTCAAGGCTTTATAGGATAAAACCAGCACTTTGAACTGTGTCTGGAAACAGATTGACAGCAAATGCAGCTTCTGGAACAGAGGGTTATGTTATCCCTGGAAGTAATAAACATGCATACCTCTACTGTTGGTAAGACTGACTATGAATCTGAAAGCACGGGTGTGAAGGCTTCCATCCACCCTCAGTCTGCAGTCACTAGAGCTAGAAGGTACACTTGCCTCCTGAGGAGTAGTGTAGATGAAGCATAACCCTGGTGGTAGTGGGGAGGACTGTCACAAAGAAAAGTGTCATACCACCCCTCCATGTAGTGGCTACAGTGATTGTGATTCCGAGAACGAAGTGCTGATGACTCAGTTGGGAAGAAGCAAGACAAGGTGAGGCAAAAAAGTAAGCAAGAACAGTCAGGAGTGCCATTATTTTCTCTTATGGCTGTAAGAGGCAACATTTCTATAGGAGGAGCCACTGAACCTCCTCACCCAAAGGGACAGCAGTTAGTTCACCCAGTTCTGAACACCCAGACACATGGAACTATTGGAGCTAAATGCCACAAGGAATGAGGAGAGGGAAAGGGCTAGAAGAGGCTAAACTCCATTTGTTAAAACAAAACCTGTGAGGTAACAGGAATATCAGCAGTGCTTAAAACTTTAGGGTTGACGGCTGATGGATTGTGAGTTATTATAGCTGTTACTTTTGATGTGTCAGTATCGTCTTGGGGAACGCAGGAACAGATATCGATAGCACTCCTGCCATGACATCTTTCCCTTTTTTACATATCAGAAAACAGGTTGGCAACCAGAGAATGAAAATATTTTACAGATGTGAAATGGCCCACTTAGCTATGCAGACAGAGTTCCACAAACCTCTGCCTAAGGCACTGCAGTCATAATTCCTTCTGCATCCTGGTACCATATGCTCGTATCTGTAAATGAACACACAAAATACTCAGTGCTTTTGGGATGGCTCTGGGCCTTACAACACCAAAGCATGTATACAAAATCATTCTAAGGAAAGGAAAACTGCTGAACAGCAAGATCTTAAAGTGCATCATTTAGTTGGAAAAAAAATTTAATGGCATTTACTCCTGAGCAAGTGTGCACGGGATTTCTACCCTAAGTATCAACCGTCAGATGTAGAAACTCATGATTATGAAATGCAGAAACAGAAGTCGTCTACAGTCATGGTTTCTCCGTGGGCCATCAGCCCAAGCTCAGCTCTGCTATAACGTGAGGGCAGCCAGCTCTCCTGAAGACTCCAGGGACCTTAGAACTCCAAGAGGGAAACCTGGGAGGTAAGTGCTTGGCAGATAGAGAGATGCCATTTGAGAGAGTAGTGGCAAACCCGATGCAAACACTATGGAGTACTATCAATGTATGAGAGCAGAAGGAGCAGGCAAATTAATATATTTTATGAAGTTGTTAACATAACCCAGTGCTTCCCAACCTTGGGCCCCCAGATGTTCTTGGAGTACAACTCCCAGAATTTCTGGCCAGCACAGCTGGTGGTGAAGGCTTCTGGCAGTTGTAGTCCAAGAACATCTGGGGACCCAACATTGGGAACCACTGCTGTAACTTTTGCCAAGGGTGTGGAATGGATTTAAAAAAACTAATATTAATAGTTGCAAAAAATGCTACTGGTAATGCAGGAGTTTGTTGCAAAGTGCTTTTTTGGTATTTATTTTATTCAACTTGTATCCTGTCATTTCAAGTAATCAGGGTACGTAACTATTTGCTGATATCCATTTCTTCTCACCCAACTCAACTATTCTCTCCTTCATACATGCACTGCATTGGTTGAGGCCCATCCTGCCTTGTCCTCCCAAAAGCCCAGTTTGAATTAAGGAGCCATGATAAGCTTCTGAAAAGGAGTACTTTATTCTCATGGCTTCGAAATAATTCCTTCTGTGTTCAGTGGTGTTTTCTCCCAAATAAATAGGATTTGAAAGATTAATTCAAACTTTAACAACATATCCAAGGGAAGTGTTTCTACAGTTGAGAAGTCACTCCTCTTGGCAAATCTTCACAGTTCTGATGGATTACATTCTGCAAGTTGAATGAGGGCACTCCCAGTTTTTTCTAGTAGACCAGAGGGAAGGAGGAGATATCTTAAGCAAACAATGACTCTAGTCTTAGTAGGATCTTTGTTGGTCATCATGAGCACCATGAAGCAATCTTAGATGGCAATGTGGCATAGAGACAGACATTGGCAACATTCTTTTTTAAAAAACATTTTATTAGTTTTTCACTCTATCTACATTTGATTTGTGCTTGTTAAACATCGTGTTACATGATTTGCTTATAATTATTTGTTTTTTACATCTCAGTGTCTTCCCAGTTGTCCCCCCAAATTCCAGACATCTTTCAAACATTCAAACCATTCATGTATGTATTTTAGTATATAATATGGCTACTATCATAATATTACTTTCATAGTGTACAATATTCTGAAGATCTTCTAATAACATTCTTAATAAAAGTAGTTCCAAATCCATGCCCCAACCTTATATCTAGTTTAATTTACCTAAAAAGAAAACCCACCATATTACATCTTTACCCTGGTTAAAGCTCCTTTATTTCAATTTAATTCTCCTTTTTAATATAAAGGATATGCTCCTTTACAATTCCCGAAGTTAAATATATACATGTTTTCAACATTAAGGGCCCCCTTCCCATTTTTCCCTCTCTTATTTCTCTTTTTTCACTTTTTGTTTCTGTCTCTCAAAGCATTCTGCCATCTTTCATGCCCTCTGAAATTCTGTGCATCTGATTTATCTCCACTAGATCTTTATGCATTTGGTCTATCTTCAATAGATCTTCCAGGCTTTTTAAAATTAATTTTGCTGATTTTCTCCCCTTGTCTTTCCTTAATACTCTCTTCGGATCCAAGATTGACATTGTTTCTCTTAGGTTTTCCCTATTAATTTCCTCCAGCTCCTCTTTTGATTGGCACACATCATCCAGCACACTCTCATTTCCTTCTTCGTTATTCCCTTTCTCTTGTTGACTATAATTCTTCAGATGTTTATTGAATAATTTTGTCTCTTGGTAGTGGGATCTCACTATTTCTAATATTGTTTGAAGGGCAGATTTTGTTTTATCCCAAAATTGTCCTTGTTGTGCCATTCTGTTCCAGCTTAAGCCAAGATTCGAAGCCCCCAAGTCTCACAGTCCAGTTCGATGATTGTATCTGTGTCCTAATTGATCCCTGTCAAATTGATGCCAGCTAAACAGATATTCCAGTCTCCAGAGTCAGTCCAGAGAGTCCTCTTTGGCTAAATAGGCCTGAACCAAGATTTAAACCCCCACAGTACCAAGGTACAATGCAATGGTTGTATCCGCGGCCTGATGGCCTAATTCCCACAAGTTTACGCCAGCTAGTCAAACACAAACACCTCCAGCTCCTGGGGCAGTTTCAGAGGATCTACTCTGGCCAAATAGGCCTGAACCGAGGTTCAAAACCCGCAAATATCACAGTCCAATTCGGTGTTTGTATCCATGTCCTGGTAGCCTAGTTCCCGCAATTCTGCATTGGCCAAAACTGGAATTCCAAGTCCCTGGAGGTGGTTCCAAAAAGTTCAGTTTTGCCCAATATACTAATTCCCAAAGTACAGTTTAAAAAGATCCACTTTAGGGTTAATTTGTCTATGTTCCAGCCAGGCATGAAAAAAATCAAAAAGAAATTTAAAAAACAGGTTTCCAAGCTTTAAACAGCAGTAGAGTGCTCAAGGTCACTGTTCTGGGTATTATGCCAAAAGACTTCAAGTAGTCAAAACATAAGATAACTCCAGACTTAACTAGTAATAACTTACGAGAAAATTTCTTAAGATTTATAGCGCCAAATTATAATATTCTCAAAGTATATTTTAAATGTATTTAAATTAGTAGTTAATGTCCCATTAATCTTTAAATTATTTTCTTTGCATCAACTCTCCCTCTCTCCAGATTTTCTGCCGCTCTATGATTGATGAGATTGATAGGAGATTCTTTTTTTTTTCTGTATATAGGAATTGTCTTCTCCAAGGGTAATCATAAGCAATTAGTTGTAAAAATATATCTCACCCGATAATAACACTGATGTTGAATAGCTGATTGTTGCTTCTCTTATTGCCGGCTGCCGATGACTTGCAAGCAAGCTTCCTAACTGCTTGTTTCTGCCCATTGGCTGATTAGGGAGTTTCCTGGATCAAACAGGGATGACAGCTGTCCTCCACCCCCGTGATCAACAGGCTTCTCCCCCAGTTCACCACCTCTCCAGGGTGGTTTCGACACCCTGGGGTGTCCCAAACAAGTCAGAATTCAGCCCAAGGGACAGAGTTCCGTCCTCCTGCTGCTGTCTCATCGCGGCGTCAAGCCGGACTCCGGCAACATTATTTCAAGTGGGCCATAACATCACACACTAACTTGAGCTTCTCAACCCTCTGTAAAGCACATGACAGTAGCCCAGCCTTCAAGTTAAGAAAGACATGCATGTTTCACAAACACTTAAAGATACACAGCCCATGTGAAAGCCGGCTTCAAGACTAAAATGCCGATCTGGTAATGCGAGTGACATGAACAGCCCTTCTCTTTCTTCTCTTCCTCCAAGTGAATTATCTCAGGTTAGTTGACTCATTTCCTAGAGGATTAGTAGAGAACAGATATGCCTTCTGTTTTTCCAATCTGAGTTCTGAATTTAGCCACCTTAGAAAATGTTTTAGAGCTTACCTAGAAATTTGCAAAATGTCAGTGAGAAAAATTTAATTGACTTATTAGCAATATCTCTTTTTTGAATGACCTTTTAGTCCTCCTTATAACATATCACCTACTTTTACTACCTTTTGCCTGACAGTTTCTAATATATTCCTTCCTACAGAATGATATCATCTGTCCTTGGATGGAATTAACTAAAGCACTGCACATTTAGAAGCTGACATTAATCCATACCCACAGATTTTTAACAGCTGCTGGAATAAATATTGTTTCCATACATTAAGCTTTCTAACTATGACAAGCTGAAATAAATTGAGATTAAGTGTACATCAGTAACATCAGAATTAAGAGAGGAAATGATAAATTTAGAAATCAAGGGACTGTGCACATAAACAAGAGAAAGGAATACTTATTGTAATTAGCAAGAATAATTCAGTTTCAGGGTGAACAGGAGGTTTATCGCACCGGTATGACATGGTTTTATTTCTTCTCCTAACCACAACTACAACAAAAGAAAGATTGCTAAAGACCAAGATAATGCTTTGATACATAGTTCATGAAATACAAAATTAGCAAGCATGCATGTTCTTTGGCAATCCACAAATCTGTTAATATACTAGTACATAGGTAAACCATTAACGTTCAGAATATAGTGTGATTGAAGGTACAAAGCACTGTATAGGGAGGCAATAATAAATCTTAACACAAAAGGAAATCATGCAGGGAACTCCCTATGTGCCCATTTGCAAACTTTATTTCAGTAAGTCAATTAAAATACCATATATTCAATGGGAGCAGCTCCTCTCATTTCCTCTTGACTTATGAACAGAAAATTACACACCAGTAAATTAGAAGAGAGTAACATCTGTAGCAAAATAGTATATTTTCTCAAAACAGCAGTTGAATATATGTGATTAGTCTTCCTGAAACCTAATTATTAGCCTCCATAAACTGTCTGGGCCATCCTTTTGTGCCAAAGAACCCCTTAGGCTTGAGCCAATATGCAGAACACCATCTCTTAAATCATCACCAGCAACCCTGAAGAATATTCCTTAAAGAGCAAATAGCCGCTTAAGTGTCTTACTCCTCTGGTTTAAATTCACATACTTAACAGAACATAGTATGGGGATTCCACTTTTCTCATACCTCTCTGAGTTCATGTTACTATAGAACTTCTTTTAAACTAGCCAACGTAACCCAAAAACATTACTCTTCCATTCTACACTTGCAAAGTGAGCTCACATACTGCATTATTTTAATTATTAGTATAATGATCACTCCAACACAAGCTGAACAGGAAATTACGATCAGACTAAATGATTAGTCATCCAACACTAACGTTTCTTCATATATCTCTCAACTTGGCATTCATTACTGAGACCTGGTTGGGAGAGGAGGGTGGTGTCCCACTCTCCCAGCTGTGTCCGCCTGGGTACTTGGGCCAGCACCAATGTCGCTCAGAGAGTCGGGGAGGGGGAGTTGCTATAGTCTATAGGAGTTCTATCTCCTTGACCAGGCTTCCTATCCCTTTGAGAGGAGGTCTTGAGGGCCTATATTGTGTGTTGGGCTTGCGAGACAGATGAGGGATTCCGTTGGTGAACCGTCCACCCTGCTGCATACCAACAGTCTCCCTGCCTGAGCTGACAGAGGTAGTCTCGGACCTGGTGTTGAGGACTCCCAGGCTGTTGGTGCTGGGAGACTTCAACATCCATGCCGAGGCTGCCTTGACTGGGGCGGCTCAGGACTTCATGGCCACCATGACAACCATGGGGCTGTCTCAATGTGTCATCAGCCCGACGCATGAGAAGGGCCATACCTTGGACCTGGTTTTCTCAACGGAACTGGGAGATGGTGGTTTGGATGTGGAGGGGCTGGTTATGACCCCATTGTCATGGTCAGATCACTTACTGGTCAAATTTAGTCTATCAGCTTCTCCCCTCTGCAAGGGGAGACTAATGGATCTGGATGGTTTCCTGAATGCTCTGGGGGATTATCCGTCTGATATGATGAGCGCTCCTGTTGAAGCTCAGGTCACCCTATGGAATAGGGAGATGACCCGGGTGGTTGACATGATTGCATCTAAGCACCCTCTCCCTGCATGTAGAGTCCAGACAGCTCCTTGGTATGCTTCTGAACTGTGGGCGATGAAGCAAGAGAGGAGACGGCTGGAGCGCAGGTGGAGGAAGTCCCTCTGGGAATCCGATCAAACACAACTTAGAGCCCATTATCGGGCCCATTTCATGGCAATACAGCTGGCGAAACAGCAATATTTCTCCAGCCATATTGCTTCCTCAGAATGTCATCCAGCAGAGTTGTTTTGGGATCTTCTTCAACTGGGAAATCCAGTGGAGTTCCTGGACTGCTCATCAGCTCATTGTGATGAATTTGCTATTCATTTTGAGGGGGAAATCACTCAGATTCACAGTGGGTTGGACTCCACCATTACTGCAGAATCAGAGGATGTATCCAGTGTGCTGTACTTAGGTCAAGTATTAATGGATTAGTTTCAGTTGTTGAGACCCGAGGATGTGGACAGGGTGCTTGCATCTGTCCATTCTACCACCACTCCGCTCGACCCTTGCCCATCTTGGCTAATTGGAAGATCTGCCAGGAGAGTTCGCACTTGGGTCCAGGAGGCCGTGAACACCTCTTTAAGAGAGGGAGTGGTCCCTACCGCCTTGAAAGAGGCGGTAATTTGGCCGCTCCTAAAAAAGCCTAACCTGGACTCAAGGCTAGCGGATAACCAGTGGCGAACCTCCCTTATTTGGGCAAAGTGTTGGAGTGGGTTGTGGCTGGGTGTGGCGATCCCCCTTTGTGCCCTTTATACCTCTGGGCTCCACAAAGGTAAATACGCCCTTTCCGCTGCCACCAGGTATTATACTAATACCAAATTAAATCCCACACACTCAGGAGCTATCACCCCAAAGGGTCATACAATTTCAGGAATCAAGGGTTTTAAATAAATATTCTTTTATTATTGAACAAATCATAAGGAGAGTCAAATATAACTGTTTCATATGTTCATGTATAATAAATCAGGTGTTAACGTATATCAGATCATGTCAATATTTCTCTTGTTATACTTAGGCATTCATTCCTGCTTGTTCACTATATTTTAACTCTTTCAATTCCCTTCCTTAACCCTTTTTGCTATTCCTAAATCCTAGCACTCTCTTAATAACTTCTGGTCCCTAACTCTGCCTGAACCTCTCTCTCTCATTGATTCCAACTCCTAACTGTCTCACCCAGCTGTTCCAACTGTCATTCTGACTCCGCCCCTCCTGCTCCATCCCCTGATTGACATGCAGGAATGACGTCATACTTTGGGTTCCGTTACACTGGGCAACTTCAGGTAGTGCTCTGGATGAAATTGATTTTCTGGATCCATTTCAATCAAGTTTCAGGCTGGGTTTTGGTATGGAGACTGCCTTGGTCACCCTGTATGATGACCTTTGCCAGGAGAGAGAGACAGGGGGAGTGTGACCCTGGTGATACTCCTGGACCTCTCAGCGGCTTTCGATACCATCAACCATGGTGTCCTTCTGGATAGGCTGGCTGGGTTGGGAGTTGGGGGCAACGCTTTATGGTGGTTCCACTCCTTCCTGGCTGACCATGTCCAGAGGGTGGTGCTGGGGGACAGTTGCTCTGCCCCATGGCATTTATGTCTTGGAGTTCCTCAGGGTTTGATACTGTCCCCATGCTGTTTAACATCTATATGGAACCACTGAGGGAGGTCATCAGGAGGATTGGGCTGAGGAGTCAGCAATATGCTGACAACAGCTCTATCTCTCACCTTCCACCAATCCAGGTGAGGTGATTTCTGTGCTGAACTCATGTCTGGACCTGATAATGGACTGGATGAGGGTTAATAAATTGAAACTCAATCCAGACAAGACGGAAGTGCTGTTAGTGGGTGCTTCGCTGGACAGGTTGGAGGGCCATTTCCCTGTCCTGAATGGGGTTGCATTACCCCTAAGAGACAGGTTCCACAGCCTGAGGGACCCTGAGGGTGCTCCTGGACCCCAGTCTAACTCTGGAAGCCCAGGTGGACTCGGTGGCCAGGGGCACCTTCCTTCAACTGTGGAAATTATACCAGCTATGGCCCTATCTGGACGAGTGGAGTCTCATAACAGTTATACACACACTGGTAACATCTTGTATAGATTACTGCAATGCGCTGTACATGGGGCTGCCTTTGAAGATGGCCCGGTGACTGCAACTGGTCCAGAACTGAACTGCGTGGCTGGTGAATGGTGGGGCCGCTAGGGGACACATCAAGCAAATTCTGTTTAAATTACATTGGCTACCTGTTGCTGCCCAGACCCAATTCAAAGTGCTTGTTTTGACATATAAAGCCCTAAATGGCTTGGGTCCTGGATACCTGAAGGGCCGCCTCCTTCCATATGAATCTACCTGACAGTTAAGATCTAGCCAGTGGGCCCTTCTGAAAGAGCCATCCCTTTGGGAGGTAAAAGGGATGGCATGTAGACAAAGGGCCTTTTCGGCAGCTGCCCCCAGAATATGGAACGCCACCCCGATTGAGATTCATCTGGCACTGACGCTGATGACATTCCGGCGCCAGGTCAAAACCTTCCTGTTCCAGAAGGCTTTTAATTGAAATAATATCAACTGTGGGTCCTGATGCCAATTTTTAGAGTATATATTTTAATAGTATTTTAATTGTTTTATCTTTTTTAATGTATTTTAATTGTTGTAAGCTGCCCAGAGACCTTTAGGAAGTGTGGGCGGCATATAAGTTAAATAAATAAACAAATAAGCTTCTCTACAACAGGGAGAAAAGAGGCAGCATTCAGGTGCCTCAGGGGATATTATAGCTGAACAATGGCAAAGAACAAGACCTTAATTCATATTGCTTTCAATTTAAAATAGAGTATACAAAATACAGCAATAATCATATCCTTCACAATTCAGTCACATAATTTCTTCAGAAGTTACAAAACCCTTACAAAACAAAACAAAGCTTGAATGAATGAAAGGAATTTAAGAGGCGTTTCTTAGCAGCTTATTTCATAAATAAATATATTAATTTGTCTTACATTTCAGAATCACAAAAATAACTCGTCTCTATTTCATATTCTCACTTCATAGGTTTTAGTAACTCCACTACATTTCTTATCATTTAAGTTTTAATTAGAGTAACTATGGCTGAAATTCAGTACAAGTCATAACCAGAATAGGCTTATTGAATGAGTGGTGATTTGGTGAGTCTATGTCAATTCCACTGATTCAATGGACTACTCTAGTAGCAATATATATATATACACACACCATCAGGTTGTTCTTGATTTATGGTGACCCCTTCTCAAGATTTTCTAGGTACAGTATAAAATATTCAGAAGCATTTTATTAGTTTTTCTTTCACAAAATCTTGCCAACAGCAAGGTGTTGGGTTTTTTTAAATACTTTTAATTTGAGGGCAGCAAGCTAGCTTTGTCATTCAGCAAACACCTTCCTGCAACTCCCTTTCCTCTATCAAAATGTGCCACCTGAAGCAGCTGTTTCAGTCCACTTAATGATACAACTATCTTCGAGCGCCAGGGAGTTCAAGTTAGTTAGAGCTCACTGCTGAACATGCATTTAGTGCCAAGCACAGATCTTCAGCTGTGTAATGTATGAAACAACGAAAGTAGGAATGGAATTGTGACATATAACCATCAGTGGATTACAGGATTCAAACAACATCCCTGGGCTAGGTGAAAATACTTAAAATGGAGCCATCTCTCCTGAAGATCCATTTGAAAAATTGGAAAATTGATTGCTGGACTTCAGATTTAATTTCCTTTGTTTCAGTTCTTATGGGATGGCTGATTTTTATTTATATTCAGGTATCACAGTATGGCAGATATGTATAATAATTGTAACCATTTGCATTGACAAAAGCCTCTTAGATAACTACCGGTATTCCCTGTCCCAGAGATTGAATGTCATTTCTTCCATGTAATCTAAAGATCAGAGTTCTAACTCATTACGCACATATTCTAAGGTCTGTAAATCCTATCAACACTACTGCGTCCCTCAGAACATAGGACCTCAGTATATATGACTATTGGAGCATTTGTCCCTTTCTCCTACCATCACACCATTTTTCTGCCTGCAGAGGATATGAATAGTAAGAAAGAATCTCTGGGATTTGTGGGTTTGGGGAGAGCATGTTGTACAGGGAAACACAAATCCCTGTAGCTTCCTTCGCTCATTGAGGGGAGATTGTGAGCCCCACCCCTCCATCAGTGCTTCCAACACCAGATATCAACTGAAGAGAAGGTGGCTGCTATATCAAGGTAGTCTCTCCATGTGAGTGAGAACTCCTGATTGGGGGAAGGAGGACAGATTCTGCTGAATGCATGAGGCTACTTTGGGTACAATAGCCACCCCCTCTCCAGACTATGGCTTTAACATTTTGAAAACAATGGCAGTGAACATGGGTTGTCATTCTCCCTTTGATGCGTGCAGATTTCACAGGCTTAGATAACAGCTACAAGTTCTTGAATTTCTTGTAGAAGTGCCCTCTCTTCCTTTGCTGGGCCAACAGCTCATTGTTCAACCAGTATGTGGCCAAAAACGCAAGCTAACGGAATCCTACCAGATAATACAATACAAAGCAAGTAAGCAAGGAAAATTAAGTAGGATTGCATGGAAGATGTGGATAAGAATACAGACTGATTTTGCCAAACACTTATGGCTAAATCCAAAGTTGATCTCAACAAAAGCAAACTCAGTTAAGCAATGTTTCATGCACATCTCTAGTCAGATGTCAGTTGGTATTGCACAATGTACACCAGAAATAGCACAAGTGATTTCGTGATCTTGCCCTCTTCACATTACATGCTTGGATATGTCTCAGATTTTGCTCTTATACATATGGAAGAACAACAATATAATGTCAGTATTATGTATAGCACCTAGACACTTGAGCACAGCTATCTAAGTGAATTAGGGCTCTTTCAGAAGGAGCATTTGTTCTCCATAATGTTCCTAATTCTTAACTAACGTTACTAGTTGTTTTCCTGTCATTCATAAAATCTAATGCTTGTCTCATTATGTTTAGCCACAAAATCTACAGTTTTGAATGCTTTTTATCCTTTCCTGAAGATGTGGTTTATTTTTGTTCCTGTTTGTTCCACGTGGCAGTTTAACACTGCGGCACTTCCTATGAAGTTTATTTTTTTATGGTCACAGCTTCCTGTTTGGAAGCTTTCAATTTGTATTCAATTAGCACAAAGACACAGGAAAAAAATAGCCCTAGATATGAATCCCTGTAAGTCCCACGCTTCTTCATGACTAACAGGGACAAAGCAAGAGAAACAGGGGTGGAAATTTTGTCCACTGTGGAAGAAGTCTTAATCTTGGGATAATAAAGAGATGTCTATCTACATATGGCAGCACTAGAGCCATGAACAAATTAAAAGTACACCAGGAAGTACAGTATTCAACATATGAAGTTATGGTGGTTTTAGAGTTATGATTGCTTTTATGGCACAAGGAGAATTCATTAATGTGTTGTCAATATTGAGAGTTTATGTAGATTGGAACAGGGGCTTCTACAATATTTTACAGTCTGTGGACAACCAGTGCTCTGTTTGGAGTGTGAAGCACCTGTGAACGCAAGTGGAAATTTTAGTTTGGGGAAGGAGATGAAGGTGCATTTTGGACCTGAAGCCATGGTTTTGGCATTTACAAACAACTAGGTGTAAATAAAACCATTATTCATCTCTGAAGTAATATAGCACTGATATGCAGTGGCCGATAGGGGCAAGGGTTCAGTAATCAGCACATATTAAACGGTGAAGAGATGGTAGTATATTAATCTTTTGGCAGAGAGGTAGTCCGGTTGTGTAGTTGCCAGACCTTGAGCTTTGTTGTCTGAAGGGGATAACAGTTTCCTTTGACAAGACAGACTTGAAAGATATATCTCTTTAATTCCTCCTGCCCCCAATACACACATACACATACACACATGTGTGCGCGCGCACACACACACACATTCTTACTTCACATTCACATGTGTTGAAACTCATTGCTTCTGGAAATGAAGATGCTCTGGTGTCAGCTGTAAAATCTGTATCTCACTTTCTCAGACAAGTGGATATTTATTGACAGGGTGTGAGAGAAAAAGAGAGAGGAGAGACTGCTTGTCCTGGAGCCAGTAACCTTGGTGGAGATGCAATGTCACTAACACCAAGCCATCATTCTCGCAGATGTACAGCATATTATTTAAAGGGAAACAAATATCAGCCACTGAATGTCACTGCAAGGACACGTCTCCTGCCTCTTAACTAAACTTATCAGTGCTGTGGTTTAATATCGTACCTTTCTCATCCCTTCCTCAAATTCGTCTTGCTGAGCAGCTCTTGACACTACCAGAGAGCAGTCAAAGAACTAAGATTTAGTGGCATTTGCGTCAAACCACACTAGATTTATTGACATCTCTGGCCTGCTTTCTCCCTTGGTAACAGCACACAGGATTAATTTTAACCGCTGCTTAATAGTTAAACTCAGAACACAACACATGGCTCAGAAGAACAGTCACAGCAACAATGGCATACATATGGTGGCTCCCACGTCCAAATCTAGTTGTTCACTAAATCCACTTGGGCTCATAAGCCTCTCCTAACTCTTAATTTCCAAAATTAAAAAAAGGAGGGGTGCAGACACTAATTCTTAATGAGTTTGATATTAATTAAGTCATCTCCTTTATAAGTCCTTAAATTTATTTTGTATTTTCAGAGTTTTTAAAAATATTGGTAAAAACAATATAGAACCTTGTGGCATCTTGAAGACCAATACGTTCTATCTGGCATAAACTCTTCTTCAGATGCACGGATTAATGGAAGCAAGGGGGGGGGAGTACTAACCAGCGCCTTGAAACAAGAATGCATGTTTATTGAAAGTTCATGTCAAATCCAATATTTGTTTGTTTGTTTATACCTTGCCTTTCTCCTTAAAAAGGACTCAAGGTGGTTTACATCAATTAAAAACCAATATTTAAAACTAAAAACAGAAAGTATATAAATACTAAAAAGAGTCAAGCAAATGCCACACTAAAACCTCATGAACAAAAGCAACACCAAAAACATATTCAAAGCAGTATGGCACAACAGTCCATTTAAAACCCTACTCAGGCAGCCCTTTGCTGTGCAAAAGCTGATCTCAAGATAAAGATCTTTGCCTGCTTGTGGAAGGACAGCAAAGATGAGGCCAGCCTGGCCCTCTCCTGTATTCTCATCAAATGCCACTATGAAGGCAGAGGGACTAAGAGAAAGGCCTCTCCTGATGATCTGAACACACAAGCAGACTCATAAAGGGGAAGGGGGGAAGACAGTCCTTGAGATATCTTGGACACAAGTTGGTTAAGGCTTTATAGGTTAGAACCAGCACTTTGAATTGTGCCCAGAAAGAGATCGGCAGCCAGTGGAGTTGCTGTAACAGGTGGTGTTTTCACTCTTGCTCTCTTTCTGCTTTCTACAGGATTCATTCTCCCAGTCCTGCCCATTAGCAACCAAATCATTCTGCAACATTACAAATGCAGTTCATGACAACTGGAATGCTACTTCTTGTTTTAGTAATTTCAGCAAATTCAGTTTTAGAAAGGTGGCCTTCAAGGTATATGTGAGAATTGAGGATAAGTGCATAGATTGGACTGTAGACAACAGACAGATTAAAAGCAGCCACAGAGAAGGACACTGAAGCTCTGGACCCCGACCGCTGGAAAACATGCTGCCTGAGAACGATAAACATGTCCAGATTGTGAGTGTGGGCATCTAATTAACAAGCTGTCACTGAATGGTGAATTATATACTATCCTGTATTTAATTATGAACCATCACCTACAAGTCTTGATTAGAAATCATCTGCACTCAAGACTCTGAGTCTGTAAAACAGCTATGAATTGTATTACAGCAATCTACAATTCCGAATAAATTATTCTTTCTACTACAAGTCATTGTAAACCCCCAAATTGGATTCTGAATAGCCTACAAAATCTCTAAGGTTTCCTTCCTTCCTTCCTTCCTTCCTTCCTTCCTTCCTTCCTTCCTTCCTTCCTACCTACCTACTTACCTACCTACCTACCTACCTACCTATCTAAAAATCAGGGGGAAGAAAAGTAGTGTTAGAAGGGAGATTTATTTATTCAATTATTGGGAGAAAAGCAGCTGATAAATAAAACAAACTAATTAATTAATTAATAATTAAAACATTGCAGTTATTTAAAGAAGACTTTAAAAAGGAGTGCTTTTGATGCCTTTTACTTAGTTTTGCATGGATGTCTGGTGGTTGCGGGGCATGGAACATGGGTTTTTTTTAGGAACATTGCTGCTGCCCCCTATAAAAATCCAGGCATATGTGCACAAAGCTAGGGACCACACACAAGAATCAATAAATGAATTAAATATATGTCAGAACCTTGACCTACAACTCCTCCATGCCTTGGGATGAAGCAGAATTATAGATGTGGGACATCCCACCCCCATATCCACGGGATTGATATCTATGGTTCCATTTATCTGCAGTTTGCCACAGTCCTACATACAACATACAAGGGTGTCCTCCTGTGGCTTTTGTCCCACCCCTTGTATGTTGTATATAGGTTTATCTGTGATTTCAGGCATCCATCAGGTAGTTTGTGGAACTAATCCCACAGGAGATCCTAATTCAGCAAGGACGAGGAAATAGGGAGGAGGTTCTATTATGTTGGAATTGGGATAGGTGCCTCCTCCAAATTCCAAATTCCAAACCACTTCTACCAGAGCTTCTTTTTGCTTCCTAGGTCTCACTGGTCTTCTGATTATGGCCTGCAGGTGGCCTTCATCATTGTTTCCTTAGAAAGGACTTCTCCCTTAATGTCTACCCTCACATCACTTCTTCCTCTTTCCCTCTGGCACTTGCCACAGAAAATACCTCATCCAACAAATTGCCTGGAAATTTTGGATGACATGCACTCACTGACCGGCTGAAATATGGGTGCTTAGTGTAATAAGTCGCACTAGGGTAGGCCTACTGAGTCAGTTGAATCTGGTATGTCAATCATTGATTCGAATGGGCCTATTGTAATTGTGACTTACTTTAACATAGTAAGTCGCAATCAGTGTAGGCCCATTGGAATCACTGGAGCTTATGAAAGAGTTGATTCACTAAGTCTCTGCTGATTCAATGGGCTTATTCTAGTGCAACTTGCCATGCTAAGCAATAGGATTTCAGCCAATTCCTGAAGTCTTTCCCCAGCAGGCCTGGTGTTCTTTCTGTGAGAAGAACAGGCTACCTGTCCTGCCAGAAAATACCTCCACAAAATGTCCTCTGTTCCTTATTTTCTTACAACAGACTGTGTGTCAAAGCTACTTGGTCTGGGCCAGTCATAAGCCTGCTTTACCAGTCTTGCTTCCCAGGTATAATGAAAGATGTTGTGTCCATGATGGCGTAGACCCCCTTAGTGTTGTGCAAGGAGCCTACCTAATGACCAGGTCTCACCCACTAAGTGTCCAACTGACATATATTATGATTGGTCTAAATTTCACCAAAGAACAAAAGTAATTGATTTAATTTATTCTCTATCATACCAAATATGCTGGAAAAGAGCCAGTCTATGTCAGCACTGGGCAAACTACACAGCTCCAGAGCACCACCAAAAGAAGTGAATAGTAAACCACTTCTGAGTATTGTATATCTAGAAAACCCTGAGAAAAGTTGCTATAAGTAGGAATTGACAACAGCATATAATTATTAATTATAATGACCAGTGTTCCCAGAAGGAATGAAATCTGAAATCCATTTACACATAAAATATACATTACTGACTCTAAATTAATCTACCACCCTAAATGAGGGACTTCAGGAAGATGCCTCAAACCCAATCAAATTATTCCTATTTCTAGTCTAGTATTGCCTACACTGACTGGTAGCCTCCGTCCCAGTCTTCCTATGGAGTTCTTTCCCAGTCTCATCTGGAGATGCCAGGACTGGCCATGGAACCAGGTCCTCTATAAGTGAGCTATGCCAACTTATTTCAGTGTATAAACAGCACAGAATATACTGTGCTATTCATACACTGAAATAAATAGTCATTGTCAGAAAGGCACATCTTTCTTTAAAGGCGTATTCGGTTGGGGAGGGGCAGTCTTAGTGTGTTTATTTGGCCTCCATTGGACTCTACAAACAATCCTCATCATCTCAGAACCTCATTCATAAAATAATTTGTAAATAAAAAAACCCCAAGAGGAGAAATCAAACCTTGAAGTCATCAAATATTTTATTTCTGAAAAAAAATCCTCCTTATATTTATATGTAAAGATTAAATAAATCATGATTACGACAGTAAACATGTAAATTCCCCATCCGTAAGCACTTCCTTCCCCCTCCCCTCAACACTAACAGCTGCAATAAAGCTTTAAATGTAAAGCTGAGCACAACCAGCCATAAAAGTATGTAAAATAAATGAGGATAACATAATGAGGGAATCCAACATTCATCTCATAAATATAACATAACGACCACAACTAAAATGTCAGAGAATCTAATAAATCAATATGGTAGGACAGAGCTATCTTTATACTCAGCATACATAATATATATATTTACATACAAGATTCTTTAAAAAAAAAAAACGAGAACAAAAATGTATTAAAATCTTAACCCTTCATTTTCTTTATCAGCTTCTGCAACATTCCTCTAGTGGTCCTGCATGGCACTTTGCTGCAGAACACACATCACTGGCAGGTACAACTATCTTATATTGTACATGCATATTTGTATGTGGTCACTGTACATTACAAGGAAAGGGGGAAAGATTACTTATTAATTAGCAACATTAACAGCAAAACTTGGGCTTGGGATAAAAATTACAAGGCTCTTTTACTCTATTTCATGAGATGGAATAACAAAGAGTATTGCAGAATCTCATCCGCTGGAATCATAGAATCTGGGCTAGATCCCACAGGTATAATTCACTTATAGAAGGCTTTCTCACCATTCATCTGCTCTAGCTCCTAACACCCTCTGAAAAGTTACACACAAAGCTAGGGGAATGACATGGGACGCTGCATTATATGAATGGAGCAGCTATCAACAATTGGTCAGAACCAACCAACCAGATTGAAAACCCTAACATCTGGAAAGCCTTCCAATCTATGCAAAGGACTCTTTCAATCCAAACCATAGTTATTTTTCTGTCAAGTATCCAAATATATGTCCCAATCAAGCAAAAATGGTCTGCCCACAAAATCAATCTTCCATGTCTGTGGTTGATATCTGTGAATATCTCAAGACTTATTTGTGTTCAACAGAACTGGCTGGGTGTATCTTTTGAAGTCCACAGGGACTGCAGCCTTACCATATGAGAGAAGAATGAGGTTAGCATTATGGAGTCCTTTTTCATCAAGAGTATGGGTTTGTGCTGGTTTGTTTATCAATTGAATAAGTATTTGGCGCTTCCCAGCCCCACCTTCTCTAGCAGGCACCCACTCAGAGGCAGCACCCAGAGAAGGCAGGGCAGGGAAGTTGGGGCACTGTCTCTTAGTGGGCATCCACCAGAGGAGGCAGGGCTGAGAAGAGCCAAACATCTGGTCAGCCAATAAATGAACTGGCATGAACCACCAAATTGGCAGTTTGTGCCCATCTCTAATTCATATCATGCAGACACATCCTATAATAAGTGTTCTTCATAGAGTAATCATGTTTTGCTCGATCCTTCACTGTTTCTCCCATTTACATACCTGTAATGTTTCAGGCATGAAAATGGAAAGCTTCTAAGCTGATTAAAGAAACTATGAAACGCAGAGCGGACACCAAGAAGCTGTATGACTAGAGGTCATTCTGAGCAATATATTTTCTTCCTAGCCTCTTAAAGGTATAAGGGGATGTGTTGTTAGTGTTGTCAGTAAGGAAGTATCCATGGAAAAGGCCCTTTTCTCCATTATTACATCAGAAAATACTTCACAATTTGCTCCCAAACTGGCATAGATGAGGTACTTTTCAGTGATTCATGATGTGAAGCAGACTGCCCTTTTGCCTTCCCATTTGGACTCCCCACCACCACCACCACCACTGAGGGCTTCTACTTTTTTATAAATGCAAAGATTTAAATGTTGTTTTGCCCTTGTGAATGTATAATTCTACAAAAGGACAATGGAATATAACTTTGGGTGGTTTTCTGGTAGTGCAGTAAATTGGGGGGGTGTTTTCAGAAAGTGGGAGCAACCATCTCTGCATTCTTTCTCCTTAATTGCTCCAAACTATTATTTTATTTTTTAAAAAACAAACTAGTAGCACCAGACCACTTCCACAATCTTAAAAATTCTAGAAAACTACTGTCCCCTAGGGACAGTTTTCCAAAGTTCTCCATAAATGCATAAATATATATGCACATATTGTGGAAACGTAGTTGTTTTCTAGAAATTTACTGCATGATAGGGATCTCAAAGAAGCAGAAGACATCAAGAAGAGGTGGCAAGAATACACAGAGGAATTGTACCAAAAAGATCTGGATGTCCTGGACAACCCACATAGTGTGGTTGCTGACCTTGAGCTAGACATCCTGGAGAGTGAAGTCAGGTGGGCCTTACAAAGCATGGCTAACAACAAGGCCAGTGGAGGTGATGGGATTCCAGTTGATCTATTTAAAATCTTAAAAGATGACTCTGTTAAGGCGCTACACTCAATATGCCAACAAGTGTGGAAAACTCCGCAGTGGCCAGAGGATTCGAAAAGATCAGTCTACATCCCAATCCCAAAGAAGAGCAGTGCCAAAGAATGCTCCAACTACCATAGAATTGCACTCATTTCACACGCTAGCAAGGTTATGCTCAAAATCCTACAAGGTAGGCTTCAGCAGTATGTGGACTGAGAACTGCCAGAAGTACAAACTGGATTTCAAAGGGGCAGAGGAATTAGAGACCAAATTGTTAACATGTGCTGGATTGTGGAGAAAGCCAGAGAGTTCCAGAAAAGCACCTACTTCTGCTTCATTGACTACGCAAAAGCCTTTGACTGTGTGGACCACAGCAAACTATGGCAAGTCCTTAAAGAAATGGGAGTACCTGATCACCTTATCTATTTCCTGAGAAATCTATATGTGGGACAGGAAGCAACAGTTAGAACTGGATATGGAACAACTGATTGGTTCAAAATTGGGAAAGGAGTATGACAAGGCTGTATATTGTCTCCCTGATTATTTAACTTAAATGCAGAATATATCATGCGAAAGGCAGGATTGGATGGATCCCAAACCAGAATTAAGATTGCTGGAAGAAATATCAACAACCTCAGATATGCAGATGATCCCACTCTGATGGCAGAAAGTGAGGAGGAATTAACGAACCTCTTAATGAGGGTGGAAGAGGAGAGGCAAAAATGGTCTGAAACTCAAAGATCAAAAAAGCTAAGATCATGGCCACTGGTCCCATCACCTCCTGGCAAATAGAAGGGGAAGAGATGGAGGCAGTGACAGATTTCACTTTCTTGGGCTCCATGATCACTGCAGATGGAGAAAGCAGCCCCAAAATTAAAAGACACCTGCTTCTTGGGAGGAAAGCGATGACAAATCTTGACTGCATCTTAAAAAGCAGAGACATCACCTTGCCAACAAAAGTCCAAATAGTCAAAGCTATGGTTTTTCCAGTAGCAATGTATGGAAGTGTCACATTCCCAGGGGTTACAACAGCAGAGTCCAATAAGCCAGTCCTATGTCAGGAATTCAGAGAATGAAGAGCTGATATCCAAATACCAAAGCCAATTCACACAACATAGTCCAGGGTCAGAGTCCAAAACCAAAATGCACAACGTAGTCCAGGGTCAGAGTCCAAAGCCAAGAGTCCAGGGATCAAGGTTCAAGGTGGTCAGTAGCGTGGATGCAAGCCAGAGGTTTGACTTGTTGCTTCCACAGATTTTCAGCCATCTGAGAGCTGTTTATATAGTAAAAATGCCCCTTGAACTGCTGGAAGCCTTTTCATCCTGTCAGAACTCTGGGCTATTTGATTGGATGTTTCTGCGGGCAGCCTTCAAGCAATCATCTGACTTTTTTGTCATAAGTCTTCCCTGAAGCCTGGCCCGAAGCCTGTCTACTGGGGGAGGAGAATCTGGAGGGGATTCAGGTGTTTGTATTTCTGATTGCTCAGCATTATCCTTAGCTACAGTTAACCCTTCAGGTTCCAGATCTTCAGCTGTACTCAAACCTGGAAATCAACCCTGAGTGCTCACTGGAAGGACAGATCCTGAAGCCGGGGCTCCAGTACTTTGGCCATCTCATGAGAAGAGAAGCCTCCCTGGAAAAGACCCGGATGTTCGAAAAGTGTGAGGGCAAGAGGAGAAGGGGACAACAGAGGACAATATGGTTGGACAGTGTCATCGAAGCTACCAACATGAATTTGATCCAGCTCTGAGAGGCAGTGGAAGACAGGAGGGCCTGGCGTGCTCTGGTCCATGGGGTCACGAAGAGTCGGACACAACTTAATGACTAAACAACAAGCTTTAAAGCACTGTATGTCTGAATGTGCAGATCTAACCTGAAGTTGTCCAGTGTCTTTTATAGAGAAGGAGAAATGAAAAGGAGTACATAATTAATAGATTTTTTTAAAATGTCAGTATTTCACAGATACATTTGCAAATTATAATAAGGAAAGCAATGTTTCAACCATCAGCATGCTTGTTGTATCCCTGACATTTACATGTCAAGGGACATACATACTGAAAGGGAAAACAAAGCATTTAGGTTCCTTATCATGGTACCAAACCCAGATCCTGATTGCATAAGGTGCTACAATACTGTTGGTGGAGGTGGGGAGTAATCTAGTCTACAGAACAGTTGCTTTTTGGAAAGCAGCTCTCAGAATTCCTCAGCCAGGATGGTCAGTGTCCACACTGGCAACGAGATCCTGGGTGGTGGAAGCTTCATTAATGTTGTATTGCAGACAAGCACAGAATTCTTTGCTCCTCTTACTTCTTGAGAAAATTTTGTGTATTCCAGTTATTAAGAGCCCTATGAAGGTCCCTAATGTAACATTGTCAATAAATCAGTTGATTTTCTATCACATCTGTGGAGACTGGATTCAAGAATTATTATTATTCAGCAGAAAACACTCGGGCCTACATCCAATGTATCATGCTTCATCATGGTTTTCAGTCCATTCCCTATAACCATCTCTAGCTCTGTCCCCAGCATGACCTGAAGAACATTTCAGACCTTTGGGACAATCTTTTTAGGATATGTGGGGAGCTATAGGAAGGAGCTGGATTTGCTTCTTCCTGCCTGAGTTTATGTAAGCTTTTTTTGCAAGTGTAGTGGCCATGTTAGATAAAACCCACAGATTGTTATATTTTCCTGTTAGCGTTTTATTGTTTTAATACATAATTTGAAAAGTGTATCTCTTTTTCTGCTACAGAGTATAAAATAAAAATAAACAGAAATCTGAAATCCGATACAGAAGGCTGTTAATATGTACTTCCAGCAAATTTTTAGTTTTTACAAAGTTATACCCCAAAATCTCTATTTGCATTCCATTTTACTTCATGTTGGCAGGCTGCCATCTTTTAAAACCCTTTTTCTCTAATCTGTTATACAATCAATACTACAGTGAACACACACTGTGCTGTGAGAAGTGGACTTAGGAAATGCTAAAATCAATCATTCCTTTCTGCTAAGTATCAAATTGCATGGATGGCCATAAACCCACAAAGAATTAAACTAAACATTTGACGAGAGCAGCTTGTTTTCACTCTATCTGCCGCAATTTTGAATTGTCTTTGCTCCATCCATTCAGTTTAGCTTTATCCGAAATTTTTTATAAAATCCTGTTTTAAATTGGCCTGACAGGGAACAGAAGCTGATTATTCTCCTCCTCTGTCTTTTCAATTAGTGGAGTAAGAGGAGGATTTAGAATCTGAACGGCTCAAGAGTCCAGATGGCACAACACCTTTCATGCACATACACACACACACACACACACACACACACACACACACACACACACACACACACACACACACACACACACACACACACACACACACAGAGAGAGAGAGAGAGAGAGAGAGAGAGATACAATTAAACAATTAAACAATTAAACAATTAAACAATTAAACATACATACATACATACATACATACATACATACATACATACATACATACATACATACATACATACATACATACATACATACATTAGTTAAAAGAGTTTGCCTTCAACCACTACTTCTAACAGAGTTTTATGAACCTGCAATCTGCAAACAGCTGCAAAGATCATCCAGCTTTCTTTTCCCAAAAGGGCACTGATCACTCTGATCCATTAAATGGAGAGACATACAAGACATAATGACCCCTCTGATGAGCTTCCTTTGTTGCTTGGGGATCTCGATTTAGGCTAGCTGCAAACTGAGATGTAAAGACATGCTTCCTTTAAACTGGTCTTAACCTACATATTTAGGAAAAGGGTGACATAAATAAGTTGTAGCTTTTGCACATATATGTTGTGCATCATGAATGAATGCAGAAAAAACTTTCAAAACCATATTTACAGGGGTGGGGAGAATTAAGAGGGCCATCCCTCCATGCACAGACCATTATGCACCTTTCTCCATCTCAGTGTTCTGTGTCACCTCTGTAATCTTGGGGACTAGACAGGTTTTTTTTTTATTCTAGAAAGTAAGTTGATGTTCTTGGGAGTCTAGTATAATCAGACACAGAACCAAAGGGAATCACGAGATATATGTTGCTTGCTTGGAATAGGACATAAGCCCTATAATAAGTACATGTACGCCTAATACATTTCCTACACTTTTTATGCTATCAAATACAGATAGGGGGTGGTTTAATTTTTTTCAAAATAACATGCATTGCTTACTGTGTTATTAACACAGCCGCCTAGAGTGGTCCTGACCCGACCAGATAGGCGGGATATAAATAAAATAAAATAAAAATAAAATAAATAATCTCAAATAAATTATAAAATTAGATTTTTGAAACAGGGAACAGAGATGTGTGGGTTGTAAGACAAGAGATACAGAGAAGAATGCTGTAAGCCGCCCGGAGAACTTTGGGTAGTGTGGGCGCCATATAAATTAAATAAATAAATAAATAAAATAAATAAGACTATGGTTCATTTGCTCAGTGGTGAGGTTTTATGTCTTCATATCTTGAAACTGAAGGCTGTAAGCAGAATGCTGTTTTCCAAGCAAACAGAATGGTGGCATTATTTTCAGAAACTGTGAATTCAGCTTCTTGAAAGGCAAGCACTGCTTTGCACATGCCTGGTGACCATTTGAGAACAACAAGGACTAGAGGAAGCTGCCAGGGGGACAGAGTGGCTAATGGAAAGAGAGGGAGTACCACTTTACACCAGCACACTTGGGCAAATATTTATTCCGGTAAAAAATCATATAGAGAAGTGCCAGTATGACTTGGACAGTACATGACTAGAGGCAATGGCAGAAGGCAAAATAATACGTAACAAGAACCAAAGTGTATTTTGGACAGGTATGTTCAAGCAAGCAGAACACAGCAGAGAACTGGAACCTAATAAAAGCAGCACCCATTTTGAGGCAAGTTGCAGTAAATATGGCACTCCATTAAGCAGGGCCAACACAGCCACAAGTGAACTAAGGTGGTCACCGCAGCCATTGACACTCACTTTTTGCTTTCTAAAATGGTTGTTGCTGCTAGCTATACCTATGCTCAGCCCAAGGCTCACTAATCATTTACCATGGAATTATGTATCTAGGAACACTCCAGAGGTCCCCCTGAGCTTTTGTATAGTATGGACCAGACTTAATGGCCTGATAAGTCTGATAATAAATTGATGGTGTTTGTCTGAAGAAGTGATATTAATCAAGAACCGTAAACAGACTATGATGTTACATAGTATTGTATGTGTTCACATATTTTAGATCCAAATAAGAAAATGTAATTGCCTTTCCTGCTTAGTTGTTATCATTACTAGAACAGCCTGATATGTTTATTATGAATCAAGTGGCCAGAATCCTATTGGATATTTACACACATGAGAGGAATTGTGGAAGTTGCCACAGCTAATAGACAAAGTGTCAACCATGTGTCTATTGTGTGCATGAATGCATAATAGATATATGCCTGAAATGTACCTAAGACATTGTCAATTAGTTGCAATTTGTTGCAACAATTTCCAACATTCCTGGTGTTTTGGGTTTTTTTGCATGTTAATATTTGATTAGATTTTTGTCCATATTTACTTATAATTAGCTATTTATCAATTTCCAAGAAATTATATTTCTAGAATATATACTATGAACAAAATCCATCAAACACAGTCCAACATTCATCAAACACAGCAGGTCCAATTATAAACCATGGCATTTACAGTTATTGATAAAGATTGAATATGCTGAGCTGCTTTAGGGGTCTTATTCAAAATGCCAGCATTATGTCAGACAAAATCACAATATTCACATTTAATTAATGTTTTATTAAGATAAGGAACGAACTTCTAAGAGGCACAATGGGGAACTGAATTCCTGATGCCTGGCTCAGCATCAAATGTTCCATCTAACTGAGCTACTTTCCCCCCTACTTTTTAGTTCCATAGTAGAACTAAAAAGTAGGAAAAAACCAACAGAAAACACTCTTGTCACTAGAGGAATATAAAGCCTTTGATAGGGTGAAGTGTGGCTTTCTTAAGACGATCCTTCAAAATAGAACATGAAGAAAAGGCCTAACTCCTCTGTGCCTTAATAGTGTTACAAAACCTCACTAAAACTTCTGACTAACTGTTGCAAGATAAAATTATTGTGGTACTCTGTGTACCTGAGCTCCCCAAATCCTGTCTCTTTACAGTTACATCATCAACTGTCCTCATTCATAAGAAAAAAAACTGTGGATGCATCTGGAATAACAACCATATCTTGAGTTTTATTTACAATTTGATCTAAATATGCTCCAAACATAGAACCCTGTTAGTTGGGATGAAATGGCTTTAAATTCTTGCTTCCACATTTCCTCTCTTACTGCCACCCACTATTCTATCATAAGAACAAGTACTCTAGATTTGGAAATTGGAAAAATAGGACTATATAGTCTCAATGTTTTGGGTGGTGGTGATGGTAAATATTTTCTGTTATCAAGGTAATATATAGTGTATTTGCACATACTGCAACTATGCACATATAGAGTAGATTATAGTAGGCATGCACACAGGTTAGCAGCTGCCACATTGAGTCAGATTGCTGGCCCATCTAGGTCAGCAGTGTTTGTATTCTGCATGGCAGCAGCTCCCCACTGTTTAGACAGGTCTTTCCCAGCCCTGCCTAGAGATACTATGGATGGAACCTGTGACCTGCACAAAAAGTGTAAGAGCTGCCCTATTGGTGGCCATTTTCCATAACTATGAGATAAACCATGCATGAAATATTGTTGCTAGCTGAGTCCTTCTCCATATACAAATGAAACTGCCTTCATGGACAAACCTGATAAAAACCAGTGGTAGACACCATAGCCACATCTACCAAGTAACAGCATGTGGTCTAAGAGCACAATCCCCAACTATAATTCTGTGTCTTACGGAGGAATGCAACATGACCTAACACAGAGTATATATCTGCCCCAGGCTTCACTTATCCGAACAGTAGTTATGTTCAAACGCTACCATTTTCTCTGTTTCTGTCAGGAAATCCAGTTTTTCATTGAAACACATTTGAGTTCCAATGTTTTTAGCCACTTTCCAAGGATCTCTTGAAAATGAGAAGTAGATGTGACTAGGAGCAGGGTGCTTATCTTACCTACTTCCAAACCGGCAGGTGAGATCACCCAGTTAAAAAGCATTACACATAGATAAAGGTTTCTTTGTGTTTTTTTTGGGGGGGGGGGGGAGAAAGCTGAATTAACTTGGACTTTCCTAGGTGTCACTGTCTTTTACGTCTCCTTATACACACATACAAATTCAGAGAGAGAAAGCAAGTTGTTGCCACTTAATAAGCAATTGAAGGGAAAAAACACATTAATTGAATAGTTGAAATTTCATCCTGATTCCACAGGTGTCAGAACTGACTGGTGTACATGAAAGCCAGGCAACAGTCCTTCCTTCCTTCCTTCCTTCCTTCCTTCCTTCCTTCCTTCCTTCCTTCCTTCCTTCCTTCCTTCCTTCCTTCCTTCTCCCACTGTTTAGGAATCTTCAAGACGATGTTTAATGTAACAAAGACATATCCCACATAAGGAAAAATCCAAAGAAACAAAACAAGACAAAAATATGTGGCACCTTAAAGTCTACTATATTTTAATGTGAACTTTATTAAGAGTTCACCAAGTTCCTCATATATACCTTTTTAAAAAACCCAATAAACTTATTGAAAACTATACTTATAAAAACACTGGAAGAGGAGGCATAGTCTGTTTTTTCAAAGGCATACAGAAATGTAGGTCATATACTGCTTTAGTTAATCTGCCCAGTTTGGTACTTCTAGCTGTTCAGCAGCTATGCCTTAAAAAGGTAGATTATTTAAGAAACAATTAGGTGAGTATACAAAACAATTTGCAGGCAAGCTTACTCCTTCAGCTTTGCAAGTGAAGTGCCTTTCAAGGCTGATTTATAACACTGTCGTCTTCAGAAGGCAAAATAATTAATAGGAGCATGGACTTCTAATTTCAGTGACTTCCAGAGAAAGTGGATTTCATTTGATTTATGATGGCTGGCGACTTTGCATTTTATCAGTTCATTCACTCATTATTTATGCTGATGACCAATTTCAATGGGTCGCTATCATCTAACTCGATACTAATCAAAGAGAATTAGGGTTCACTGCATTATTTAGAAGACACTAATTTATCTTCAGAACAAGTAGTAAGAACATTTTGGGGCTTTCAACACCATAAAGGAAAAGGAAAAGAAAAGAAGCAAAACTTGCTAGTTCACAGCAGTTTTCTAGCATTACAAATGAATGCTGCACTTGTTAATTATTCTAAAACACAGCAAAGTATGGAGAGAATATAAACACAATACACCAAAACAGATAAACAAACAAAAGTAACCTTTTTTTCTCTTATGTTTGGCCAGACACTAATAATGTGACATTTCTCATTTTGTATGCAGGGAACCTAAGCATATAATTTTGAAAGCTGTTTCCACCTGGGAGGTTTGGTAAGCAGCTAAAATCAGAACATAGGACGTATACAGGTCATAGAAAACAATGCTGATCTCCATGAAGATTGCTCTTAGTCTTGATGGATTAACATAATCAGTACATATGATGCTGTAATAACTTTAGAATTAACCCCAAAGAATAGCTAATGCCACACACATCTCAGATAACATTCCTCTCCCCATGTCTTCTTTCGCAAGCTCAGATGGCTAAGATGCTTTCTTCCCCATTTCCTATTTTGTGCCATAGTTACTCAGGGAACTGTTATGTGGTTGCATCAGAATATACAAATTTATTCCTGTAATAGATGGGCAACTCCTAGTATTATCAGTTTTTATCACAATTTAGGCAGTGGGAGTAATGCTAAAATGCTGGGCCACACATCCGTTTTTGGTGGTGTTGCGGACTGATTGCTCAGCAGAAACCACCATCCAATCTGAATTTATATTTATGATGTTCAAAAAACTGGAAATTTGCAAATGAGAAGTGGTAATGTTCTGGTCAAAAACACCAGCATTCTCACTGACCAATTGTAAGGAGCCTCAAATACTATTTCTGAGGGGACAAGTGTACATAAATCTAACAATATCGCTTGGAAGAAATACATATTATTGCTTCACAAACATGCCCACGTCCCTTTCCAAATGATCACAAGCTACTGAATCCTCCCACCATTCAAGGTAAACCACATGATTTGAGATTATGTTATCCAACAAAAGATTCAAATGCCCATAAAGCAAATCAGATCATCTTCAATTCACATAATAGTAGTCAAGGAATAAGACAGCTAACTGGAGGTTTTATTATTCATATAATTTTTTTTACAGTGAACTCAAAATATCAATATAAGAATTTATCTGATGAGCTTAAAACATGAATATCTAAACAAAAGGACATGTTTTATAGGGTGAAACTAGTGTTTTTCTTGCCAAAGAATAATTATGGACATATTAAACTGATTAAGTACCCATTTGTATTAACATCCACAAGAGTTTTATTCATGTAAACAAAACACCCTCATCATACTAATGAGCTGAAATAAAATCCACGACTTGGCATACTTTTCTGCACCATATCCCAATTTACATTTCATTACTAGTAAAAACAAAGATGGAACACGTTCTGAAAACCTGTTTACCTTCAAGGTTCTATCAATTTCTTGCTATTAATGCACATTTTAAAGTACTTTTCCTCCTACCTCAGGTTTGGGTTGACAGTCAAGTCTAAAATAAAATTCACATACTCTTTACTTATATATCCTAATAATAGCAACAGCAATGGTCAACAAATCCATCCCTCCATACTTAATGCTTCACACATTAGAGTTCAGCTAATGAAAACAGATTCATGTAAGGTTCTTTCCCGCCCCCCTTGCACTCAACTTTCTGTATGTGTCAAATGCAGAACCCTCCCCAGCATTTAGAAAGAAATGTCAAGTATCAGCAATTCCCTCAATCTTACAGAACTTTACTGACATACATTCCTTATCTTACAAATAGTTAGAGCTTTACTATACTGTTGATAAACTATCATTATTGCTGAAGTCAAAAATAATGATCAATAGGAAAAGCCTGATTATACATGGGGTGAGAGGAGATAATGTGCAACCTGCATGTTGGTGGAGGGATGCTATTCATGGGACTATAGCCCTTGTGTACTGAGCTCTGTCCATACCTCTTATGTTTTTCTGCTTTGCTTGTCATGAACAGCACTCTGAAAGTGCCACCTCAAGATCAGCAACTATCAGAGATAGAATGCTTCTGAGTATCAGTTGCTGGAGACCAGCAGATGAAGGGTGCCAGCACACTTAGGTCATGCTTCTCATGTGAAATTGGTTAGCCACTGTGTGTGCTGAATATTGGACCAGACAAGCCTCTGATCTGATCTTGCACAGCTCTTCTAATATATGGACTGCATAGCTAAAGGTGACAGAGCACAAGTCTACATATGCCCTTTGACAGAGTGACCATATCCTTACCACATATTTCTAGTGTATTTAAGTTTCCTTGGCATCCGTAATTTTTGTGTAGGCAGGGAAGAGACAAACATATGTCTCTCATTGATTCCTTTCACGACAACTGTCAAAGCAGCCACTTCTGACTGAAAAGGAGAGCTTGACTGCATTTCAACATGTGTCATGTAGCAATTGTATCTCCAGAAATACAGTTAATGGAAAAAAATTGCTAAAAATTATTTAAGACAGTAAACATTGTAGGATGTGAGAACTAGAAATCAATCTGATCTAATTTCATTTATCAGTAATTGTTTTTAGAAAGATCAGCTTACCAGGTATACAGTCAGAGACAATTATCACAGGAACTAAATGTAAGACTGATTTTCTGTTCCTAACTATTCTTAATATACTTGCTTTTTAATAACTTTTTAATATTGAAATTCAAAAATTATTGCAGGTTTTCTTCAGAAAGTTGCAATTAGATTTATTTTTCCCCTCTAAAATGTAGTCTGTGAACTTACATTGTGTACCTAACAAACACATATAGGACTATATTTTGTTTTAATTTAGGTACTTTAAAAAGGGCACTTCTGTAAAACTTATATTGTTCATAAAATTCATAAACACTGGTGTATGTGCATCCCCAGGTCCCACTTTCATCCCATATATATGAAAATGCAATTTACTGTATGTCAAATAAAAAATGCAGTTCTCAAATGCATGACAACAGGTGCTAGTTAAATGATCAGACACGATTTTTTTTACCTCATCTCTTACTCTCATTTGCAGCATGATAAATTGCATTTTAGGAGAGTACTGCGATCTAAGGGGTCTTGACATGTTTTTATTGATTTGCATAGGTTATATGCATGTATTCCTGTTTGTAGGCAAATAGTGCCAGGAGTAAATTCAAGTCACTGTGCCTCTCGTTTCAAGAAAATTGTAGTCATCACAGGGGAGCCAAGATGGAGTGAGGCTGGGTAAAAGAGACATACACAGCCCACTGGAATCTTAGAACCTCTATTAAGATTTATAGGCTGTAGGATTCTTTTGGGCTTCAACATTATTCTTAGTAAACCCTTTCTGTCTTCAGTTGTTTATAAAAACTGGCAGCTTTAGCAAAGCCAAAAGCGGATAGTATACGTAGTACAATTTAGCATAATAGTTCTTGCCTGTCTTCCAAATACCTTGAGCCTATGTTGAAGGAAGGAAATACAAATCGGCACAACATACATATAAATCCAGACCCCATCTTTCTCTGGTATGTATAACTTCTACAGCATTAGCACAAGGAAAGCATGCAATTTGGAGGAGTGTTTCTTAACAGCACTCCTTGATAATATGTTGGACAGCACAAATACCACCACTTGAAAACACCGACTCAGAGAAAAAGTATGAATACGGAGAGTGAGTACTTGCAAATCACCATATTCCCCTTCTGTGTGCAGAAGAGCTGGATATGACTTCCAAATCCTTCCATTCAAACAGGGTCTGTCATTACATTGTTAGGGACCACCGCCATCACTTCCCAGTCTTCAGGTTCAGAAGCCAGACTGCGCTCATGGCTAACAGGAACAAATAAAAGTATCATCTGAAATTAAGCACAAATTTAGCTGAGAGGTATTATCTAGTCAATAAAGTGTTTCCAAATGTAGCCAGCTAAACGCTTCCAGAAAGCCTGCAAACAGTGGGTAAAGAACAACAACCCCCCGGCACTACTAATCTCCCGGCAGCAGGGTGTGCAAAAGTTGAAATGTTGAGATGTCACGCAGAAATATGAGTCTTTGGATCTACAATGTTTACGAAAAATATAAGGAAATTGTTATGGCCCTTGGAACAAAAAGAAGAATCCCTCTCCTTCACTATTCCTCTTCCACTCAGAATTCCCCTTCTTTCATTCCGCCAGTGTCCCCAAATGCCACTTTTGTCACCTGCTGGAGGATCTGGTCGCAGCTAATGTTGTGACATGAAAGAAGGGAAGAAGGAGAAGCTTTCACCCCATCTTTCTCCAGTGTCTGTTGTACCACTACAGTAGAGAACTTATATGATTTCATGATGTCAATGTTATGGCAGAATTACAGATACTGGCTATTTTCATCTGGCAGGAGAGGTGGAATTTTTTTCAACAGTCTTGATAATAATAAAAAAAGACACAAAATTGGGTGGAATAGCGAATACCCTGGAGGACAGAAAAAAACCTTCAAAATGATCTTGATAGGCTGGAGCACTGAACTGAAAACAACAGAATGAAATTCAACAGGCAGAAGTGCAAAGTGCTGCACCTTGGGAAAAGGAACCAAATTCACAGTTACAAGATGGGGGATCCCTGGCTCAGTAATACTACAAGTGAGAAGGATATTGGAATTGTTGTAAATCACAAGTTAAATATGAGCCAGCAGTGTGATGTGGCTACAAAAAAGGCAAATACTGTTTTACTGCAGTATAGTCTCCAAATCTTGCAAAGTGCTAGTTGCCCTCTATTCAGCAGTATTGTATCCAGTTCTGGACACCATATTTTAAGAAAGATGCTGACAAATTGGAACAAATTTAGAGGAGGGCAACAAGGATGATCAAGGGGCTGGAAACCAAGCCCTATGAGGAAAGACTGAAAGAACTGGGCATGTTTAGCCTTGAGAAATGAAGACAGAAGGGTAATAGCACTTTTCAGATACTTGAAAGGCAGGAGAAGGATCTGTTCTCAATCATCCCAGAATGCAGCACACACAACAATGGGCTCAAGTTATAGAAAACCAGATTTCAATTGAATATCAGGAAAATATTCTGTTAGAGCAGTAAGACAGTAAAACTGTTAGAGCAGTAAGACAGTAGAACCGTTTCCCTTGAGAGGTGGTGAGTGCTTCAACACTGGCAGTGTTCAAGAGAAATTTAGACAACCACTGGGCAGATATTGTTTCATTTAGGCTCCAGAGGATCAGAGAGTCACATAAAGATAAACCTTGAAGAAACAACTGGCTAAAAAGTGAAGTCTAAATCTGTTGCATCTGTATGTGGGGTGGAATTTAGGTTTGGTAGGGTGGGAGGAATTCCTAAAATAAGCCAGTGGTCCCACAGCTTGCTTAGCAAAGAACTCAAATACGTTTCTGAACTTGAAACAATGCTACTTTTTCAGGTTTGAGAATATAATATGAAAAACAAGCTTTGCGACACTGAAATGTCAAATAAATGTGCTTTTTTCGATGTTTTAGACCTCATAAACTGAGCCAGGTCTCGAGGATTCTATACTGAATGTCCTCTCCTACTTGTGCTATCTCAGAATATGATGTCCAAGGAAACTTATTTTTTTCTTAATATTAAAAGAATTAAGTATGGCTTCCATAACATTTCCAAACTGCATTGCATTATTTTCATTAAGAGATCAGTACCATTGGGAATTTTTAAAGAATTGATTTAAAAAAACACACACAATGAAATAGAATAAATAATAATTCCTTCACCATATCTGCTTCTCTCTCTAGTTTCTACAAAGGTAATTAGCATTCTTACAATTATTGATCACTTTTCCAATGCAAAATATGTTGTTTGGAATGGGTTTTGCTTTTCCCACTGCTTTATGAAAACAGAGAAAGCCTTTCTTTAAGAAAGCTTAATATTATCTGTTTGTCTCTCTCTATTGTAATTAACTAAACCATGGCTGGAAAGTGAAAAAGCACTGTTCCTTTTTAAACAATTCAAAACTGGAAATTCAGAGACAGTTAAGGGCTACTTTATCTTTATTTTGTTGTACCATATGGTGCTTATACAAAAATGGCACAGGGACTGGCTATTGCACATCTTATTTTATTGCTTCTTTTCACACAGATTTTCTGAATTAAGGGTTAGAATGATGAGTCTGAATACAATTAGATTTCTTAAAACAATAAACTGAAAAGCTGTAGGGCAAAAGGCAAGGGTGAACAATGTTGTGCTAAGGCATACAAAATATTACGATCCCTGAAACAATTCTCTAGAATTCTTCATGTTAGAGCTATTTAAGAATTAAATGCCAACACGCCCTAGCCTGTTTTCAGAATGGGGTCGATATACATGCATAGTCCTGTCACACAACATATTCCCTGTATCTTCAACAAGGCAAGATACTTAGTGAATAATCCCAGAGTATGGAAACATCATTTTTTTTAACTAGAGCTTCCAAAGTTCTCTTGGAAACACTCATGAAGCATTTCTCAAGTTCTAAAAGGGAGCTTCTCCATGGGATGAGTGAGTCAGCCTGAACATGCAGCGAATTTAAGTGGAGATCTTAACACTCCAGAATTTTTAGACTGAAAGTCTGAAAACATTATTGTTTATGTAAGTCAAAATTTACTTTTTAAAGGGTAGCACTGAGAGGAAAGTAAACACTGTCTCCACTACAGAAGTGATTAAAATACATTAGAGAAGAAAGCATTCATCTGGGAGAAATTATATTACTTTCAGTTCTCCTGAAATAAATGAGCTTAATTGAAACTTAAGTGGTATTCAGAGGCTCAACTGGCTTTGAAATGGAAGGATTGTTGTTATTGTTGCTGAAAAAAGCTGAGAAAACAAGGGTTCTCTGGATTTATTGGACTGAAACTCCCAGCATTCCTCACCAATGGCTACACAAGAGTGGACTGGTAGTCCAGATAGGCGGGGTATAAATTAAATAAATAAATAAAATAAATAAATAAGGAATGATGGGACTTGCAGTTCAGTGGGATCTGGAAGACCACACTTTGCTCACTCCACGTGAGGTGAAATAAAGAGGAATTATTTACAGAATTGTAAATACACGCACTTTTCTTGGAAAGCCAAACAATATAATTTAAGTTATGATTTGTTTGAGGGCCAATTCAGGGGACTTCAATATGGGTGAGTTCTGTGAATTTCAGAAAATGCATTTCCTATTAACCCATTTTAAACCTCATCTGTAGGCACCCTCTCTTTCATGTGTCAAACTTCTATTAACATAGGTCCTGGACTTTTCCTGCAGCAGCCCCAGAATTACAGAACTACACCGTCCTTCAAAGTCCAAAGGGTAGTGGTAGGTTGACATGAAGATATTCCACAAGGTTTTCCAAACAGATTTTGTTTTTTGTTTTTTTAATTGAGTGGTATTCATTTTGTGGATTTTTTTGTTAGATTTTAGACAGCAAGTTTGCAGTTTTAATTTTATTAATCTAATTATACAAATTGTTTTGAGAATATTTCTACTGAAAGTCAATAGGCATGTACTGTAAACATCCACATGTATAAATAATGAAAGTGGGGAAGAGAAAAGGTGGGGATGTAACTCACTCTGGTCTTTTTGTATCTGCCTGTAATTCTAATGAGTCTGACCCAATACCACCACCCTTAATAAAGTAGTCCATCTATCTGCATCTTGTGCCTCCCTCCCCATAGAAAACCGTGTATTCAGCAGTCCTAGCACCACACATACTCTTTGTTTGTGCTTATTAAATAAAAGAAAGGATCACCTTCAACTATATTAATGATGGACTGGTGGATGAAGGATGCCTGCGAAAATTCACAACATCTGTTTGCTCCACTCTCTCCCCAGCATGCTGCACCTATTTCTCATGCTTAATGATGCTCATCCACTCTGCAAGTTTTACGAACAAATGTGTGTTTAGCCACATTCATCATTCTGAATGAGTGTTCTTGATGAAGCATCCACTGGCCTGTTTCGCTCTTTCTGCTACACTTTAACAAATGACAACTGCTCTACGTATTTTTCATTTTGTTAAAAAATAAAAAAAAGGGGGAGAGAGAGAGAGAGAGAGAGAGAGAGAGAAAGAGAAGGCTTTGTGAAGGATAGACCCAGTATTTTTTTAAACTTCCATAGTAACTTTAGTAAGAAAAAATGGAGGAAGAGGGGAAACAGCTAGCATTTAACAGTGCACATGTTCCGTGTTACGAATCTCAATATGGAAACGTAAAACCATTTTCGATCTGTCTGTGGGTGACTTCGGTCTCTCTTCCAATGGCCGCTTTGTGTCTCTCCCTATGTTCTCAAAGCAACTGGCCTCCCATATCACCCAGATGAGAAGCTCTTCCATGAGAGAGGAGTCAATGCAATTGAGCCAATCAGATTAAAATATTGCAACGCCTTCTTTCCTTGCCATCTTGTGTCAAAATCATTTCAGGCAAAAATAGGTGTCACAAGACCATCGTTAATAGACTTCTTGCCTGCTCACAAAGAAAACTAGGAATGGTGTGTGTGTGTGTGTTCCAATTGTTACACCAGAAATGGTTAAATAGTTAGGTTAGCTGAACCGTACCTACTTCCCTCTGTCAGAGAAGACAAAATTCCTGTTACTATAAGAAAGACTGCTTGCAGAACATTGTCCATCCCTGTTGTACAATCCTTTGCTTTATACATAAATTAGACAGGCACGTGAACAAGCATGTTGCTGTTGTCACATCTACTTTGTCTACAATTGAAACTATGAATTCAGTTTCACAAGATAACCACTAACATGCAACAAGACAGTATTGTAGATTAGACACAAAAATGACTGGCATCATCAGTACTGAGAGTTCTCTCTGTATACTCATATTTTTACAGCCATATCAATCTGTTTACAAAACAGCCCTTGCTGTGGAGCAATCCAATCAGTGGCATGAACAGAAAATTTAAAATAAAATCTAGCCATGGAGTAGCTCTGTAGTTCACTAATTAGATCGACACTTGAGAGCAATTTCTTGCTGTAACTCATTTTCACACATCTGTATTCAAAAGCAAAGAGATGCAAACAAGACCTAATTTTTTAGAACAGAGGTGGGCAATGAGCAGCCTTTCAGAAGTTGTTAGATGGCAGCTACTGTCAGCCCTTTTCTGGGTAGCCCATAGTGAGAGATGGGAGGAGGCAAAGTCCAACAACATCTGAAGGGCTGCACATTCTTCATGCCTAGGTTAGAAATGAAATATCCAAAGATAAAAATTTAGCAAATTTCCAGAATCAAATACCTTTGTGCTTATGGATCTGCAAAATATACATGTATTGCCTTTCACTCAAAATGAACAGCATATTGTGGGATGCTAGAGCCAAAACGCAAGGCAGGGAGGCCTACCAGCTAAGAAACTGAGCTATCAGGAGTCCGTGGTTTGAATGTTGCCTCAATACAGAGTCACTAGGTGGCCTTAAACAAGCACTCTCCCTCAGCACCATCAACAAGGGGATAATACTATTCATTGATTGTTGAGATAATGTGTACGAAGCATTTCAAAAATCTGAATGTGCTGGGGAAATAAATCAAATTCTTCCTTTCCCCCACCATCTTTCAATATGATAACATAATATATCTTGCAAGGTTAGTTGAGAAATCATTTTTGAACTGCTTTATTAATATTTTTTTTACATCACATGTTAATGGACTTGAAGGACTTCGTCTCAGTGAAGTTCCTGTTTATAAACCATCACATTTTGCATAAGGGTGCGAATCAGAGCATGGCTAAAATTACATTACATATTCATGGCTGAGCTATGATTTCATCATGGGCTTTACATTGCACTGACCAGTATACCACACCAGCTTGGCTAGTTCGCTACACTTCAAGAGGGAAGGTCTGCTAGGCCAAATCTCTGTAGTGTCAGAGAAAACGTAGAATGTAGAATTTCCCACCATCATAAGGCATTGCCTTGGCTGCCTAGCAAGTCAAAGACATATTTTAAAATCCTTGACATTTAAAGCCCTATTCAGCGGAGCTGGTGGCATGGCATATTCCTCTTAGGAATATTCATTCTGCAGTTTCTGGATTTGATTGGTCCCTTGGACTAAGGTGGCAAATTCCAGTCTCTGAGTATTTTCCCACTTGGGTGTCTGCTGCCCTGACTTTTGATACAGGCAGCAGTGCTCACAGTGCTCATGATATTAGTCTGATTAGCAAGCTAACTAAGTATGAGCTGGATAGAATAACTATCAGGTGGATGGACAGTTGGTTACAGAATCATGTTCAGAGAGTGCTTATCAATGCCTTCTTCTCAAACTGAGAGGAGGTAACAAGCAGGCTACCACAAGGCTCAGTCCTGGGCCTGGTGCTCTTTAATATTTTTATCAATAACTTAGACAAGGAAGTGCAGGATATGCTTCTCAAATCTGCAGATGACACAAAATTGGTTGGAGTGGCTAACATTCTGGAAGACAGATACAAAGTTCAAAAAGATCCTGATAGGCTTGAGCACTAGGCTGAAAACAACTGAATAAAATTTAACAGAGATACGTGCAAAGTTCTATACCTAGGGCAATGGTTCCCAAACTTTTGCCATTCACAGCTCCCTTAAGCAGCAGTGGTGCAGAAAGAGTGGTGAGGGGTGCTGTGCAGAGAAGGAAACAACGAAGCACGAATGAGCCGCAGCACTATCAGAGAGAAAAACAAAGAAAACTTATGTATGTGCTTCCGGCTGGTTTGGCGATACACCAGGGACCCGTGGGGTGCTGCAAGGGGTGCTATGGTGAACACTTTGGGAATCTTGGGCCTAGGGAAAATAAGTTGTGTGCACAGTTACAAGATGGAATATGCTTGGCTCAGTAATATTACATGTGAAGAGGGTCTTTGAATTGTTATAGATCACTAGTTGAATGTTAGCCAACAGTGCAATGTGGCTACAAAAAAAGGAAAATACTATTTTAGATAGCATTATCAGAAATATAGCTCAAAATAATGTCAATCGTTACTTCCCTTCTATATGATACTTGTTAAACCTCATCTTAAGCACTGTGTCCAGTTCTACACAGTGCACTTTGAGAAGGATGTTGATAAACTGGAACAAGTACATAGGATGACAGCAAGGGTGATCAGGGGACTCTTCAACCTTTAGAGAAGAAGATAGAGGTGAGATGGGATAGCACTTTTCAAAGATTTGAAAGGTTGCCATATGGGGCTGGGTGGGGAAGGACTTGTTCTTGATCATCCCAGAGAGCAGGGCATGTAATAATGGGTTCAGGTTACAGAAACCAGAGTTTGGCTGAATATCAGGAAAAAACTTACAAACTGTTAGAGCAGTATGACAATGAAATCAATTGCCTTGGGAAGTGGTGAGCGCTCCAGCACTGGCAGCATTCAAGAGAAAGTTAGACAGCCGTCTGTCAGATATACTTTAACTTGGATTCCTTTACTGAGGAGGGGGTTAGACTCGATGGCCTTATACGTAGATCCTTTCTAACTCCATCCTCCTATAAATCTATGAATCTTGGATTCTACAGAACCAGAAATAGAATGGACCTGGCATTAACCTGAGACTGGCAAGTGGAAGATGTAGGGGCCATTTCACAGCTTATATACATAAATGAAGACACCTGGGGCATCATTTCAATAAGAAACTGGACAAAGATGAAGTACCTATCCATGCTATCTTCCCTTGGATCTCCACAACACACTCCTTACTACATATACTGTCTGTGGACACAGGAACAGCTGCCTCAGCCATAGTTTATTTTGCATCATACTGTACATTATAGTTAAAAGCTTCTGCGTCTTACTTCTCCTTGTTACATACAGTACACTGTTGAAACAGCCTTCTCTGGATCTCCAAGGGATGAAGCCAAATCTCAGCTGAGATGTGAGAAGCAAGATGGTAGGCCCACTGCCTTACCTTGACAGCGTTTGCTGTATGCTGCACTCACCCTCAATGGTTATCTAGTGGTTCTTTAAATATGAAGTGCAGCCAGATTTTCCTTGTAATCTGCCTCGGTGCTGTTTCTGTCTCCGTTGTGTCCATGCTGATAACATTTGTGTCTCATGAAAACTGGAGGCCAAGCTTCTAAATTTGGACCCTAGCATGAGCTTGACACACTCCATCCTCATCTTTGTACTCCCAGGAAGGTGGCAAACATTTATTGTGTCCCTGCTGGGACACATTTGGCTTTATACAAACTAACATCCTTCTGAAACCAGCATAATTTGATGGCTTATTGCAACTAACTGGCACAGCAAGTTTTAGGACTTGGGCTATAGGAAAGCCCCTTGGTTTAAAATGTTAAAACAGCTGGAAGAAAAAAGATGAACATATTTCAGACCTCAAACGAAGCCTCAGCATGATAGAACAAATTCAATTGAGTTTCCAATTGGCAAACTGTTTCTAACAAATGCTATTTCTTGGATAAGATGGATAACGTACATTTTGGAACATATGCAGGGAATTACCCAAAACAGATGTAAATGTGCTCGAACTCAAGGCTTCCTTGGCACAACAATACACAGGAAAGTGGAGCATTTCATTCCACTTAAAGTGCTGTGCACAGAGGAGGGCTTAGATTTGGAAAGGAACTTCTGCCAACTGAAATTATTTTCTCAGTACAGAACAGCACAGGAACTTCTTTGAAAGAACCATGGTACATTTTTTAAAGGAAAAGGTAAGATGAAATCTATAAAAATTGGAGACACTTCATTTTACTATCAATTCAGGCTTCTCAGATGCATAAGTACTTAAGGAATCGATTCTAGTACTTAACAAGATTGTCCATGACAAATTTATAAGCCATGTACAGAATGGTACTTTTTCAAAAGTCAGCAATGAACAACGTAGCAGAGCTGGTAAAGGCAGACTGTGTCCTTGATAAAAAAGGAAATTTGTAATTACAGCAAAAAAATATTCAAATTACCAATAAAAAGTTAATAGTTGTAAAAATTCAAATTACCATTTTCTTAAAGAACGCCAGTGATCCTCATATTTTAGAACTTACAGCCCACAGAGGAATTTCCTAAGAAAATTAATTTACATTTTAAGCTGAAAATGCATTTTATCTTTAGTAAAACAGATTTGTGCCTCAAACTAGAAGAAAGGATTTGTGCAAAATAAACTCAAGGGATCATTATAAAAACGCAAAATGCAATTTTCTGCTAGAATTGTGCCTTGCATTTACAAGAAATGTTTTTCAAATAAGACCTCAAATCACATAAAATACATACAGGAAGAAGAATTGGCATAGCTGCACAGCACCCTTATTATAAAATATTAGGACTTTTAAGCTATAAAAGTATCCTATTTTAAGATAAAAGTATCTCATTTAAGAACTATTTTTTTGCTAATTTTGGAATCACAGTAATATCAGAACTTGCTTATTGTTATGAAATTATTTCACGGAAAATACTTATCTCAGACATCTTTCTCCTATGATATATACATATTTATATTTCTACCCTAGCTCATTTCCGATTTTACTTTTGCCAAATGCCTCTTCCTCTCATAGTACAAACTGGAATATGTGATTGGTGTCTGTTTCTCTCACATCAATTAACATGGGACACAGTTAATCTACCAGGACATTCTACTCTGCAGCCTCCAATAAAATAAAATAAACTTTTGCATGAATAGTATATTGCACTTGGAGAGTTATGTTTAATTTCACGGGGGCTTGTATAAAAAGTGCCTAGTACCATTACTGGTAGAATGGCGTCAACATATGCAGTTCAAAGCACACAAATGTCCTGATCCAGAGGCTGAAGTCTTAATTTTGACTTGACAAGAGACATACTTTTAACAGTAATATCAAGTCCTTTCTGTGAAAATTAGAGCAGAGGAAAATGACTCTCATGTGTTAAACAACAATAATCAAGGCCACCACTTAACATCATTAGATGAAACTAATGGTGTTGAATGCAATTGGTGAGAATACACGCTTCAGCATTCAGCAGACAATAAAATGGGCACAATATAGGCTGGAGCTAGGGCTATGCAAAAGCTCGTAGGTCAGTATGGGGCTTTACACTGGATCTTGTTTCTATTTGAAGTGGTTCAGGTCCTATCAGATACCAATCCACAAGGATTTGGAATTCTGGATTGCTTCTAATGAAAACTAATGTTCTTGATTTTATTTTCACTGATTCATATGAAACTGGGTAACATAATGGACTTTAAAAAATGGAATAAACCTGCCAAATTTCAGACAACTAGCTTCAGGGGTTTGCATACGAGACATCTTTACATTTGCATTTTTTAAAAAAATGAAATACACCTCTTGAAAGCCCATATGCTTGACTGAGTGCTTAAACAAGCTCATTCATGCTGCATTGTCTTCTCCCTATCTCGCTTGCATCGGGGCACCTTCATACTGCCCTAAAATAATCCCCAAGCATTACAATTGAAGAAGTACACCAGAGAAGAGTCAGTTAAAGAACAAGTTATCAAGCTAAAGTATTCAACTAGAAAGTAGATAGTCAGGTAAACCAAGAGTAGTAGTAGTAGTAGTAGTAGTAGTAGTAGTAGTAGTAGTAGTAGTAGTAGTAGTAGTAGTAGTAGTAGTAGTAGTAGTGTGCTTTCAAGTAAGTTTTAATTCCTTATTTCACTGTAATGTTTAAAGTATTATTCAGTCTGCTGTTTTTTTGTGGTTTCTGTACCTCACAAAGTGGTTTTCACATCTACTGATAGGTACCATATTTTTTGCTCCATAAGACGCACCTCTCCATAAGACGCACCAAATTTTTAGGAAAAGAAAACAGGAAAATAAAAATCTGTTTTCTTCTCCTAAAAATTTGGTGAGCCTTATGGAGAGGTCCATCTTATGGAACACACCCTAGGACCCTTTGGAGGCTCACCCTGCCCCCCAGGGGCCAGAGGGGGCGAAATTGCCACCTTCAGGGACTCTTCTGAAGCTTCCCAAGTCTCAAAAGACTCCCAGAAGGTGGCAATTTTCCCCCTCTGGCCCGGCAGGGGGGCGGGTGAGCCTCCAAAGGGTCCTAGGGTCTGTTCCAGGACCCTTGCGAGGCTCCCCCCACCTCCCACAGGGCCAGCGGGGGGGGCAAAATCATCAGCTTTTAGGACCTTTTCTGAGGCTTGAAAGGCTCAGAAAAGGTCCTAGAAGCTGGCGATTTCACCCCTGGTGGCCCCGTGGGGATGGGGGGAGCCTCGCAAGGGTCCTGGAAGGCTCCCTTGGCCCCTTGCAAGGCTCCCCCCACCCCCATGGGGCCAGTGGGGGCGAAATCACCAGCTTCTTGCCGTAAGATGCACAGACTCCCCCCCCCCTTTTTGGGAGGGAAAAGTGTGTCTTAAGAAGCAAAAAATACGGTATTTTAAATTAGTACAGATGTGCCTCGACTTACGAACGTCCTGACTTATGACCATTTCGAGTTACGACCAGCTCCGGCCACAAAATTTTGCTTTGACTTGCAGCCTGAGCTTCCAGTTATGAACAGAAAAAGGCAGGGGGGAAAGGCGGAGAATTCAAATTGCTAACTATTGGTAGGCAAAGAGGCTGCTTCTTTGTAGCTCTTTTGCCCCAAGGTTTAGAGTGAGCGCATTGGAGGAAGCTTCGGACTACCCGGTAAGGTAAGGTCCTGCTTTCTCTTTTTTAAAAACTGTTCTGGATGGGTTTCACAGCATGGTTTTGGGCTGGGGGGATTGTTTCTGTGCTGTGATGGGTCTTGGGGGGTTTGTTTGTTTTTTGGTTTTTCCCTCCCCCATTTCTGATGGGTCTTAGGGAGTCTGTTTGCTTTTTGGGTTTTTCCCCCATTTCCGATAGATCTTGGGGGGATTCCTTGCTTTGGGTTCCTCCCCCCCATTTCCGAAAGGGCTTGGGGGATTTGCTTGCTTTTGGGTTTCCCCCATTTCTTTTTTAAAAAACTCTTCTATTTATTTTTATCAAATAAGAATAAGGTGGGAAATACAAAGGGTAAAAGGGAATAGGGGAAAAGTAGGGGGAAAGGAAAAGGGTTAGGGGGAGAACACAAAGTATACAATCATCCAATCTATTCAAGTTACGATAACAAATCAAATTTCCACTTTTTTTACAATTTGATTACCCTCCAGCTTTCAACTTACATTTACATGTTAATTTAAATCTATGTTACTCCAACCAATCTATTATTTCCGATGGGTCTTGGGGGGTTGCTTGTCTTTTGGTTTTTTTCCCATTTCCGATTGGTCTTGGGGGGGTTTGCTTGCTTTTTGGGGGGGTTTCCCCATTTCCGATGGGTCTTACGGGGTTTGCTTGCTTTTTACTTCGCTTTTTTTGCATGTCCGATGGGGCTTGCACGCTTTGCTTGCTTTTCTTCCCCCCCCCCTTCGGCCTGAATGGATTAATCACGTTTCTGATGGGTCTTGCAGTGATTTGGGGGGGGGGTTGGTGATTTTTTTCTTCGGCTGGAACAGATTAATTGCATTTCAATGCATTTCAATGGGGAATGGTGCTTAGACTGATGACCATTTCGAGTGATGACTGGAGTTCCAGAACCAATTGAGTTCGTAAGTGAAGGCACCACTATATGAAAATTTAATGTAAAAAGTTCCTTTTTGATGAGAAATGTTCCCATGGGCTCCTTTTTTGAAGATGTACCAACAGCCACCCTTTACAATGAATTATATTAAGCTGCCTTCTATGGGTGTGAATATTGTCCTGAGGTATCCAAGTAAGTTTTAATGTGTATATTTTTATTTCAAGGTACCTTTAGCTAGCAACAGGGTTCATTGTATTATTTTTGTTTATTATACAGTGTTTCTGGTATATTATTTTTAATACATTTTGTGAACTGCCCAGAAAACTGACAACACTAAAAGAGTGGTATAAAATGGAAGCAAGCAAACAAACATAATTTCCACCTGACTATTTTCCAGGAATGTCTCTATTTCTTTCTGCATCCTTTTACACTAGTGGGTGTTATTACCACACTGGTGTCTTAATTTCCATAATTTACAGCAAGAAAAAAGTAGTTTAATTACTATGGTACACTGTTTTATTATGTTTATTGCCTATCAAAGTTAGAGGTTGCTAGTTTAGTAAAATAGTTAATTCATTGGACATACATTGCCATACAAATGCTATCAGAAGGCTTCAAACCTTTCTAGATTGTAGTGGAAACGTCACCACATTAAGTGGAGTTATGTTACTATCCTTACATTCTGCAGGTGTGTGGTAGTTATGAGTGTTCTCTCCCACTAAATATAATTGCTGAATTTCATAAAAACAGATTTAGACAAAAGCAAGATAATGACCAAAATGTACTACTTTTCATCGCAAACTGATCCCTAATGAGTAGCTTTAAGCATGAGGCATATTTTATGAAACTCGTAAAAAAGGGGAAAATCTAAATTATACAAGTGATAGAAAGCCACTAAATTATACCATAAACTATGCTAACTCCAACAGGGCCACACCCATGTCCATCTGTTTCACAATGGCTTTATTATACTTAACTGCACAAGGAAGTGCATTTGAGCAAAAGCATTTGCACTTCACTGTTATCGAGGGAACACTACGAAAGTAAATTTCTTCATGTAAGATAAAATGTGGCAAATGTAATTGGAAAAGAAACTGCTTTTTCTTCTCTAACTGAAGATGGAGGGCCAAAACACTGGTGGATGAGTGGCAAAGTCTGGGTGTGCAAGGGCCTATTCTGAAGTTGATCCTAGACAAAGTCAACTTCTAAGTGTACAGCGGCAATCAAATTGTTAGTCCTAAGTAGGGCTTCCCTTTAGTCTGGACTCCAGTCCTCTTGGAGAGGAAAGAGAGAACGCTCTCTGCTGAATGCTGCTTCATTTCACCACCCTTTGACTGAGCTGGTGGCAGCGGCCCCAGAATGGTGTCAGAGCTACCTAGATCTCCTCTATAAGCTGACCCTCACCATCACTAGTGCAGTGGGGAAAGATCCAGAAGAAAAAGAAGAGATAGGGTGTGAGGATATGGAGGAGATTGCTTGTAGGTAGCAGCAGCAAAGGGGGCCAATCCAGGCGATGACAATTGCTGCCTGAAAAAAACTCAGGAGAACTTCTTTAAACACGACAGTAGCCACTATGGGAAGAATGGTAGAATGACAGGCAGGCATGATTTGTTGCTTCTTTCAACCAGTACTGAGGTGGTTGTCCCACTCCATAAGAAGGACCTGGATATAAGGTTTAGATGCAACGCTAAACTGTAGTTAACTGAAAATGGATGCAAACGCTTCTGATTCCTACTTTGCTGTCATGCTAGGAAAATAAGGTGAGGTCACATTAGCTAACAGTTCATTCAAGTAACAAACCACAGTTTATTGCTACATCCAAATCATGTCAGTATTGCATTGATTAAGAGAGACAAGACACTGCATTAAGAAGGAAAATATTTTATCTCTGTTCATATTTCACTTGATCGGGAAATAGGGGAACTCTTCCGACCAAGGGCACTTAAAAAGTACATTAAATGTGTCTGATGTAGCTATAAGACAGATATATAGTTACGTGTAATTTTCAAATAGGAGAAGTTGAAATATTTTCAGGGAGTTATTTAGTTATTTTACCTGTATCTTATCTATCCAGTTGCTAAACCTTATTTTAAAAATAATAATAATACAAGAGCTGTATCTTTATATGCTTCTCATTTTATTTTCTGGCACATGGTAAATTCTCTGCTTTTTCCATCTGGCTATGCTTTCCTAAAGCCCTGACACTTTACTCTCAGGCATATGCCTACCTAGTATAATTATCATTTATAAGCCAAAATCTGGAATGCTATCAATACATTACTTAAATAATCTGGTGGTGTACTTTGTAAAGTATTCAATATAGGATAGGATACTAAGCCACAGTTTCTGGGATAATGTAATAAAAATGAAAGATTTTTCATAATTCAAGAAACACAAAGATAACTTATTTTCAAAAGCTCATTTTGGAAATTATCTTATTTTTATCAGAGTATATTACAAAAAGAACAGGTTTATCCTCAATATTTTAAAAAAATGAGAAAAGTTCTGATAAACGGGCTATATACATGGCATAAGAAACTGATGGCCATACTAGATGTAATGGTGCTTCACATTTAAAAGGGAGAACTAGAGAGTTTAATTACCTTTTAAATATCTTTTTTTTATTTTATGTAGATGTCTTCTTACATTGCACTGGTGAGATGTCATGATTTGAGGTATCTCAAGAGAGAAGCATCAAGCAGATGAGCACTCTGGAGCAGCTGCCTATTCACTGCTTGCCTTGAAAGAGTCTCCTCTGAGTGAGACGTGAGATGGTCAGCTGCTCTCGAAAGTCACACTGGCATGCTGCCTGGTCTGCCCTTTGCTACAGTAGCAGAAAAGCTAACGTTGCCCTCCAAAACAGCCGCCCATTGTGATGCCTTGCAGGAGTAGCTGCAAGGAAGGAGAGAATTGCTCCTCCTCCTAGTGTCTAAATTCAGCGATTCATTTTGCAAACCCCAGAGTGCCATGCCTGCCCCTAGTCCAGCTAAGCTCCAGCTCAGAAACTCCTAGCAGTGTCCAACCTCATCTCTCACCTGAAACTCCAGCATTACCATCTTTCCCACTAGCTGAAGGGGTGTCATCTTCTAAGAGCAAGAAAAAGAGTTCTGGGTTTTATCACCGAAACAGTAAAAAGCAACCAAACATTCAGACCACTAGCATGCAAGCAGCTTAACAAGGGATGGGTTCTCAACAGCCATATTGATGGAGGGTAATTTTTCTGCCACAACCAAAAGGTAGCACAATATCTGCTTTGCTGTAGACTTCACTTACATTGCATGAACTGGCTCTATAGCCTGAATTCTAGTTCATTCTATAAGTTCCAGAATACGGTCCTCTCCAGTCATAGAGTTGGGCTGCTGGAACAATGTTATGGACTTGGTGCATGGAATCCATTTTAGCCTGAAGTGGCTACATATCAACACTCAGCAGGGCCACAGATAAAAGTGTACAGACCACCCAAAATAAGTAGCCCAAATGTGCTCCTCCCACAAACATGCAGGCACTTTTACACACACAGACACACACAGACACACACACACACACACACAGAGAGAGAGAGAGAGAGAGAGAGAGATCTGGCAAAGCAGACTCAGCTGCCACTGAGAGGAACTGACTCTCCAAGCAACTGCTGAATTCTTAGTCAAGTTTGCACTCCACTCACAATCCCCAAGATGCAACAGAAGTGGATTCTGCTCAGGTTCAAGGTTTTGATGCTTATGTACAAAGCCCTTCATGGTTTGGGACTATGGAATTTTTTTGGAGTGTCTCTCCCCAAGGACATCTGCCCACTCCACTAGATCATCCTGGGCAATGCTCCTCCAGGTGGCCACTCTGAAGGAGGCCGGAAGTCATCTATGAGAGATTGGGCTTTCTTCACTATGGCACCAGTTCTCTGGAACCAGCTCCGATGGAGCTGCGCCTGCCTGCCTGGCTCCTCACCGCTGCTTTTTAGAGGGGCCTTCCATAGAACCCCTGCCTGATTTCATGTGTCATGTCTCACCTGTTACCAGGAGAATATGCCTCTTAGTATTATCTGTTTTATTTCTCTTATAGTTTATTTTTAATTTTATTCTTTCATGTTATTTTATTTTATTATGTCATAAACAACCGAGAATAGTGTATTGTACTAATGGGATGGTACACAAAATCAATCAATCAATCAATCAATCAATCAATCAATCAATCAATCAATCAATCAATCAATCAATCAATCTGTCCCAGGCATAAATTGTGTGCTCAGGCATTTTGCCAACCTCTTCTCACTAGTGCAGGGATAAAATAGACTCAGTGGCTATGCGGAGAAGCTACTTCTCCAGGCAGGAGTGAAGTGTGTAGCCCTTCACCATGACCCAGTTAGGTCTGCTTGAGGCTACAGCTAAATATGAGCAGGTGGAGCTTCTGACAGGAGTGAAACTTTGGGGATGGGCCTCAACTGAAACAAGATGTTCTGCATACCAAAAAGATTGTACAGTTACCCCCAAAAGTGAAAATAGATGAAATCATGTGTTATAATGGCTCCTTGGTTTTGTTTGTTTTAGTTTAATAGCTGTTACTTTTGGAAACTCTTTTTTTTTTTGGACAGAGAACAACTACAAAATAGAGCCAGAGGTGCATTAGGAATGGTTCACTTGGTATAGCCTATTGTCCACCACACATTTCAACTGCAATTCCTAAAATCCCCATATAACATGAGCAATAATAAGGCATCATGGAAATGGAAATTCAAAGTTTCTGATGGGCCAGAGGTTGGAAAAACTTATTTAGGACAACATTTGGCTACATTGTTTTCGAACTTGTGTCTTGGCTTATTTAACGTGGAAAAGCAATATATGCGTATGCCTCATGAGCAAGTGTAATATATCAAGAAATCTAATATATTTACCTTGGATTGCTCAGCTGGAGTAGAGGTATCCCATCAGAAGGTACTCATGGAAAAAATTGAGACAAATCAAAACTTTTTCAGAAAACGGGGCTTTTGTGAAAGAAAATTAAAGTATTGATTTCAAGTTATTAGGAGCTTTCCCAGAAGAAATAAAAAGAAGGGGGGAAGGGGGGAAATTGGCCATGAGGTGAGTTAGTAGCATTTTCACATAGTACAGCTTCATTTTGGAGGACAGGTGTAAAGAGGGAGATAGGGGCAGCCGCCCTGAGTAGACTTTGTCTAGAGGGGCGGGGTATAAATTCAATAAAAGTAAAGTAAAGAAAGCAGGAAGATGGAGTGAAAGAAGGCGAGAAGAAGGGAGGCTAAAGGGAATTTGTTCTTCCACTTTGGCACTGTCTGAATGCAGGAGAATGGCTGCAATTATATAATGGGAGGAGACCCTGTCAGAGCCCTCCCTAATGCTGTCGGTTTGGAGCATCCAGAGTGAAAATTCAGGCTGTACTGGGAAGATCAGCTGTCACTTGTCTTCTCCTTTCATGCCAGCAGCCCAATCTCAAATTTCTATTTCTACCATTCAAATTGCTGGGCTCTTTTGGTTAAAAAAAATTAACTCTGTAAATGTCAGATGGAATACCAAGGATCCATGGAAATGTTGTTCTGCCCTATGGACAGCCAGTTGCTTTATACTCTGCTCCACAGTCTCAGCACAGAATTACACAAATAACCATTATTTACAAATAACCATTATTTACTCTGGTTTTGCATGTTCTCAAAACAGGGCACAACCCTCCTGGTAAACATCTAAAAATTATGAACAATGCAATCAGCTTTTTGAAAAAAAAAATCCACATTTTAGTTAGAAATCAGCAGACTATGATACCTTATTCCCAGGGTTTTTTTCTTTTCTTCTTCTTCCATTCTAAAAATGAGCAAACAACTGTTTGCAAGAATCAGCAGAAACCACAGGACCTGTAATTCAGTTAAGATTTTTTCCAAGTTTTCCTATTATCAGACCGTCTCTGGGTGAATGCAGTCCTTTGGTGCTGGGACTTTTGTCTTTCATGTCATCAAAACAAGCCTCTCATCGTTTTAGGTGGAATTACATGAATGTGAAATAAAATGTATATATTCCTTTGCGATCTTTGTATCAAACAGGCAAATTGTATGTTTCTTTGAAAAGCATGCTCATTAAAAAAAATCCTCATTTTTGTTTTACAAAACATAAATTAGCATTGAAACATTGCTAAGCGTTAAAAGGAAACAGCTTGTCTATAGCCAGTATTCAATTTTTTTAATGCAATGTTTTATATGTAGTTTAGAAGACAAATTTGAAATTAAAGGGCAGGCTGATAGAAAACAAATTATTATTAATATTTGTAATTATTATTAGTTTTATTTATATGCCACATTTCTCCCAACAAGAGACCCAAAGCGGCTCATATTAAAATTCACACAATTTAAAAACACAATAAGTTAAATATTAAAAGTTAAATTAAACAATATATGATTTAAAATACAATTAAAAGATGAAAATATAAAAACATAAAAAGATTAAAATTATCTGCTAAAATGGGGCTCAGGGATTCAGTTATAACTGTTAAAATAAATAGAAATATTAAGATTCTTAGGCATAATAGATTAAATTATTAACAAAAGAACTGTGATACTATTGTAGAAACTTTCACCATTATCTACCTTGAAACCACTGCCACTAGGATTTCTGTTTGTTCTTAAAGCTACTATGTTTCTCTGAATCAAGAATAAAGTAGCAACTTAATGAAATAGAATCATTTTTATTAAAAAAAACAAATCTGGTTTTTCCAAAAGTGGAGAGAATGTTAAGGAGATACTATTTGTTTTTCAGGCCATTCAAAATGCAGAAAGAAATGCAGAACTGAAAAAAAAATTAAGTAATTTGTCAACCTGAAATGTTTGGAGGATTTGAACATACTGCGTCCTTTTCGTTTGCAAGCATGGTGATTTGCCAAGCTACACCTCACACACACCATGCTAACCCTAGGGCATTCAAGTCACAAACACACTTTGATCTCCTGTGCTATTGGATTTTTCTCTCAAAGGGCTCTACCTTTCTTGACAATCCCAGAGGGGAAAAACACGGCAGTGCATTCTTTCCCCATCTACTGCTGCAAAATGAATGCTCCATATGCTTGCTGTTAGCTCAACCTTGCACCATTATTCCACAAGCTTGTGTGCCTAATGACAACAGCCCCAGGATTTCCCAACTGCAGTTGGTGGGAGGAAAACTAAGCAAATTATATGGCAAGAGAATAATGCACAAGAGGCCCATATTGACTTACTGCTGTGTTTCCTGAACTTCTGATAGTGAGGCATATACTTGTGAACTATATTCAAGGCACACATCAAATTGTTTGTCCCAACCAGAGGTCCATTGAATCAAGAGGATTTACAGAATTCTTAATTTAATGAATCCCATCTATTCAAGGTGCCTACTCTACGTCATTGCAATTAACAACTGAAAGCCAAGAGTTTTAGTTATGGATCATCGCAATTCAAACATTTACCTACCCATATTTTTGGAAGATAAAAATTGTTTTGGAATTATGCTTGTATAGGCCATGGTTGGAAATAGACTGTCAAATGGAAAACCAGAATAATAAACCACAGCTTAAAGTAACTTTGTAAACTCTGGTTTGTGCTAGCTAAGGACAAATAGTGGGGTGCTGGAATTTCATCACTGCAAGAACCAGTCAGGTTTCAGGCAAGCTCCTGAAACTGACTGGGACCCCTCAGTTTCACACACACCCCATGGGGGGAGGACACTGCTAGGAGAAGAGACATCTGAAGTAGCAGAGATGATAAAAGGGTGGAATGGGATCGGCATAGGCTGGTTTCTCCCTCCAAAATTGCATCTGAGTGCATGGACAGAGGAAGAAGCCATATTGGCAAACAGCTGGGAACACCCCAAGCAGAGAGTGAGAGAGTGTAAAAGGATGTTGGAAATATCTCAAACAGAGACTATGAGTAAGTTAAAGTATCTGTTTATATAAGGAAAATTTCCATAGACCCAAATAAATACACAGAAAAGAGATAGATATAAAGAGTCAGCAAAATGGACTTTACCTTTTAAAAAACCTTACGGTAGAAGCAAGCCTCCCTGCCTCGGATCGGGAGAACAAGAGGAGAGAATAGAGAAAGGGAGAAGGGGGAGAAAACTACCCTACCATGAAAGTAGAGCAATTTAAGATAAAAGCTTCACTCCTGTGACTATCTGAAATATTGATATTAAATCCTACTTACTTCAAAACACTGTGAATCCTTTAAATCTTTGTTGTTGTGACTTGGTGACTATGATAACTTTCTAGCCAGAGGGAAGCTCCACCCCCCTCTTGGATCAGACATGTAAATAAGACTGAGAAAATAAAGTAAGGTTACAGTGATATCTGCTGATAGAAGACTTAAGCAGCACTCCTTAAAGAAAAAGAAAACTGTTGACATAAGAATTAAACAGCATCCCTTATTCACTTAATTTAACAAGTAAAGGAAAAAATCAATATGGCAACAAAAGGTGGAAAAAAGAGAACTCAATGAGGATCACCAACACAGGAACAGAATCTCAATGGGATATTGGGGCAAGAGTCATTTAATGGCTGGCAGAAGAGTATTGCAGCAATTACAAGGAGTGATGGCTCAGCTATGTGTTCAAATGAAAGATTTAGGGATACAAATGACTGATATTAAAAATCAAATAACAGAAAATAAAAAATAGTCAGAATAGATGAGACATCAAAAAGAATGGAAGCCACACTTGAGACCTCGGATACAGAGATGTGAGAGCTAAAACAGGAAAGAGAACAAGATGAAATTACTCTGTTAAATCTACAAATGGAAAGACCCAGTGCCATACTTATTATCTTTCAGAATCTACCAGAACAAAAAAGAGAAGATACAGCGCAAGTGATTACTACCTATTTAGCATTGCTCATGGAGATCTGACCAGAGGACATTCAACAAAATATAGACACAGCAGGAAGAATTAATACAGCATAGGGGTCACGGACCACATGGGGAAACTTTTGAAAAAATACAACCTACAAATAGTATTCAAGCCCACCACAAAAATACAACAAATGTTATAGACAGCAAAGGACAGAAGGGATCCCCTCACCACTGCAGGAGTATACCAGATACCTTGCAGTTGTGGCCAGGTATACATTGGAACCACAAAACAAAGCATCCATACCAGAATCAAAGAACATGAAAGACACTGCATGCCCTAAAACAAGCTGGACATGAAATTCTATTTCAAAATACTGAAATACTGGACAACACCAGCAATTATTACATCAGACTGCACAGGGAAGCCATTGAAATCCACAAGCACCAGCAGAACTTCAACAAAAAAGAGGAAAGTTTGAAACTCAACAAAACTTGGCTCCCAGCTCTGAAAAATACAGCATGTAAAAGGTCGACAAACTCTACTCAGCCACAAGGACCGGGGATCACTACACACAAAAGACCAGCTAATGACACCCATCAATCACAGTGACAGATAATCTCTTCTTATCACAACAATACACCCACGACAAGACACACTAATCACCCATCTCCTGAATAGGACAAAAGCCTATCTCATAGCCATAAATACTCCACCCCCAAGCAAACTACACCAGAGCACAGAGTGCTGTCCTCTGAAGATGCTGGCCACAGAGACTGGCAAAACGTTAGGAAGAACAACCTTCAGAACATGGCCAAAGAGCCCGAAAAACCCACAACAACCATTAATACAGCATACATCAGGAGTAAAAATCTCCCCCGAGACATTAATGTTAAGTTTACGAGAAAGATGTTTCAAGATAAAGTTCTAAGAATTATACAAGGCAAGGAACTTAATAGAAAATATACAGAAATTAAGATCTTGAAACATATTCTGTTACAAATAGAACAGAAAAGAATACAATATGCGGAGTTGACATCCCTCCTGAGATCAAAATCAATTATGTATAAGTGGTTGGTGCCTAAAGGTGTCCTCTTTGAATTCCAGGAGCAGAGTTATTATATTAACTCAAAAATGAAGGCAGAAATTTTTATGGAAACAAAGTGGCAGTGCAGGAAAAAAGGAGAAAAAAGCAGATGAGAAAAGAGAAGAGAAATAAAATGGATCATCAAGACCAGAGGCAGAAAGAAGCTTGACTACAACAGAAAAGCAAGTGAGAAGCAGTCTAAAGGAAAGCACACAATAGAAACAAGAGGATCCAGGAGGAGGAAAGAAAACTTTAACAATAAAAATGGATTAAATAAATAAAATAGTTAAAGATTGTAGGGTATAATGGGTATAAAATGGTAGAAGAATATTAATGATCAAAAAGCAGTAACTATTAAAGAAAATGCAGATAAGATGTTTTATAGAGTACATATGATTTACTGATGATACACAACGCCAACAAAATAAAAAAAGATATAAAATGTTTTAAAATAGTGTGGGAAACGTAAAACACAGGAGGAGACTTTTATTATGTTTGGTGGATATATAGGGAATAATTCCATAATTAGGCTCAAAAGATAGCCTGGAAAGCACAAAGAAGAATGTGAAGGTCCAACTAGGGAAAAGATAGATTAGTAAATATAGTAACACTGGAAAAAAATGTTGTTTTTCTTTTTATCTTTCTTTCTAGTATAATTGCATAAGTTAATGTAAATGTACTATCTCATTCTCTGGAATTTTAACTTTTCCTTATCCAAAGCCACCCCCCAACCCTAAATCCCCTTACCCAAAATCCTACCCCCACTGAAAAGAATAAAAATTATACGCATATAAAAAAAGTTATTAACACTCCTTGCAGGTGACAGTTACATACCTTAATTATTGCAATTAACTGTTGCCCCAGATGACTTCTGGGTAGCAAGAACACCCAGACATGGTCGAGCAGATCCATGCAGAAATGGTGAACAAACACCTTTATGTCCAGTAAAGTGGAAGTGTACAGTGCCCAGTTGGTTCAGGACTGAAATTAGAGAGGTTGAGGGGAATCGGGAAGGAATAAGGAAAACTTTCTGTGTTGTTTTTTTTTTATCAAATTCCTCATCAGATTACTCTGTCATCTTTGTTTCTCTTCTGTATAAGTTCGTCAGGATATTATTTCCACCTCTTTAAATTTTATCCTGGTCAGATAGTATGCTCTCCCATTGGTCTCTCAGTATTCTTAAACTGGATTTAACTTTCCTTTGATTTCTTCTATCTTCTGAGAGAAACATCTTCTTTTTCCACTTTTGTTGATCTCATTTCTTTGCCCTGGTCATTGTAGTAGTTCTCCTTATCTCTACATGATAGTTGCTGAAATGCTCCATTAAGGATTCTGATCCTATTTCTGTTACCCTTCTTTTTTGCTTCTTGCCTGTCCTTAAAAATTTTAAATGTTTTTTCTGTCATTCATCAAGGCTTTTCTTTTCACTACAGGAATAATCTTTTTACATTGTTTCTTTGGAGTTTGTAATTTCCAGAGTAAAGCACGTTTTAACTAACTGATTGAAAATTTCCTATTCCCATCCATTTCAGTTCATTCACACGAAGTCCTGGAAAGCTTAAACATTTCATTTTTTGCTTGACAGTTTTCAGTTTCCCCCGATTCATGCTTTTTGAGCTAAATCTGCTATGCAGCATCAGACTTTCCTTTCAGCTCTGTGCACATCACCCACAAAATATCCTTTTGGCTTTAATCCAGTTGTGACTTTAGCAACAGCATTGTCCCTACTTGTACTTTGCTCCTTTCCCCTGCAGTTGAGTGTGTTTCAACCTTGTTTCATCTTCCAGCACTATGTAAAGTTTTATGATAGTATCATCATATTTCAAGATGAGAAATACAAGATGTCGTTTACCATTGCATTCTACTGCACAGTAGTAAAGATCTTGCACCACTGCTACCTTCCATAATTGCTACCCAATAGCTTCCCTCCAGCACTTTCTCCATTCCCATTCCCATTTGAATTATCATTTCTCTTCTGCTGATGTAGCTGTTAACACTGAAGAGGGTGGATGCATCTTATTGTGGTGTCTCTGCTTTGCCCATCCCACCTCGGGTGATCCTGCTAGAAGTCTAACCTAGCCTCCTGGTGATTTTGCAGACACACCCAGCTATAAAGTACTGTAGGAGGCAGTGGAAGATAGGAGGGCCTGGCATGCTCTGGTCCATGGGGTCACGAAGAGTCGGATAGAACTAAACGACTAAACGAGGACGAACGAAACAAGGACATCATTGGCAAAAGATGGTGTATATAACTAACAAAAAGCAGCTGATGTACAAACACGTGATATTGTGAATTATATTATTAATAATTGTATGTCATCAAGTCAATTTTGACTTACGACCATCCTTTTCAGGGTTTCCTAGGTATTAAGTATTCAGATGTAGATTACCACTCACTTCAGCTGGGGACACTTTGGAGCAGTGTAGCTTGCCCAAGGCTTACACAGGCTGGTTTTGCTCGTGGAAGGTACAGAGGGAAATCCAACTCCCAACCTCTGGCCTTTTGAGAGTGTTTCAACTGAAGAATGTAAGTATCATAAAGTGTGAATAGCCAGGGATATTGCAAAGGAGTGGAAAGACATGTGGCAGGATGAAGGGGGGGGGGGGGTGAGAAGCACCTTCAGTCACATTGCAGTATTATGGTAGGCACAAAAATATTGTGAAAAGAAACTTTGAAGGGTCCTGGGACTAAGGAAAAAGAATGACAGCTTTATTCATGGTGTAATAAATCTTCTGAGAAACTGTGGGATAAATTTTGGCACAGCCGTATCATGGGGAATGCAAATAGTGGGCAAGCAGCCAACACAGCAACTACACACACACAAAAAAAACCCACTAGAAGATTTTAGGGGGGAAAAGAACCAAGCTCTGCCACCAGCACCACGTATAAGTTCCTTCTCTAAGAACTTATTGGAGATTTTATTTTTCTTGAAGAAATTTGTTACAATAATTTCCCCAATTTCTCTGACCCCAAACAGGATGCGGAATTTCTCCAGACAGAGCTAGGCTCATTACTGCCTTCTTTCGAAAGAAACAGATGTCAAATACATATATAAACATGCAGAGTAATATGGTATCTGGTCTGTAACTTGGTGTTTTTAGATAAATCATCCAGGCAGAAGATTCTGCATCTTACAGCCTCTGACTCACTGAGGTTCCCTTGCGTCTCCCCTTTTCTCCTGACAGCATTCTGCATCCTGTATCGTTTATCTCTGTTCTGAGATCTCCAGTCCAACTTAATTTTGTTTTCTGTATGTATTCATGAGACTGTCTTGATGGACCTTCTTCATCTGAGTTGTTTTAGCCCCAGTGAATCAGAATCAAAAATAAGAGGAGAGCTTTAGGCCTGATTAACAGTGCAGCAATGTCATTGTGTTGGAAATCAGGAGTTCTTTTGTCCTTTGTCATTAACGCTATTCTCATTAATTGGCAATTGACAATGCTTTCTTCAGCTCCGAAGAATAGACCTTAAACTGGCAAGTGATGACATTTCGAGGTGTTTGCTGACAGAATTTATTTGCTCTTACTGCTAAGACTACAAAAGAAATATAACTTAAGCAGATTACATTAGATTGACACTGTTTACCCAAATGAGTTTTCTGTTTGCTTTGATCATACACATTTCCCCACATCCTTTCCCCAGGTTACCATTCTAGGGAAAGGTACATTTTTAAAAAGGTAGGGGGGGGGACTGTCTTTCAGATAAGAAGGCAGAAGATTATGTGTATTTTCCCTATGTTTGCACTAGAAACTGCCCATGCCATGGTGTTTAAGCATATAAAAGTGCCCCAAGGGTAAAAATGTCAAATGGTACATGTTTACACACACACACACACACACACACATTTTTAAAATAATGGAACGGAACACATGGGAAGTAAAACTGGAATTGATTAACACTTAGTAGTTCTGTGATAAAAATTAAACACCAAAAAAAGAAATACAGTGGTGCCTCGCATAACGATTTTAATTGGTTCAAAAAAAAACGTTATGTGAAACATCGTTATGCGAAACACCATTTTCCATAGGAATGCACTGGAAACCAGTTAATCCGTTCCAATAGGCACGGATTGCCGTCCTTAAGCGAAAAAAACCATAGGAAACATCGTTAAACGATACAATGTTTCCTCCATTGGAATGTATTGAAGCTGACTCAATACATTTCAATGGCTTTGCGAAGTCAATTTTTGCAAAATTAAGTGTGTCATAAAAGGGTCAAAAATGGTTTTAAATGCTTGGATTAGCTTCTGCGCCCTCTAAAACGGATGCAAAAGTTAATTTGGCTTTGATCTGACTTTTCGTTAATTTATGGTGAATTTTTTCCCCCCAACTTTTGACAGCTGTCAAAATCTGACAGCTCCATTATTTCTTATGGGGGAAGAAAAAATTCACAAAATATTAACGAAGACTCAGCAACTGTTCTAAATGCTTGAGTTCGTTAGAGGACCCCCTAAGTCGTGTGCAAACCTGATTTGGCTTTGATCTGAACTTTCGTTAATTTATGGTGAATTGTTTTCTCCCCCATAGGAAAGCATGGAGCTGTCAGATTTTGACAGGGCCATTGGTTCCTATGGGCCGAAAAAAAAATTCACCATAAATTAACAAAAAGTCAGATCAAAGCCAAATCAAGTTTGCACATGACTTAGGGGGTCCTCTAACGAATCCAAGCATTTAGAACCGTTTTTGACCCTTCTAAGACACTTTTTTAATTGAAAAAAGAAACATTGTTAAGTGAAGCAGGGGACCTAAAATCGCATTCGTTATGCGAAGCATGGTCCCAAACTTCGCTAAGCGAAAATCGCCCATAGGAAACATCGTTATACGGTGCATATTATTTTCTAAAAAAACACATCATTATGCGAATTCATCGCTAAACGAGGCAATCGTTAAGCGAGGCACCACTGTAATAATAAAATAAATTGACCAGGTCTAAACAAAAGTGGGTAAAGTGACTTAGATCAGAGATTTGAAGGCATTGTTCTTCTGTTGCCACCACTGTCTCTGGCCAAACAAGTTTTGCAAAATTCCTGATGCATTACCACAACCCTGAAAATCATGCAAATAAAGTTGACACTGAGACTGGCAATGCATTTTTCAGGCCTTAAAGCTAAGAGAGCATGCCATAGAGGGGAAGAGGGGAGTCAGGAGGTGACTGGTTCAAAGTTTGCCTCTGTTCTTCATTCACTAAGTAAATCCACTCACTTAGGCAGGGAGACTCTTAGAGCCTGTCCTGATGGGGGAATTTGGAGTGGTCTGGTTCACACTTTAAAAGGTTCTTATCTTCAATGTGTTGTATATTATCTCTCACTTGAGTGATCTTTCCATTCACAATGGAGATTTTATTCTCCTGTGAGAAGGGTCCACAGAAGTCGTTGGACCACTGGGTTACTCATGTGTAAATGTACCCAGTTCACTAACAAGTACAGATTAACTGGTTTACTCATAAAGAGGCAGCAGCAGAGGACAGCGGCAGTGGGGCAAACTTGCAGCAGTGGTACTAGCATGAAAACCTTGGGGTAAAAGTTGGAAAGACAGAAGGGAGGTAGTCCCCTTTTCCCACTTTTCTCCTCAGCCAGGGCTCTGCTGAGGCTGTGTTGCCTTACAGAGATGGAGCCTATTCCTTAACCAACTGTTAAGGAATACAGATATGTGTTCTCAAAGGCTTTCACGGGCAGGTTCCAATGGTTGGTGTGGTTTTTTTGGGGGGCTGTTTGGCTGTGTTCTGGAGGTTTTTTCCCTAACGTTTCACCAGCCACAGAGATTGGCGAAACGTTAGAAAGAAAAACCTCTAGAACACAGCCAAACAGCCCGAAAAACCACAACTACCAATACAGATATGATTTTTGGACACAAGAGGCTCTTACTTTCATTTTTGTGTTTTGTTGATTCCTGAAAAAAAGCCTGTGAAACACTAATGCTTCATGCTAAGAGAGAGAGAGAAGAGGTCCAGGTTGTTTTTTTTTCATGTTTCTGTCTTTTGTTTAACCTTTCTTTCACCCCTTTTCTCTCAAATTGCCTAGGGAATTTTTCACAAGGGCTGCTCTCAGCAGTCAATCAGAATGTCTAGGAGTAGGAGCAGGAATTTTGTAATTATAATTATTTGAAACCCAGTGTGTATGTTCTTTACTTGTTTCACTTGTTCCTTGTGGTATATGAACTCTTGGCACCCTGCATTTTGTGCTGCCTGCCTGTGCTCTGCTCATTCTTGGACCTTTCCTTTTTCCTTTGCCTCCTTGGCATTTTTGGGATCCACCCACTGGAGATTTCTTTTTTTCTTCATCTCAAATAATTTCCAACATCTCTTGGCTGGATGAGGGCACCATTTCACCTGACCTAATACCAGATTAACTGGCCCTTAGTCATTCCACCCAGTTAGGATTCTTATGCAGTCACAAAGCTAAAGATGCTTTGGTGGGTCACGTGGAACATGAGAATGGTATCCATCCACTGTAAATGAAAACAAATTAATTTGTATGTATTACAAGAATGGGAGATGCCCCAGATATATGTGTTTCACACTTAACAACAGCAATGTTCTACTAGTCTAAGATTGCATTCCGTTTTTCTCTGAAGGAAAAAGCCAGGAAATTAGACAATGCTATATATTATATTTGAAGATATAGGACAGATGAGGCCAATAAACTATAGTTGAATGTTGACAAGATGAAGTTACAGTGGATCAGTGATTCTTAATCAGGGAACTAACTACTGATAACCTGTTTAGAATACAGTAGCACTTATCTAGGAGGAATAAGTTAATAAGTTGGCTGGCATCTTTCCTGCACAGGTTTCACTTAAACAGGCAGAAGAAATCCACAGCCATGAAGGATTGTTATAGTATCTGGGAAGAAAGGCACTCTTCCTGGACAGAATTCACTCGAAAGGGAACTCAGCTACACAAATATGGCAATTTTCTGTGCAGAATGACAAGCAAAATGCAAAACAAATCAAGAGGATAAACAAGACCAGGGTCTCTTTTTTGTTCAGTTTACGGAGATCTCAGTTGACACACTCAGCATGCTGACACATGGGAAATATCTGAGAACAAAAGATTTTCTAAGTACTCAGAATACCCAAACTTTTCCACCTTTGTTATTATTTCTTAACTGTCTTATTGTAATAATATAATTTTATTGTTGCTTTTAATGGTATATGTATTTTATAAATATTTGTGGACGTTTGCTCATCCAGAAAAAACTCTCAAATGGTAAGAGCTAGAAACACAGCATTTTGCATTAATAATACTGATTTCCTAACATAAATAATTAGGCTATTTGTAAATGCAATTGGATCCAATGTTAATTAGCCTTTAACAGCACTTAATCAGTTCAGAAGAGTATGTGGCGTTCACATACTGTTTATGCTGATGTGGTTGAGAGGTGGGACCACTAGAGAGGTTAAAAGGAGGAGCCAGAGAGGAGGAGTTTAGTTTACAGTCTGGATCTGAATTTGAAGGGAGAGGGAGAGACAGTTATTTATTTATTTATTTATTTATACCCCGCCTATCTGGCCCATCGGACCACTCTAGGCGGCTAGTTAGTTTGGGAATCTGAGGTGTGATTAGTCTGAGGAGTGAATAGTAACCTGTAAGATAATATAGAAGATTGTTATTGATGCTTGAGGAACCTGAAGAAGATACTTATGAATTATTATAGAAACATCTGTAATCAATAAACAAACCTGTTTTACTCAAAATTTTAAAAATCAACTAAAAACATTGATGTTTCGGCAGGCCTTCCCCTCAGCCAATTCCTGATCTCCCCTTTCTTTCCTCTTCCTAGTGTTTGTCCCATCTTGTTGTAAGTTTTCCCCTTATGTAAAATTGTGTTTTTATATATTGTTGTACTCTTTGTTGTAAGCCGCCTAGAGTGGTCTTAATTGACTAGATAGGCGGGATATAAATAAAATAAAATAAAATAAAATAAATAAATAAATAAATAAATACAGTGATGAATGGACTTTTGTCTTTCCTAAGTAAAGTACGTTGATAAAGAAATCAACTGGTGGCAGCGTGTGAAAAGGTCTGTGTGTGTTTTTTGTTTGTTTGTTTGTGTTTTGGCCTTTGTGAGCTCTCTGTTTTGGGAAGACAAGCAGGGGCCACAATGGAGCAAACATCACAAGGGCAACAAGGATGATCAGGGGACTGGAAACCAAACCCTTTGAGGAAAGACTGAAAGAACTGGCCATGTTTAGCCTGAGGGGAGATTCAATAGCACTTTTCCAATACTTGAAAGGTAGCCATATAGAGGAGAGGCAGGATCTATTCTTGATCACCCCCAGAATGCAGGACACATAATAATGAGTCCAAGCTACAGAAAGCCAGATTTAGGTTGAATATCAGGAAAAACCTCTTAACTGTTAGAGCAATATGATAATGGAACCACTTATCTCAGTAGCTGGTGAGCACTTCAACGCTAGAGGCATTCAAGAGAAAATCGGGCAACCATATGTCAGATTTGCTTTGATTTGGATTCCTGCCTTGAGCAGGGGATTGGGCTCAATCGCCTTATAGAGCCCCTTCCAACTCAATTTTTCTATGATTCTATGGGTGTTTGGTGGACTTCACAGCATATTAGATAAACTTGAAGTATGAGATGCTTTCTCTGAGGCTACGAACAAATTACTCTCATAAATATTTTTAAGAATTTCTTTGTTTGCCCTGATAGATGTCTGGAAGACTAGCAGCAGAGAATAACAAATATACATAGATAAAAATGATTTAATGACTTAAATACCTGGATTGGCTAACAAAATTGTCCCTCTGCTGCCTGGATTAGGCCCACTGGTCAGTTTCTTTTAGTAGTGCCTCATCCTGGGCATCAGCCAACTGTTCTGTTAAGCAGGTCATATTAGCTCCAAGTATGAGATCCTTTCCCTCTAGCTAAGAGCTAAACAGGGCATCTGTCATCCACTCAGCTTCTGTCCACTCCTTTATTTTATCAGAGAACAACGTTTATATTTATCATTATTTCACAAAATAGGCCTGGGTTATAATATGCTATGATACAAACCCTGATACAAACATTACTGTGAAATTCTGACTGTAATAACTAGATGAAGGTACCTGCAAAGTTGATATCCCTAGGATACTGAATAAGGAGGTTCCTTTTCACGTGAGTGCTTGGGTAGAGAATGAAAAGCAATCAGTGTTGGGGGGGGAGGGTCAGGCAAAGAAAAGAGTGAACATGGAAGTATATAGAATGAATGGGCTGTAAACAAAGGTGAAGCTGATGTATTCACTAGTTATTAACATCTGGAAGGTGTTTCATGGTCCCAGTTTGGAGGAAAGGCAAAATATAAGGACTAGGAGGAAGGACAGAAGGAAGGAACTAGCTACCAAAGGCCAACTGAACACAACACACATACACATTCAGTATTTTATACTATACTTTATACTGCGCCTTGTGGTGCAGTGGTTAAACTGCTGTACTGCAACTAAAACTGTGCTCACAACCTAGGGTTCAATCCCAGGTAGCTGGCTCAAGGTTAACTCAGCCTTCTATCCTTCTGAGGTCAGTAAAATGAGTACCCAGCTCGTTGGGGGGGGCAATGTGTAGCCTGCATTATTAACTTGTAGACCGCCCAGAGAATGCTTGAAGCACCATGGGGTGGTATATAAGCAGCACGCTTTGCTTTGCTTTATGTTGCATTTCAATTACTGTAATTTGCTACAGGGGACAATCTCAGCTGAAAAGTGGGGTATAATAAATACGTGGTAAATATCTAGGTACTATTCAAAATGGAGAGTTTTGTAGGCTTAAGTCCTTACTGGGATATAAGATCAAAATAAAAAAATACACACGCATAGATATATATAAAATCACTTTGAAGGTACTGCCAGGATGTAGAAATCAAATAAATACACACAAAGCTCTACACATCTAGCTTTTAGTAATGTGTAATAGAAGAAACAGAAAGCAGAAATAAAACCCTCTTGAACAGCAGGATGAAAATCGAACCCCTGAAAATTGAAAAGTGGAAGATGCCAGAAGAGATTCTTCAATGTCTCAGCTACTTACCAGAGAGATCTTTTCTCATTTGCTGATGGCTTTGGCAGACCTGGTTTTGTCACCAGTCACTCTGTACTTGGCTTAATTATGCAGCAGCCCAACAGAAAATTTTCTTTCTGATCACATAAATCACCTTGCTTTGACACCAAGCTCAATAGGGGCTGCTAGAACAATACTGCAAGAGCTATTGACTCCATCTCTCAAGTCCACAAGGTGTATCATTTAGCCAAGAGTGATAATTAGACGCAGAATATACTGAAAACTGTCAATAGGCATGTCAATAGAAGGACTCTTAGATCTAACATCCAGCGAATCAATGCTGGTTTTCAGCTATAAAATCGAGAAAATGATAGCTTTCAAATGAATGGTGGAAGGAAACACAAGGCTCCTTGGGGAGGAATAAAACAGCTCAATTTTCCCTCACTGAGTGGCTCTCCAACTGCCGCACTCAATGAAAAAGGTCACAGAACATTACAGCAAAATATCTCTGAAACAAGATGTACAACAACACTGGGACATGACATGAGGTACAAGCATGCCACAAAGGCCTGTACATCTCTGACCTGATAGAATTAAAGCACGGATCACCAGTTGCCAGACAAGAGAGGAACTGAAAGACAATGATTGATCTATGCAGAGGAAAAGATGATGGTTAAGGCCTGATCAAATATATGTTTGCATATGTCACACACATAGAATCTCTGATTCTCCTGCATGTACAACACTTTGTGCTAAGTCTCACATATTCAGAGTTCTTGCAGAAGATGCACACAATGCTTTCAGATAGCTCTGACATACCAAAGGCACATTTCTCTTTACTTTTTTTAAAGCAATACTTAGCTCCAACTCAAACATTCACCATAAGAAGAAAATATTCACATAGCATTCCATGCAGCCGGCTAACAGCTTCCTCGGTACTCAGATACTACACAAGTCGGGTTACTATGTACAGTGGTGCCTCGCTTAACGAGTGCCCCGTATAACGAAAAAATCGCATAACGATGGCTTCGTTGCCATCGCTTTTGCGATCGCACAACGATCTTGCCTATGGGGAAAAATCGCTTTGCGATTTTTCCCCATAGGCACCATTTTCCCCCAGCTGAGCGGCGGGAGCTTTGAAGCCCCGCTGCTCAGCTGGGGGAAAATGTCGGCAGTGGGCTGTGGCCTCGGAAGGACCCCGAAGCCACCGTCCCCTGCCGACAATTCCCTTCCGAGCTCCGGGGACAGGCTGGGGGGTGGACCGGGGAGCTTGAAGCCTCTCCGCGCCGCCTACCCCCGCTGTTCCCGGACTTCTGGAAGTCCGGGAACAGCCTGGGTAAGCAGCGCGGAGAGGCTTCAAGCTTCCCGATCCACCCTCCAGCCTGTCCCCGCCGCTTAAAGCCTCCTTGCGCCGCCTACCCAGCCCGTTCTCGGACACCTAGGTGTCCGAGAACGGGCTGGGTAGGCGGCGGGGAAGGCTACCGGCATCGGGGACAGGCTGGGGGGTGCACCGGGGAGCTTGAAGCCTCTCCGCGCCGCCTACCCCCGCCGTTCCCGGACTTCTGGAAGTCCGGGAACGGCGGGGGTAAGCAGCGCGGGAAGGCTTCAAGCTTCCCGATCCACCCTCCAGCCTGTCCCCGCCGCTTAAAGCCTCCTTGCGCCGCCTATCCAGCCCGTTCTCGGACACCTAGGTGTCCGAGAACGGGCTGGGTAGGCGGCGGGGAAGGCTACCGGCATCGGGGACAGGCTGGGGGGTGCACCGGGGAGCTTGAAGCCTCTCCGCGCCGCCTACCCCCGCCGTTCCCGGACTTCTGGAAGTCCGGGAACGGCGGGGGTAAGCAGCGCGGGAAGGCTTCAAGCTTCCCGATCCACCCTCCAGCCTGTCCCCGCCGCTTAAAGCCTCCTTGCGCCGCCTATCCAGCCCGTTCTCGGACACCTAGGTGTCCGAGAACGGGCTGGGTAGGCGGCGGGGAAGGCTACCGGCATCGGGGACAGGCTGGGGGGTGCACCGGGGAGCTTGAAGCCTCTCCGCGCCGCCTACCCCCACCGGGAACGAGGAGGCTTTAAGCGGCGGGGACAGGCTGGAGGGTGGATCGGGAAGCTTGAAGCCTTCCCGCGCTGCTTACCCCCGCCGTTCCCGGACTTCCAGAAGTCCGGGAACGGCGGGGGTAGGCGGCGCGGAGAGGCTTCAAGCTCCCCGGTGCACCCCCCAGCCTGTCCCCGATGCCGGTAGCCTTCCCCGCCGCCTACCCAGCCCGTCCTCGGACACCTAGGTGTCCGAGAACGGGCTGGGTAGGCGGCGCAAGGAGGCTTTAAGCGGCGGGGACAGGCTGGAGGGTGGATCGGGAAGCTTGAAGCCTTCCCGCGCTGCTTACCCCCGCCGTTCCCGGACTTCCAGAAGTCCGGGAACGGCGGGGGTAGGCGGCGCGGAGAGGCTTCAAGCTCCCCGGTGCACCCCCCAGCCTGTCCCCGATGCCGGTAGCCTTCCCCGCCGCCTACCCAGCCCGTTCTCGGACACCTAGGTGTCCGAGAACGGGCTGGGTAGGCGGCGCAAGGAGGCTTTAAGCGGCGGGGACAGGCTGGAGGGTGGATCGGGAAGCTTGAAGCCTCCCAGCGCTGCTTACCCAGGTCGTTCCCGGACTTCCAGAAGTCCGGGAACGACCTGGGTAGGCGGCACGGAGAGGCTTCAAGCTCCCCGATCCACCCCCCAGCCTGTCCCCGCCGCTTAAAGGGTAACCGCAGCGGCTACCCCAGCCATGGCCGGACTCTAGGGAGTCCAGCCATGGCTGAGGTAGCCACCATGGGTCAGATCCAAGCCGCGGGGGGAGGGAAAAAACCGGATAATCCGTTCCAGTTGGAACGGATTAACCGGTTTTCAATGCATTTCTATGGGAAATGGTGCTTCCCATAACGATGTTTTCACATAACGTTTTTTTTTCTGGAACCAATTAACATCGTTATGCGAGGCACCACTGTATTGTGTACGAAAGATAAGGATCTTGGCATACTAACAATACCTGCATAAGAGAAGCATCCCAATTTAGGTAAAGTGGAAATATCAAATAATATGCTACCACACAATTCTTTTTTAAAAAATGACACACAACCAGCATAATCAGGACTAACACTCAAATCCAGTGGTCACTGTAAACCAGGCTTGTCCAGCCTGTGGCCCGAGGGCCGCATGCGGCCCAGGTCAGCTTATAACGCTCTTGCTTTCTGTCACTGTAGGAACCCTCACATTGATTTCCACAAGCTGCAATCTGTAGGCAACTGCAGCACCAAACATTAGGCAAAATCAGGCTCCCCAATTTCCCATTGGAGCCAATGTTAAAACAGGAGTTTCTAAAGCTTCATTTCCACTCTCTTCTCCCTTTCTGTCTTCAACCATTTGGTTTGCCTATTCTGATGGTTCTCTCTGTACTTCTATCCATCTGCTCTCTTGCTTGCTCCTTCTGTCTGCCTCAGCTGTCTTGTCCTTTCCTACCCTCTCTCTTTTTTTCTTTTGCTCCATTTCTCCCACTCTGTTATTTTCATCCTGCTCTGCTTCCCTTGTCACATTTCTTGACATCAGTTGTACAGGCAGGAAAACTCAGTTTGGGATGGTAGTGGAGGATCCATTGGGAAACACTGGAAAGGGTATAAGAGCTAGAGGTCAGAAAGTGAACTGCCATTAGTGGATGATCTACAGCAGTGGTCCTCAACCTTGGGCCTCCAGATGTTCTTGGACTACAACACCCAGAAGCCTTCATCACCACCTCTTCTGGCCAGGATTTCTGGGAACTGAAGTCCAAGAACATCTGGAGACCCAAGGTTGGGGACCACTGATCTACAGTCCAAAACAGAGCCTTGGAAGTTGCTTTCAGAAAGTAAATGATTTTAGTTATTCTTGTTAGAGTTCCAAGTCAACCCACAAAAAGCGGCCATTATATTTCCAAACAATTCCATGAAATCACAGCTGTTACAACACCTAAAACATTTACTGTTTTAATTTTATTGCATGAGCTGCCTTGAGAACATTTTGTTATGCAGGGATATAGAATTGTTATAAATTGTAAAAATGAAAATCAGTTAGTGATAACTAGAGAGGGGAACGAACTGAACTACGGACCCTGAAAAACCACAAACTGGTCTGATTCGTGATTCACTTTGGGGATACAGTGCAAAGTCTGGCAATCAGATCTTACTGAAAGCCTATCAGAAAACCATCATTCAAATCTAAGAAATTGAAAGCTTTTATAAAACTGTCCAAGAGGAAACTGATCACACACTAAAGCAGGATGTGCTGATAATCATAGGTTTTTGAAAATTAGGAAACAAACCAGAATTAAACAATCATAGGATTTTGCCTATGATTTAAAAAGGAATCAGGAGAGGGACTCAATTCTGTGAAGATGTCAAATGTTTATTACAAATGCATGCTTCAAGCAACCAAATGATTGCACACATGCACATCATGAAATTACCACTATAGAAATCATGTGGAAGGCACATGGCGTCTTTGAATAGTTTCACATTTTGTGATATTTCAGGGAGCTGTGCAGCTTTTATTACTTATTAATTTATTTATATTTATATTGTGCCTTTCTCCTTTGTAGGACCTAAGGCTGCTTACAATATACATTTTAAAACAACAGTTTCAGCTAAAAATCACTATAAACTACTGTATAATATTAGAACAGGATCAAACAAACTTTCAGATTAAAATAAGCACACAATTAATGTGGTGAATTTAAACCAGTTTTAAACAATTTAAAACCAGTTTAAACACAAAACTATGGGACCCTCTAGGTCCTGACCAGAACCAAGGCTTGTTTCAATAAAAATGTTTTGGTCTGCCAGGGAAAGGACAGCAAGGAAGGGACCAAGGAGGCATAAGCCTGGGAGCAGCCACCAAGAAATTCAAGTTTGGTCAAGCAAAACACAAGCACTTTTTAGAAGGGGAACTACATATTACCATGATATACACATGTTCCTGCACCTCAAAGAAACATGACCACAGGAAGCACTGTGTCTAGGAAAGTTGAACATTTGGGGATACGTCATCCTTTCTGCATCTACCGGTTATCCCTTGCAGTGACTCCCAGGCCTTCCCTTTTTCTCTGTCTGATCACCTCTGTAATGCTGGGAGCCCAGCTTGTAGAGTGGAAGGGAATAAGGGGGGAAAACATTTACAGAAGTCAAACATATTACAGGATAGGTGTCTGTGCTAGGGAAAAAATAGAACACTCCTTCCTGGCCAGCGAGGCTCTCCTCCAATCCCTACCTAAGTACAGAATATGGAATTCTGCAGGTGTTTCTTGAAGGGTACATGGCTGTCAGTTAAACCTATGTGTTTATAAAGATTCCAAACATCCAAAGCAGCAGTAAGTAGCTCTTTTTTATTTATTAATTTAAAAAAACACACACTCTAATCATTGCTTTTAAAAGTAAGGCCAGCTCTGATACAGTCAACCTGAATGAAATAGCCCTTTAGAGGCAAGAATGCAGTCTAAACACGAGGTAGACAATGCCTTGGTGTGTGTGACAAAACCGTTGCACTAATAAACAGGGCTTTCAGTAGGTAAGACTTAATGATTTGGGGATGCATGCAGTTTGCTTTTAAACCTAAAAATATGCATCTATTATATCAGCATGCAATCGCATTATTAAAATGTACACCTGACATTTGTCATAAGCTTCTGCTGATTAAGTTAAATTATATTGCCAGTGTCTAATTCTTCTAAACTTCATTTCTTCCACAGCTCATAAAAATATGTTATATGTTTATCATTTGATTTCACATGCATAACGGTAATAGTAACAACAATAAAAAGACTTCATTAGCAGAACAATATATGCTAAGATCCTATGTAATTTTCACATTCTTAATGGAAACTCTGTGAGTTCGGGATACACCTAAAATATTGTATATTAATTTCAATACGGTTAATAACCTCTCCGACAAGAATCCTACTAATTTACTCTTCAATGACAATGTTAAAAGAAAATGATTTATGTAGATCAATCACCTAACTCATCATGTCATGCGCTGACAGCCAGCCTTCATCATTGCTATTTAAAAGGCATGGCTGACAGCAAAGACAGACTCTTTGATTAAGGGCTCTGTCTGGCTAACCTTTTATTTGAAGAATGATTGCTGCTGAGTGACAAATACTTTTCCATTCATTTCAAGGCAAAGATATTGACATTCAAATTCTTGATGTCTGCACTGAGCAGATGCCACTGTTGGCAAGGGGCTTGATCACAACAGCAGGTATGCCGCCACTCTGGAGGGCAGGAAAACCTGCATGACTGGCTCATGCTGAAGGCTCGCAACAAGTGCCGTCTACAGATCTCACAGCCAAATCCTCTCTCTCTCAAATAGCTATCATCGGAGAACATCTGCTTGTTGTTTCTCTCTGGCCCTCTTCTCGAGGAGTGTCCTACCCTCACCTTCACCCCACTTTTCAGTTGTATCAGATGCTATTACTAAAAATAAAGAGAGCTTGGCAGTGAAGTGACCCTTTGCATGAGAAGGGCATCCTCCCTTGCACACAGCCTCCCTCAATAGGAGAGAGCAGGGAATTCCTTAAGCAAGAGCTGCCTGTTCCTCTACTAATGCGATTTCTGTTGACAGTAAGGTGAAATGGACGCTCTGTTTGCTATACCACATAGAAAAATCAAAGCCAATATGTTTGGTGCTTTAAGCTCATCTTGCCATTACTCTCTATATTACTGACATAGGGAAAAAAAGGAAAAAGAGGATCTATGAAGAAAGAAGAGATGCTGACACACATACCCCCAAAAATGTATTGACAAGTTCTGTAATACACTGAAGGTCTTTTTTTTAATCAGCTTTTTTTCTTATTTATAGACAACTGATTAACGTACAGGCATTCTAATCAAGAGCAGAGGGTTACTTTTAAATTTTTCACTATTCGAACTTGTATTTATGTATCCATGATCCATTTCAATTTATGTAAAAAAAACTGAATTACTTTGGGTTCTTTAAGTTTCTTAATAAAGGTAGCTGCAAATGCTTAAAATAAATAATTAGTTCCATCAATCTACCATGAAGCAGAAAAAAACGAATCTGGTTTCATGTTTGCAATTTCCCTCTTCCCTCTACAGGCCTTTGTTTACCTTGTTCTTGCCTCTGGCTCATCCTTGCTGCACAAGAGTGGGAGAAAACATGCTGACAGGCTAGAGCTTAGGGATTTCCCCTTCATAATACCAGCTGATTATTCCCAGTTGGTTACATGGGCTGAAATACTGTCTGCAAACTATAATACGCCTTCTTCCCACATGACTGACTGATTCATAAAATCCCACAATCCCTGACATAAGGGATACTAGAAAGATCCGGAGAAGCCACTTTCAAAAAAAGATCTATCCATGTACTTTCCCCCCAAACTTTCAAGCCTACAATATACATGGATGATACTGGCAGATTACAGGTGAAATTTCAGAAAAGGTAGCCCCATTGTCCCACTCACTAGCTGCATTGGATCTGGACTACAACATTGCAGCATCCAAGTGTTATAACAGTTTCAGGCACTGATTTGCTATACCTGTAATATAAGGGAAGAAGTGGTATTATCTATATAAGACCATTCGTAACAGAAAGAGGAGATGGTGAAAACATGTCCACACTGTGTTTCTGGTTTCCTCAAATTTGACTCAATGAACAACCTAGTAGAACTTGATTTGTTGTGACCTCAGCTCTGTTTCTTGGATTCTGTTTGTTTTTTTTTTTTACTTCTTATCAGCCATGTTACAATGCATATAGCTATAGCACTCTAACATAGCCCTGTCTGACACCCTCCCTGGCACTTGCTACATGGAACTTGGGCTCTGTATTATATTATTAAAATTAGATATATTTCTAAAATGTTGAAAGAAATTGAATATAACTCATAACTTAGCAAAAGCTATTTCTCATTTTAGGATAATAATAAGGTGCTGTCAAGTCAATTCTGACTTATGCCAACCCCTTTTCAGGGTTTTCCAAGCAGAGAATACTCAGGAGTGGTTTACCATTCTCTTCTTCCAGGGGGCACCCTGGAAGCAAGCAGATTGCCCAAGGTCACATATTCTAGCTGCACTCGCCAACTGGATAGCCATATTTAGAGTATATTTTAGGATAGACCATATTTAACGTTCCACCTCCTATTATGAAATGGCATGGCAATAGTAAAACAGTGAACAATGGCCCTTACAAATTCATCTACCTATCTACTTCATCCATGAAAATAAATGTTAAACATATATTGAAGAACGTAAATAGGCAGATTAAATTGGATACTGGTTTACCAACAGAAAGGATGGTCAGTTATGTCAAAAATATTTGAAATTTGCAGAAGGAGGAGAGCAGGAATCATAATGTTCTAGCCTGTTCAGTAAGGGTGGCACAGTCATAAGAAAATGACACTGCATGACTGGAACCCTTTTCACCATAACCTCAAAGATGTTTTGATGGAAAGACACATGGATGTTCTCCAGTATGGAAATATTTCCATATACATAACCTAGCACTCTACAAAGAGGTAACAAACACAAGAATCTGGAAAGTTACTTTTGAGACAAACCAATGTAATGACAGGCTACAGTCATTCATAAGTGTGCAGTAGTTGGGGCACAGAACATCATCCTATTGGTGATCAGTAACTGATGGCTTTGACAGCATGTCATTACATTTATTTACTGTAAAAGTAACTTTCCAAGCTCTGAACAAACAAATATAAAACTGAGGTCATGCAAGCCAATAGATGTAGCAATTATGAATGTCTCAGTATTTTGTTTCACATGCCATGCCGCAAAAAAATAACCATCTAAGAAACTGCATTGGTAAAATCTAATACGATTCAAGTAGAAGAAGATGGGGTGGTAGCAAATGGTTTTTGTTGTTTTTGTTGAAAATATTGTTTCATGCTGGAACAGAAGAAGAATTAACATACATTCACCCTTACCCCAGTGTGTGTCTAACAATGCACAGCTGCCACGCAAGCTATGAGGAGACAGTTCACTTTTAAGGTGCCACAATAATTTTGCCTGTCTTCTCTCTCTTTAGTAGCATGTCTAAGCAAAAACCATTAAGCACAGCACAGCTGTGTTTGAAAAGTTTTGCATTTGTGCAAACATTAACAAAGGGGGGGGGGGGCGATACTATACTAGAGAGCTGTCTGCTTGTTTATCATTATCTAATAAACTACTTGATCATCTTTCTATACTGGCACTTTTCAATTTTAAATAAAAAGCAGTCTCTGACAGAACTGGAGGGCTGTCATTGCATTCAAAAGAAGAAAGTGCTTTCAGGTTATCATCAGCTTCCTCATATACTCTAGCGGTACCTTTTTTTTTTCTTAAGCAAACTTGAATGAATTGTTTGAATATGTTTACTCTTTCATCTTTACAGCTTTGAAAACCTCAGACTTTGTATCTGATCGACAACAAAGAGTAAGGACTGCAGAGGTTGACAGCATGGGCGTAATTAAAGACTACCATCAATGAGATGCCATGTTAAACAATAACTGTCGTATAATGCACTCCAGAATCAACTGTTTACATTTCAAACTATTGAACTTTAAACGGTTTGAGCAGGTGCAGGTGGATTTTTAAAACAGAGTTATGAACTTTCCTTTCAGTCCAGGCTCTACTTGCTGCCCTTCCCCTCATTACTCAAGGGATTTCTCACATGCAATCTCTGACAGAATTGTGTGAAAGTTGTAATGTGGCACATATAATTAGAAGCACAGCCACCTAAGAAATCATACATACCTAGGCAATAATGGCTAAGAAGGACTGAGCTGTTCCCTGGAAATCATCTGTTGAAACTTCACCTCATCCAAGAACTCGGCCATTCAGTCTTAGGCAAGCTACTGTCTTTCAGTGTTGGTGCCCCTCACAAGATGGTTGTAAGAATTACTAAGGCAGCTGTTGTTTGGTTGTTGTTGTTGTTGTTGTTTTAAACTGAAAAAAGGGGTGATATTTCAATCAGCTTCATTCCTAATTCAGTGCTTGAGCACTCTACAATATAATAGTATTGTACAGCTACAATCAGTCATGAGCCATCATGATCCTTAGCATGTTTACTCAAATGCCCTGCTTTTGAGTTCTAGAAATATATGCTTAGAATTGCAGCCTGAATCATGTTGGTAAGAAAAGTGCCAACATCACTGGTACATGTTAGAAATCAGCAGATGTATCATCACAAGAAGGACTGTCTTCCTGGCATCCTTCTTCTAGCAATAAACAGGTAGATATGTCTGGGGAGTCCACAGGCAGGATGTGAATGCAACAGCCATCCCTACTGGTTTACGTGCCAGCAACTGGTATTCAGAAGTATATATTCTCTGAAGAAGTCCATTTAACCCCTCCCCCCCAGTTTGTGTTATCCCCATTAAAGCCAGCCAAGTCAGTGCTGCCACCATATCTTCATTCAGTATGTTAATTATCCACTGTAGGAAGACAAACTTGCTTTTGTTCTAAACCTACTACAGTGGTGTCTCGACTCACGTACGTCCCTACTTACGACCATTTCGAGTTACAATCAGCTCCAGCCACAAAATTTTGCTTCGATTTGCAACCGGAGCTTCGAATTACAACTAGAAAAAGGCGGGGGGAAAGGTGGGAAATTCAAATTGCTAACTGTAGGTGGTGACGAGGCTGTTTCTTTGTAGCTCTTTCACCCCAGCTGTTAGACAGTGTGCGATCCGAGGAGGCTGCCTGCTAAGGTAAGGTGCTGGTTTTTGCTTTTTAAAAACTGTGCTGGGTGGGTGTTTTTGCAGCGTGGTTTTGGGCTGGGGGGGGTATGTTTCTGTGCTTTGTTGTTGTTTTGTTTTTTGGTGATTTTTTTTGACAGCCCCAGCGCCTTTCGACGGGGCTTGCTCCTTTGTTTATTTTTGGTTGATTTGTTTTTTAAAGCCCCAACGCCTTCCGATGGGGCTTTCTGTGTGCTTTTTTTCTGTGTTTTTTTAAAATGCTGGAATGGATTAATCGTGTTCCAATGCATTTCAATGGGAAATGGTGCTTTGACTTACAACCATTTCTAGTTACGCCCATCTTCTGTAACAGATTATGGTCGTAAGTCGAGGCACCACTGTATCAGTTTATTTATTGCCTGATTCCACATTCTAGTTTCATGGGATGGAAAAATCTCCCTAGCCACTTTCTTCAAGTTGTGCACCATTTTATAAACCTCTCTCATATTTTCTCCCCCAACCCTCAGTTGCCCACAAAATGTTAAAAACAAAAATGTTAGTATAATGCATGGAATGAAAAGGAATTTCACTGGAATTGGTATTGCTTATAATTATGTCCATTCCACAACTCCTGAAATTCAATGCAAGACAAAATACCTCATTTTCAGAAATGCTCATATTTATAATCTTTCTGGCACATTTTAGCGAGATAAAATGTACATATTCCATGGGCACGTGTTTTGTTTGGTAGAAATGTAAGTGGAAAAGTAAGTGCATTTTGTCTGGAAATGTACAGAAATTTCTATGTGGAATGAAAACCATGTTCCACAATCAGAAACAAAGGACTGGACAACGATGCAGGTGTGATTTAGACAAATGGATTGAAACCAAGACCAAGTGTTTTTCACACCTCCAAAAATAAGAAAAATCTGCAATTATTCTGTTAGCAGTGTCAGCCATAATCTTTCAATAGGCTTTCCAGATTTAAAAAAAACCACCTGTATGAAAAGGAAATTAAAGAGGCTGGCCATTTTAGAAGTAGGGTTTCCAGAAGGATTCTGTTAAATGAGAAGCCTGTCATTTCACAACAGCAGTATCAAAATGGTTCTCTTCTTGGCAAGACTTCCTATTTTCAAACATTAGCATTACAATAGAATAATCTTGAACAAGAAGCAAGAAGCCAAGAAATTGTTCACTTCTGGCAATCAAGACACACTGCAAGGCTGATGTTGGTCTCATCAAATCTGTGTAGGCAAACTATGAGGTTTGTATGTTGATAAATGAAGATATGCTAATCTGATCCTAAAATAACTTTCAAATACATGCTAGTATGTTCATAAAATAATCAAACCCTAAACTAGCCTAATCTGCAGCTAACTTTCCAGTCTGCCCAACAGGCATGTCAGTGAACAGGTGAAACAGTTAGTACACCAAAAAAATCAGAACTAGCAAATTTGTTCATGTTGTCAATCTGAAAGAATTTCCATGCTCAGGACCTGAGTTTAAAAAGACTTCAGCACAGTACAAAGAGATCTTGCTCTTATCTCTAATCAGTGATACATGAGACAAGAGGGGATTCAAAGGCATTATCGGAGACATTAAATATTTTGATCTTTGAAAACTTTTAAATTTTAACATTAACTAAAGAATAAACAATTTACATTTGTCTTCTGAGGATGCAATGCAGAAATCAATATGTTTTTGTCTTAAACCTCAGTTTCTGTGACTTCCATGTCCAGTTTCTCTGGCTAGCTTCTGAGCAGACATGCATAGCTTGTACAGTGGTGCCTCGCTTAGCGAGTGCTTCGCTATGCGATGAATTCGCATAGCGAGGGGGTCCGGGCCATCGCTGGAGCGTTCGCTCAGCGATGGCCCCTGTGGCGATTTTTCGCTTTGCGATGATCGCTAAGCGATTCGCTTAGAGATCTTCGCAGAACGAAGCGGGGGAGAACAGCTGATCGGCGGTTCCAAAATGGCTGCCGGAAGGTCCGCGCCGCATTTTCGCGCCCTGCCCTCGCTTACCGAGGGCACGAAAATGGCGGCGCTATGAAGAAACATCGCTTAACAGTGAGTTTTCAAGCCATAGGAACGCATTGAACGAAGTTCAATGCGTTTCTATGGCTTTTTTAGACCCGTTTAGCGATGTTTTCGCATAGCGAAGGTTAATCCGGAACGGTACTTTCTCTGCAAGAAAGTTGTTCCTAAGGAGAAACACATAAAACTTTGTGCTTTGTTTGCTTGATGGGAAGAATCTCCAAATCATTAAGTTCCTCTGTCCTTGCCTGCTTTCTTTTAATTCTACCCACTCTCGCCTTCCTTGCTCCCTGTGTCTTTATCCTCACCAAAGTCTGCAGCTAATGCAATCTATCCCATCTTTTGCCAACCGTGCTCTTGGCACTCTCCATAGGACAAACAGGACTACACAAATGAATCAATGGTCACAAATCTGACATCAGAAACTACAATACATAGAAAACTATCTCCAACCATTTCAACCTACCTGGACACTATAGGAGACATTATTTTAGAACAGAATCATTACAAATTAAAAGTACAGCAGAAAACAGTGGAGATAAAATCTTATATGCATGATGCCTTTATAAATGGATTGGATATAAGCATAGATTTCTTAAGTCATTATCAAGTGTAATATTTACACTGTTTATCCACTGCCATTTTTATTTCCTTCACAACTACCAGGCTCATCTCTTATCACGAGTCTCAAAGGTTAAAACTATCAAAATTTGCTACATTAACATAGATGGTCCCTGTATTATCTTCATTTACTTTTATATACTTTACCCCCTTGAGTTTTCAACAGTCGTCAAACCACCACCACCTCTTTCCCTTTTTGCTCATGCCTGTCATCTGTTTTCTGTCTTTTGGAAGATGTTTACACCTAGCAACAAACATAGCCCATAAATCACTGCATCTGAAATGTAGCCAAATACCCAAGACTCAGAGTAAATGAATATTTAATATGTTTTACTTGTGTAATTGGTATTTCATTCAGCATTTGATTTTTTCACATATGTCTGATGAAGTGGACTTGTCCACGAAAGCTCACATAAAAATATAATAGTCTTTGAGGTAGCACATGTTTTGAAATTTTTGTTTGTTTGTTTGTTTGGATTTTGCCTGAGATGTCCGCAGTGTAATCCCAACACTCATCAAAAATGGGAATTTGGCAGCTGTGACATTCCTGGCATAATTTAACCTTTTTTTGAATTTTTTTCCTTTTATGAAAGTATTAATTCAGTTATTATTAATAATTATTATTGGTTAATAATTGCACAATGGATCACAACAAATGTATTTGCATAGTCAACTAACAGAGCACGCATCAGAAAAGGGTCAAGTTTATACCATCTGTTGATTAATATGCAGTGATAATTCCTGAATATTGGAATATGTCATGTGCATACCATGCAGAGGTGTAGAGCATTGCAGAATAATCCCAGTCAACTGCTATATCTATTAGCACACTGACAGCTACTTTCAGTATGTATAAAGTTTTTATTTGCTTTATTACATACAACTGAATTGCACTGGTGAAAAAAGTTAAAAGTGGCATTTCATTACCAATAGTTCCTGACACATATTACAGCAAAGAAGAAGAAGAAAAATGCCACACAGCCAAAGGTATTCATTTAATTCTTTAAAATTACACCTTTCAAACTCAGGACAATAGAGTGAATGAATACCTTTTTAAAAATCTCTGTATTCAACATGCCAATAGTAGTCTTGATGGCATGTACTGGGAAAAAAATTAAGTTTAGAAGCATTCTTTAGTGCTGATGGAAAGAATTATATCCCTTGTGGGATCTAAGCTGGATCCACAGCTTCTGATAAGGATGGCACAATTTCTGAAAGGATTAAACACACACTGTTTTTTGGCAGGTCCCAGGATGATCCTGAAATCCAAGATGTCTCAATTTAAGGGAAAGGTGGAAATTTTACCTGTCATTCCAAACTTGAAACAAGTGAGATGAGTTATTGTAGTAGTTATTGTTTTAATGTTGCCACTTTCCAACTTGGTATTCTTTCTGAGCAAGCAGTTCCATAAAACATGAGAGTTGGAACTGTGCTGCCTATAGTTGCTGTATATTGTCCCCTGGCTTATTTAACATATGCAGAATACATCATGTGAAAGGCTGGACTGGAGGAATCCCAAACTGGAATTAAGTTTGCCGGAAGAAATATCAACAACCTCCAATATGCAGATGATACCACTCTGATTGCAGAAAGTGAGGAGTACTTAAAGAACCTCGTAATGAGGGTGAAAGAGCAGAGTGCAAAAAATGGTCTGAAACTCAACATCAAAAAAACTAAGATCATGACCACTGGTTCCATCACCGCCTGGCAAATAAAAGGGGAAGATATGGAGTCAGTGACAGATTTTACTTTCTTGGGCTCCATGATCACTGCAGATGGGTACAGCAGCCACGAAATTAAAAGACGCCTACTTCTTGGAAGGAAAGTGATGACAAACCTTGACAGCATCTTAAAAAGCAGACACATCACCTTGACAACAAACATCCGAATAGCCAAAGCTATGATTATTCCTGTAGTGATGTTTGGAAGCAAGAGCTGGACCATAAAGAAAGCTGACCGCCAAAGAACTGATGCTTTTGAATTGTGGTGCTGGAGAAGCCTCTTGAGAGTCCCCTGGACTGCAGGGGGAACAAACCTATCAATTCTAAAGGAAATCAAACCTGAGTGCTCACTGGAAGGACAGATCCTGAAGCTGAGGCTTTGGCCATCTCATTAGAAGAGAAGACTCCTTGGAAAAGACCTTGATGTTGGGAAAGTGTGAAGGCAAGAGGAGAAGGGGACGACAGAGGATGAGATGGTTGGACATTGTCATTGAAGCTACCAACATGAATTTGACACAACTCTGGGAGGCAGTGGAAGATAGGAGGGCCTGGCGTGCTCTGGTCCATGGGGGTCACAAAGAGTCGGACATGACTAAACAATGACAACGATAGTTGCATGAGCCTTAAAATGTTCCTAGTGTGGTCTCCAGGGCTCTCTGATCTTTCAGAGCAACAGAAGCCTCTAAGTGTATGATGGTCCATTGTGAGGAAATTTCTTTTGGATTTTAAGTGTCCAAGACACCCTTTTCTCAAAACTGGAAATGGTCTTCTGGGCACTTCCAGTTATGAAAAAAAGGGATGGGAACAGCCCCAGGGCCTTCTTTGGCTGCCTTCCTACAATCTACGCTCGTATTGTAAGAATAAATATTTTGGAGATGTGTAAAGTGCACAAACTATGTAAAATGTAACCCAAAACTTTTATTAAGAAATGTGTAAAATATTGGAGTTGAACATCATCCAATAAATAAGAATTATTTCTTCATGAACATTCTGCTTGTTCTTATTATGAACACTTTAATTTTATAAAAATAAACATACATTACCAAATCTAGGAATTCTCCATGTACATTTCAGGATTTTGCTGGCATGGGCTGAAGGGGATGGGGTGGCAATTTCCCCTAACTCCCCTTTCCTAGTAGTGGGGGAATGTGTTCCACTGCCAGTACTGTTCAGAAAGGTTGGAAGATCTGATTCTATATGTATTCTTTCCACAAAAAGGGCTCCAAATCCTATCCCTAAGATTTACAGACAAAGTTATGACAGAATCCTGCCTAAAACTATAGAGTAATATCAACAAAATTGGGCTAAACAGACTTGCTATCTGCATAAATATTAGGCAGATTCTTACTTCCTTAAGGAGTTCTTCCATTTGCAGAGGAGAAAATCTGGACCCAACCTATAACCAAACGGAAGAAAGTTTGCAATTTTTAAGCTTCTGCAACTGGAACAGGTTGCTTCGCTGCTTCTCTCTCTCCCTCTCTCTGTGTGTGTTCTGTGCTGTCAAGTTGGAACCAACATATAGAAATCATAATATGGCTTTAAAGGTAAGTGAGATATTTAAAGAGTGGTTAAAGAGCAAAAAACTAGATGGAATACAGTTTAAAAATTGTGATATTATAAATTCAACATCAAGTGACGAAAATTATAAATCGCTTGGAATGCTAGAAGCAGACAACATTCTGCACACAAAAGATAAAGAACTGACAGAAAGGGAATGTATCAAAAGACTGCAGAAAATCTTAAAATGAAAATTAAATGGTGGAAGTACAATCAAACCATACAGACTGCAGAAAAAGATTACAAAATTAGGAATCATAGAATGGCAAAATTAGTGCACTGGTCATTGTGCAAAAATAAATAAATAAATAAATAAATAAATAACTTGGCAGCCTCTAAAAACCCATAGGAACGTCAAGGTAGAGAAAGTGTCAGAAAATGACAAAGTCAAGATCTTGTGGGTTTTCTTGATCCAAATTGATAAGACACCTTGAACATAATACACCGGATACAGTAGTACAGTATTAGAACAACAAAATGTCTGGATCATTGACATTGCAATGATCCAGACATAGGAAAAACTAACAAAATACAGAGATTTGGCAATGGAAACATTTCACCTCAGGAAGAAATACACTTCAGTGGTCCCCATAGTCATTGGGGCTTTGGAAACACTATCAAGAAATTTCACACAGTACTATAAGCAGTTGCATATCTCAGAAATCACACTATCAGAGCTACAAAAACTGCAATATTAGGAACAGCATACATCCTGCGCCAATATTTAACAGATACTTAGGTTTTTTTTAATTAAACCTTGTATCTGTTATATAATACCAGTCAATGTTTTTATAATTTTGACTGTGCCTGGTTTTTGGATGATGATGATGATGATGATGATGATGATGATGATGATGATGATGATGATGATGATGATAATAATAATAATAATAATAATAATAATAATAATAATAATAATAATAATAATAATAATAATAATAATAATAATAATAATAATAATAATAATAAACAGAAGTCAGATGATAATTTTATTCATTAGTAGAGATTTTCTCTGTGGGTGTGGACACATGTGACATGTTTATCAATGTTCCAATGTTTATTTAAAAAAAATTGGCCCATCAGAGTCCATGAGATGAAGATATAATGAGAGAGAAAACTGATGAATACAACTAGACTGAGGGGATTCCAGTCCTTATTTCTTGAAATATTAAAAGAGCAAGTTCATAGGAACACTGGATCAGAATGCCTACATATATAACTACATACAAACATAGAAAAGATACATTAAAGCAACAGAATTATGACTATCACAGCAGCATGTAGACAAATTATTAAGTTTATTACTACTAGAATCGCTTAAATAAAAGTCTTCCAGCTGTTTTAGCTGATCGCTAGAATGGTGGCAATTTTCTCAGGCAGATATTCCTTTTTTGTGTTCGGGAACTTGCTGCAATTAAGGGATTATCGCTCCCTCCAATATAATTCCACAATTTAGAACACTTTCTTTTAAGTTGCAGCCCATTTGGTGCATCACAGTCAGCTCCTTTTATTCAATTTTGCAGCAAGAGGCACCCAATAGAACTAGCAATTTGACCTCTTCAGTATTTCTGTCCCCAAAACCTGAGTACATATCACACAAAAATTAAAAATGTAATATGAAACAAAACAAATCTTTAACAGGAAACAAACAATAGCAATAAAAACTACATTTTGAGCAGTATAAGATAAGATAAAATTAAAATTGCATACGTAGCTAAAAATAACTAACTAGAAGCAAAATTAGGGAGTCTTTTTGCTGCTTTTTTTTCGTAAGGCAAACACTGTAAATTTTGGGTGTTGTTGCAGCTCTACATAGTAAAGGCATGAAATGTTAAATATGATGTGGTCTTGCCCTTCCTTGTACACAGCTGTGGAGTAATATGTGATATAGGCAGATATATCAATAGCAAATATGATTTGGATCTCTCGATGTAAATCATACCTAACCCTTGGAATGTCATTTGGGCCTAGAGGAAGAGTCACATTCTCAAACAGCATGTCATGAATTCTTATAAATGATGGTATATCTTGGAACAGCTTTCTTTTACTTTTTTGTTTTGTTTAATGATTGAACGTATATTGCTTCAGCAGTATTGACCAATTATGAACACAATCCCCTTGCATCAGAAATGAACAGGATTCAAAACACAAGCAGTATTACTAGATAGTTGGAAAAAGACTGACTTGGGGATTGGAATTAATTGTTTTAAGGAAACTGGAGTGGACAGCAGTATGTTTTATACACATCATTAGCATTCACCTGAAATTCATATGCTATCTATATTCCTTTAAAACCTTCTAAAGTTTCGTTTGGGATGGACTGCAAACATAAATATGTAAAATAACCATATATTTTACTCATTTACCTGGTCTTTTCCTATGCCTTCCTAGTTTCCTTTCTTCCCTGCTTCTCTAGTTTCCCTATGCTGATTATTAATTGTAAGCTCCCCAGGACAGAGGCCTCTTTTCTTGAATTCTCTGGTGAATATAAATAAATGTCAGCAGCTTTGTTGCAGGAAATGCCAACAGCAAGTAAACACACTCCCCTTCATCTTATCCTTTCAGCCCAACCATCTGCTTCACTCGGAGGGGATTTTGCTCTTCTCCATGCACTGTTTATTTCACAAAGTGGTGGTGATGGTGAGTATGCCTTGTATTCGTCAAAACAGACTGGATTATATAAAGGAACATGGGTATAATTTCACTAGAGCAATGCAATGAACAGTCAATGGCTGGTGGGAAGAAGAGATAAGAGGGTGGGTCTGAATAGAGGAGAGATGTCCTTCTTGCTTCCTCAGCCCAAACAACTCTCTGAAACACAGTGGGTACATAACTCCCAGAAGGGCAAGATGCTCCACACTGGGCTTGAAAATGATCAGGCTGCTGTTGGTATTCTAGGAGTCCGGAACACTGGGGCAAAGGGAAGGGGGAGTACCTTTACAGTGAGGATGGAGAAGGATTTCCTAGGACAGGATGTAAGATCAGGTGCATTCAGGAAGGCACAAAACAAGGTAAATTTCCTAACTAGAGATGGGCACAAATATAAAAACGAACCAAGAAGTTCATAAAAAAAAAAATCACTGGTTCAATGATTGTGTCAGGCTCAAATTGGAGAACCCAAACTTCATTCATTCATTCATTCATTCATTCATTCATTCATTCATTCATTCATTCATTCATTCATTCATTCATTCATTCATTCATTCATTCATTCATTTAATCTTGCCTATTGGTCAAACAACCACTCTAGGCAGCTTTCTCAAACCAACAAACTTTCCCCCATTTAACTTACTTCCTGATTTATTTCCTCACCCTCTGCCCCCTTACCACTGCCCTTTTCTTCCCTACCTTATTCTTCCACTGCCACCACCAGCACCACCTCTGTATAGAGAGACAGCACCCCGGCTTCCCTTCCGAGAACCAGGCCTGCTATCTCTGCAACTGTGCATGCCTCCACCTCTCAGCTGAGAGGCTGGCACATGTGAAAAACCAATGAGTCTGACTTCTTAGCAGCCAACGAGGTCCCTGCAAGCTGCTAGAAAAAAAGGCAGGCTATTGACAGAGACTGCAGGCCAACTGGAGCCAACTGCATTTCAAAATGGTAGCAGCGGCAGCAGAGGAGGAGGAGAAGCCATGGCAGGAAAAGGTAGTGAGGCAATGGGAGCATTGAGAAGGAGGTGGGGGGCAGGCTGTGGGGGCAGGAGGCAGCTGGGCTCTTTTTTTTTAAGGCAGCCACTAGGCTGTCTAAAAAATAAATCCCTGACAACTCAATTTGTGGTTCATTCCAGAAAAATTTGTAAATTCATGGTTCACGATTCAGGGACTCCCACAAACCACTCTGGCAGTTCATGTCCATCTCTAATCCTAACTCAGAGCTCCAAAACTCTCTGCAGTGGCTGTTTTTCACACTCGGAGATGCCTGAAGGACTCAGGTACCTCCATGGCTACATGGAACAGCAGTTCCCCACTTTGTGCATTAACAGGGGTAGCCAGTAAATGGGAGTATGGTTGCTTATATCCACTGGATCCTTCTTGTGACGCCACCACCTTACAGCACTGGAAACAAAAGCAGAGTAGGTTACCCCAGGAGATATTCAAAACTGTAACATGATAACATCAAACCTCCATCATCTATCATATAAAAGTTCACCATGAGTGTCACTCATTCTCTCATTCCTTTTTCTTTAATTACTCCCACAATCAGCATCCAACATAGGTTGTCTCTAGGAGCTGGTTCATATTTGGACACTGTAATGTTAAAAATCTGCTGATCCACATCAGGGAAACAGGCACGCCAATAGCAGCTGGAAAATGAGGCACATCTGACAGATAGAAACAGATGTTCAGGAAACTGGTAGAATTCCCATAAGATTGCAAATTGGCTGACATCATGGATGGCACTGCCTGCACCCCCCCCAAATAACGGGATGATGGAACATGGCCCAAAAATGGATCCAAGCAAGAGTATAGGCCCTCTGTGGATGCCCTGATAGTTACCATGAACGGGTTCAGTCAGATTCCTCTTCTAAAACTATCTGTGTGATGGTGGAGCAAGCATATGTCCTTGGCTCCTGCCATGCACATAATGCACCTTACGATACATACCTGCCTTCCTAAACCTGCTGCATTCCCATGCTGATTAAGCAATTGTCATCCAACATGTCTGGCAACCCGATCGGCACTTCCCCATTTTTGAGGAGCAAGAATTACAGACATAAACGACCATGTACAGGGCTGCCAAATGGAACACCACATGTTATGCTACCTACACAAAAGAAGACACATTTACTTGCAGAAGGGGTTGAGCAAGGTCTTGACTATCCTACCTGTCTGGAATATATTGCTATCCTCTCCTCCAAGGACAATTTCAGACTATTCCATTTCTAAGGTAACAGTTTCAGAATGAGAATATGGAATATGGTGATGAAATCACCCATATACACCACGTTTGCCTTTTCATTGTGATTTTATCTATATGATGAGTTACATGTATACATTGGTAAGTTTTTTTAAAAAAGATGTGTGCCCTGAAAACTATGGCAACTTGTACATATCCCAGTTCTTCTAAAAGGGCAAGTAAAAGTCATGAAAATCCTAGCGCTATGTTTCTTCTGAACAATCCATTCCATTCAAGAGAAATGATGCTTAAGTTCTTTTTTAAAAAAGAAAGTAAAAAAAAGAAAGACAAAGACAAAAGAGCATAAACCAGGCTGCTCGTATGTTACATTCCTAAATACAATATCAACAGCCTGAGCAAATTCAGTGTTAATTTTTCTTATGTATGTGCTTTTTGTTTTTTGCTTATTTGCTATGCTCTTTTAAATTGGAAATTGCCTTCAGCACACTGGCATAGAAGTAAGAGAAAGGATAAGTGTTGCCAGCCAACTGCAGGTAAACCATGTAATGCAATGTGGCACAATAACATGAGATAAGCATATAAAAATAAAATATCAAATAAAGCAAGGTGCTCAGCAAATGGGATGAGCAAAGATACAGCAAAGCACAAGTGTACAATATTGTCATAAAAATATTAATGACTTCTTAAATCAAAAGTTCATTACCCCGATAAGTTACACTGTTCTCTTCTTAAACTGCTGTCTAACTGTGTAAAGGTTATATTGCAGAACCTGTTTTTTTTTTTTAAACTTAACACCAGTCTTGGGCAGACAGTATTTCAGAATGTACCGTATTTTTCCATGTATAAGATGATACTTTTTCCTAAAATAGTTAAGAGAAAAATTGAGACTCATCTTATACACAGAAGTAAGGGAGGGGAAGGGATCAAAGTGCTGCAGGATTGTAGCCCTTGATCACGCAGCCCTTTCAGGGCTGCACAATCTAAGGGCTGTGATTGTGCAGCCCTTTCATAGCAGCTTTACTTTGGATAAAGCAGCCATGAAAGGGCTGCACGATCAAAGGGCTGCAATCATGCAACCCTTTCATCACTGCTTTTCCCCTCCACTTCCCCAGCTCTTTGATCCTTCTTTTGTGGGGCATAGGAAGGGGAGGAGCAAAGCAATGATCAAATTTTCTTATTTAGGGTTGGAAAAGTGGGGGTTCATCTTATACATCAGGTCATCTTATACACTGAAAAATATGGTAATTTGTAAACACTGTTGGTTTTCAAATTAGGATCATCATCACCACTCAAAACCAACATGATGAAAGCTAAGATCCAAGGAATTATTGCTAACAGTAAATGTCAACCCTACCAAGAGAAAGATGAAACTGTGTCACACCTCTTCTATGAATGTCCAGATTATAAAATTAGGCATGATAAAGTGGCAAAAATTAGTGCACTGGTCATTATGCACAAAATATAACTTGCCAACCTCCAAAAACCCATGGGAACATCAGGTAGAGAAAGTGTCAGAAAATGACGAAGCCAAGATCTTGTGGTATTTCTTGATCCAAATTGATAAGACACCTTGAACATAATACACCAAATACAGTAGTAATAGAACAACGAAATGTCCGGATCACTGGCATTGCAATTCCAGGGGATGCCAGAGTTGGAAAAAAAAGAACTGGAAAACTAACAAAGTACAGAGATCTGGCAATCGAAACATCTCACCTCTATAAGAAATACACTTCAGTGGTCCTCGTGGTCATTGGGGCTTTGCTAACACCATCAAGAAATTTCACACAGTACTATAAGCAGTTGCAGATCTCAGAAACCACACCATCAGAGCTACAAAAAGAGCAGCATTAGGAACAGGATACATCCTGCACCAATATTTAACAGATACAGTGATGCTTCTCAAGGCGATTGCCTAACAGGGTGAAAAACCCACAAGATGATTGGTTTTCGCGATCCCTATGGTGTTTTGCAAGACGGTTTGTTCTATGAGCATGCTTCACATGCTGCCTGGTTTTCATGGATGATGATGATGATGATGATGATGATGATGAAGATGATGATGATGATGACGACGACGACGACATTGTCTGCATCCATCAATACTTTAGAATAGCAATGTACTTTCTATTTCCACATGGTTTCATACATGCAAAAGTCCGTTCTGTCCTCCCACCCCTTATCCAACATAATACATCAACTGTTACTTGAAAGAATTTCTAGACAGGATACCCCTGCTGTGAAATATCAATCATTACTTCTGTGCTGAATTCTAATCACCCCCTTCCCAAAGAAATAAAAAGCTATAACAGATTATTTCTGGGAAACTTAAAATGTCTTATTTTGGCATTCACAGTGGTTGTCAAACTGATACAAAGTGGGTAAGTCTCTACAAATATATGGCTCACTTGAAAATGTGATCCATTCAAATATGGAAAAGAATATGAACCTAGACATGACAAATTTATCAGTCAGATGCAACAAGTATATATGAATATTAACAAAATGTAGGAGTTAAAACATGGTCTATTCTGGAGAAATTTGTTGAACAAAAGCTGAAATGTCTGTTGATTTATATGAAAACTGATGTTACTCTGGTGAAGGCCCAAAGCAACATCAGTGCATTTCACAAAGAAAAATCCTTGGAGAACTAAAATTAAACAGGAACCAGGGCAAACCCACGATGTAGCAGAGAGAGGACAAGGAAAGGAGAAGCAATTTTCCTGATAAGAAAGGAAAGTACATTGTATATGATACTGAATTTGGAGTAGCTCATCTACGGGGCCTCTGCCAGGCTCAGAATTGGCCATTAGAGGTCTGTGCACTCAACTACGTGGGAAGGCTTGCAATGACAGAGGCCACTTTACCAGCTGCCATCACAAAATGTAAAATCAAGTCACAGCGGCAGCGCTTATAATATGGTGGCTGGCCAGGAACCAAGGCACAGGTTCAACATGCTTGTCTTTAAGGGATGGGGCTTGCCAGTGTACAAACAACCAAGCATGGATCACCAAGATTATGCACAAAAGAAATCAAATGGCTCAAAAGAAATGCTCATGCATAGCCTACACTCTACTTACACGCAAGACCAACAACGCATCCAGAAAAGCAATACACCTAGCACACTACATTGTAGAAAAAATATCTGGCTAAAAGAAACATGTTATCTTTGCTAGTATACCATCATGTCTACAAGATTTTTAAAGCAAACTCTCTGTTCAAAGGAACCTATGAAACTGACGTACACAGACTGTACCAACCTATTAGTCCATCTAACCAAACTTGTAGCAGATTATCTCTCCAGGTATAGGTGCTGTTTCTGGTTAGGCTGGTCAGTTATTCTAATTGGAAGTGCTATAGATTGCTAGCAAGGTTATGCTCAAAGTCCTACAAGGTAGACTTCAGCAGTATGTGGACCGAGAACTCCCAGAAGTACAAGCTGGATTTTGAAGGGGCAGAGGAAATACAGACCAAATTGCTAACATGTGCTGGATTATAGAGAAAGCCAGAAAGTTCCAGAAAAACAGCTACTTCTGCTTCATTGACTACACAAAAGCCTTTGACTGTGTGGACCACAGCAAATTACAGCAAGTTCTTAAAGAAATGGGAGTGCCTGACCACCTTATCTGTCTCCTGAGAAATCTATATGAAGGACAGGAAGCAACAGATAGAACTGGATATGGAACAACTGATTGGTTCAAAATTGGGAAAGGAGTAGGACAAGGCTGTATATTGTCCCCCTGCTTATTCAACTTACAGTATCTGCAGAATACATCATGCGAAAGGCAGGACTGGAGGAATCCCAAACCGGAATTAAGTGCCGGAAGAAATATCAACAATCTCAAATATGCAGATGATCCCACTCTGATGGTAGAAAGTAAGGAAGAATTAAAGAACCTCTTAATGAGGGAGAAGGAGGAGAGTGCAAAAAAATGAACTGAAGCTCAACATAAAAAAACCTAAGATCATGGCCACTGGCCCCATCACCTCCCAGCAAATAGAAGGGGAAGATATGGAGGCAGTGACAGACTTTACTTTCTTGGGCTCTATGATCACTGCAGATGGGGACAGCAGCTACGAAATTAAAAGATATCTGCTTCTTGGGATGAAAGCGATGACAAACCTAGACAGCATCTTAAAAAGCAGAGACATCACCTTGCCGACAAAAGTCCACATAATCAAAACTATGGTTTTTTCCAGTAGTGATGTATGGAAGTGAGAGCTGGACCATAAAGAAAGCTGACCGCTGAAGAACTGGTGCTTTTGAATTGTGGTGCTGGAGGAGACTCTTGAGAGTCCCCTGGACTGCAAGGAGAACAAACCTATTCATTCTGAAGGAAATCAAGCCTGAGTGCTCACTGGAAGGACAGATCCTGAAGCTGAGACTCCAATACTTTGGCCATCTGATGACAAGAGAAGACTCCCTGGAAAAGACCGTGATGTTGGGAAAGTGTGAGAGCAAGAGGAATAAGGGATGACAGAGAAAGAGATGGCCGAACAGTGTCATCGAAGCTACCAACATGAATTTGACCCCACTCTTGGAGGCAGTGGAAGACAGGAGGGCCTGGTGTGCTCTGGTCCATGGGGTCACAAAGAGTCGTACACGGTTTAATGACTAAACAAGAGCAACAATATAGATTTCTTGACCTACAACTCCAGTGACTCTATATCAGCCATTTTCAGTGGGGAGCATATGGGCCCCTGGGGGTCCCTGGAACATTTGAAGGGAGGCACAGATTCATTTGTTCATGTTGTATCCTTGTTTGCATACAGCCAAAGGATTTCCTTGTCTGACATGGGCCCCTGGAACCTGAGAACAGCTCCTAAAAGGGCTGTGGCCAAAAAAGAGGTTGAGAATGGCTGCTCCAAATCAGGCACTCACTGGTTGCCAATAACCATAATTTGGATTAAGATCAGTTTGTTTGATCTGTAATTTTTTAAAATATATTAGCTTGCATTCAAAATAATTAATACATATTCTCATCTGATCACATGTTGAGGAAGATTCTGTTTAACAGGGGATCTTAGTTAGTAGAAAGTGTTTTTTCTGTTTTGTTACTAGTTTTCTACCATCTGAAGACTGCAAATAACATTTTTAAAACACAGAAATCCATCTGTGGTACTAATGAAGACAGAAGCCAAGAAACCTCATTAAACAATTTTCAACCCCTCTTACATTTTGTCAGTTTTTCCTGGATAGTCGCACTTGGGTATGAATGTGCCCTTCGGCATGTGCAAAATGTCCTTTGCTCACAAAGGACTAGTTTACATCTTGAGCTAAACTAGAGACGGAGAACCTTTGGCCCTCCAATACGTTTTGAGCTACAACTTCCATAATCTTTTATCACTAGTCATGATGGATAAAACTAATGGGAGTTATAGGTCAAAGCATCTGGAGGGTCAAAGCTAAACTGTTACACACTGAGCAAAAGTATTGCATGAAGTAAAATAAGGATCAGAGTGTAATGCACGGAGGGGCTTGCAGCCACAATAGAATTTTTGTTTTCTTGTTACCCTAGGTACATGGTTGGTAGGAGTGCAGAAGTTTTCCTGAGGATCACAGACCACTGGGAGGTAAAGTTTCATACTCTCCTCCCTAGCCAGGACACTCGTAAAAATGGTTAAGTTACATCCCCCAAAACTAAATGAAGTGGCGAGGGATGGGGGAATTGCTATTGTGACTACAGTTAGGAAGGGAGGGGTTAAACATTCCCTCTGCACACAGTGTGTCCACAATGAAAAAAAATTCCTTGCCCCACACCTTTATTAGGCTTACAAGAATATCCTGATATGGCTGCAGCTAGCCATGCAATTAACAGAATGTATACTTTGAGCCAGAATGCAGAGATGTTCTGCCACTTACGCAAATGTTTGTCTTAGCATGAGAACAGCGATAGAACCTGCGTAGCAGAGCACAGTGTGAACTCTTTTGACAGCATATGGGCATATGATATATTTGTGGAACTGTGTTAGCCCCTATTCATCTTCTCCACACAGTTCTACGCATCAAGCCCTTGGTGACCAAACTGCATTCTGCCAGGAACTAGAGATTATAGGAATATAGCAGTATTTAGTTGTTTCTCAAGATGCAATATATAGCATGAAACATGAAACACATATTCTCCATAGCAGATGGGGAAGAAAAAGCTGACTATGCAGCCCAAAGCCCAAAGGACCCAATTTCTTCGTAAAAGCACCTGATGGACATTGTGACAACCTGATTGCCTTCCACCACCAATTTTGGGAATACGTGAAAAATACTGTGTGCTGCCTGCTGGTATGTGGTCCAAAATGACTCATAAATCTTCCTTTATCTCCGCTGTGGTGTTAGCAGAAAAGGATGAGTCGTTTTTTTTCCATCTCATTCACATGTCTATCTGTCTGTTACTCGTGCCCTTGAGCAAAGATTACTGATGCCCTACCTTTGATATATGACACATCACAAGCAGCAGCTTTTCATCAAGTGAATTAAGCTGGAAAATGCAAACCTACCTGCCAGCTCCTTCCCAACTTCCCACAATTCCTTTGTGTCTTCTCCCTGAGTGCTACACAAGTGAAAGGCAGAAGCCTAATATTTGGCAAATTATTCTATTATAAAACAAATAGTCATTTAGGCTTAACAATTTTCTAAATTATTTTCCAAAGGGTTTAAAGAAGGCACTCATTCAGTGAATGAATTCCCAGTGATTCTGTGAACAGAAGATGCAAGTTGTAGCCTTATTTCTTCTGGATTCCTGTGATCTCATATTGTTCATTATGATATTACTTTTCTACAGAGCAAAATGGTTTTGCAGTGTTGATCAATGAATGGAATGTTGTAAGCGTCGGCTGTCTCTTCTCCACACTGATACTCTATCAGCACTATCTGAAGGCACTGCACTTCTGTGTAAAGATTGCATTATACATTAGAACAAATTCCCCCTGCAAATTAAATCTGTTACACTGCCTGTTTCCTCATTTCCTTTGCTGCTCTCCCTTTTATCTGACACAATAAAATGTATCTGTAGGGTGCTACACTCCCTGTGCGGTAGCTTTCAATCTTACTATTTCAGGATGTCAATTAGATAACTGCGTTGCTGCTAATTATCACATCCAATTCTCACCCGCAAACACCAAGCTCTGTATTTGTGATTTTATTTGTGTAAATGTACTTTGGTCTGCATAATCAGGTAGCTGAAAAACCTCAGTTTAATGCTGACGGACTTAAAGATTTTGTTCTTCAAAATCAATAGCAATGATGCCCTCGTCTCCTTTACATTATACCTAGTAATTCATGGACTGTGTCTTCCTAAAAAAGAGACATAACTATTATTTAACACAATTATTGAGCATTTATTAAAGGTTTTAGTAAAACAAAATGGCAAAACTATAAACTTCCTCATGTAATTTTCAGTGTATTGGCCAAAGAGAAACTTATAAAAATAGGATTAATGGCACAAAACGTGTAATATATAAAAATAGCCTTTACGAAAAAGGGGGGAAAACATCAAGCAATTACATCTCTTGCACTGAAGGCTCCAATATTATAGGGTAATATTTCCTTAATGTTAGACTTCATTAACCCTAAGATAATCTCTCATAAATTTTGCTCATTTTTAAAGGGGGGGAATAAATTATGTTTATTAAACTACTGAATATTGTTTATGAAAACAAGACATAATCTACTGCCATAAACTTCTTGTCTTTATCTGAATAATCAAGTAGCTCATAAATAAAATATCACATACAGTGAGTGCTAAAATTCATTACTGTAATAGCTGTGTTCATCATCTATTTCATTAACAACCCCTCCCTTTCTTGAATAAATGGATTCTTTGGTCTAACAGAGCAAGGCCATTTACAAGACAAAATACTGAGCCGCTTTTTCTCATTTTGCCTTATCTGTTCTTCACTTTCTTAAATTAATTCTTCCCTTAAATCTTATTGTTCCTTTCCAGTGTAACTCAGCACATTAGAGGGACTTAAAAGAAATGTGAGCTGAAGAAATGGGCCTATAGAGTATAAGTTAATTAGAGATCTAAGTGACTGGTGATGAGATTTGATGGCATGTAGTGCTGGAGTAAATTTAAGAAACTAATCTTCATTTAAAATGTTTGAAAACAGAGCACAAAATATGAGAGAATTGAAGACATTAGATTTCCTTCTAAGTTACATTAGTATTTTCATTCCAGTTCTTGTTTAAAGGTAAGTTTGTGCTGATACAAGACTCTTTTCTTGAAACAATTATTACTCTGCAAAAAAAAAAATTAAAATGGGGTAAAAATACATGACATGCATATATACAATACTAGATGAGACACATTCTTTCAGATGCAGTTCTGTTTTAAATCCTAGGATCACTCTAATATTACTGGGATGGAAAGAGGTCATTAATATGGCAAAGTCTTAAAATCAACAAAGAAATGAAAACAAACACGCTTAATGGCTGATCTAGCAAAACACAAATTTTTACACGTATCTTAAACTTTCTATGGATATGTGAAGAAATTGAGAAATTAGGAGAATGTGGAACATGAAAATCCATTTAGAAACTTTGAGGTTTCTGTATGAGTGCCTGGAAAAAACTGCAGAGAAGGCAAGGGTCAGTACTGGCCAAAAACAAAAAGGAAAGCGACACTTTTCAATTGATTTCCTGCCTAGGGGACATCAAAGCAGTACCAGATAGGATCTAAAACATCCTCCTCATCTCTTGTCATCAAAAGCCAGTCTCTTCCTTCCATATGACTCATGCAAATTAAGGGAGGATTACAGTTGTGTGAAAGGAAGAGGAGAAGAAGGTGGTTTTGTTTTGGTAAACATGAAAGAAGATTAAGATGTTGATTAGGACAAATCTGGAATGCATTAAGAAATCTGATTAGATGACTCAGAGGGGTATGTGTCAAAGAGCTCTCCCCAAAGAGAGACTTTGTACATCTGCTGTTTCACAATACTTGTAAGGATGCACCTCTGCAGGACCAAGAACTACACTGATGTGTGAGTATCAGTTGAGCCTTTGTTATCTTCTGGTGTAAACTCTGGAACTGCCTTAGACTATCCATGCATTTTGCCCCAAGTAATTTTGAAACCTTCTTGTCAAGGTGGCCTCTAAGGTGCATCTCTGAGTGCAGGTGTGTGACTCTGCCACTTCCATACAGGGCTCCTCCTCCTCCTCCTCCTCCTCCCCTCAACCAATGGTGATCATTTTCAGTCCTGATGGAATTCCTTGGGGGATGAATCATGAGGGTCAGAGCCCCGCCCAGCATGGCTGAAAATTAGAGGGAACGTTGCTTCTTGTACTTTATGGACATTTTTGTCTTTTGCCCCTTTTGTTTCTTTTAATAAAAAAACATAAAAACATCTTCAACCAACTGCCTCAGTTTTTGACTTAGAGGGGCTGTGGCAGTAAAATCAATATGGATTTTTAAAACTCCCTGCAGACACTGCCAGATTGGGCCAGACAGCAATGTTTGGGAGTAATATGGTTTCAGTAAGGTTCCATAGCTTTCATTACATCTGACTCACCTACCCTAGGATGATCAAGGGGGTAGTTTAGCTGAATGGATACAGAGAGGGAGCCCTGACTGGGTAATCATCACATGATATAATTGGGTCTATAAAGTGCTCTGACTGGACCGCATTTTGTCATCTGTTTCTCACAAGTTTTTCCACAAAGATCAGTTTGTATGTTTATGAACGCTTCTTGCTCTGTTATGTATAAATCTCTGGATCTAATTTAACAAATTGCAATACAGACCTTCCAATTTTGTGGCAAAAGTAAAAATTATAATACATTTTTAATTTAGTTTACTGGCTGTATTGTTTTTTTGAGATGGCTGATAGTTGCAGGGTTTGGCCAGCTCAGTTGCCTATCAGCAAAACAGTGGAATTAAATGACTTGAACAGAGACTTGTTGGATCACAGCAAAATTTTAGTCCAATATCCTATTTCCAATAGTAGCCAATCAGATGCCTCTGAAAAGTTAAAAGCTGCGCATGAATGCAAACAAAGGGATCTATGGTTGTTGTACGCTTTTTGGGCTGTTTGTCCGTGTTCTGAAGGTTTTTCTTCCTAATGTTTCACCAGTATCTGTGGCTGGCATCTTCACACTCTGTTTGTGTTCTGGTGTAGGATAGTTGAGTATTTGTAGCTGTGGGATCAGCTTTTTGTCCTTTTCAGCAGATTGGGTGATTATGGTGATCAGGGTGGGGTTTTTTTTGTTATGGATGTTTTGTTGTGATAAGGGGGGGAGAGATGATCTGTCACTGTGATTGATGGGTGTTGTTAGCTAGTCTTTTGTGTGCAGTGATCACCGGTCCTTGTGGCTGGGTAGAGTTTGTTGACCTTTTGCAGGCTGTATTTTTCAGTGCTGGGAGCCAGACTTTGTTGCATATTATACTGGCCACAACTGCAAGGTATCTGGTATACTCCTGCAGTGGTGAGTGGGTCCCTTTTGTCCTTTGCTGACTGTTACATTTGTTGTATTTTTGTGGTGGGCCTGAATACTGTTTGTAACTTGTGTTTTTTCAAAAATTTTTTCCTGCAGTTCATCACCCCTTTGATGTATTACATCTGCAGGAGTATACTGGATACTTTGTAGTTGTGGCCGGGTATATATTGGTACCACAAAACACAAGATCCACACCAGAATCAAAGGACATGAGAGACACTGCAGACAAACAACCAGAAAAATCGGCAATAGCTGAACATGCCCTGAAACAAGCTGGACATGAAATTCTATTTCAAAACACAGAAGTACTGGACAACACCAGCAATCATTATGTCAGACTACACAGGGAAGCCATTGAATTCCATACCTGCAGAGCTTCAACAAAAAAGAAGAAAGTCTAAAACCCATCAAAGTCTGGCTCCCAGGACTGAAAAATACAGCCTGCAAAAGGTCAACGAATTCTACCCAGCCACAAGAACTAGTGATCACTGCACACAAAAGACTAGCTAACGACACCCATCAATCACAGTGACAGATCATCTCCCCCTCATCACAACAATATACCCATAACAAAAAACACCCTGATCACACAATCTGCTGAAAAGGACAAAAAGCTGATCCCACAGCTACAAATACTCAAGCACACTACACCAGAACACAGACAGAATTCTAACTCCTGTCCTCTGAAGATGCCAGCCACAGACACTGGTGAAACGTTAGGAAGAAAAACCTTCAGAACACAGCCAAACAGCCTGAAAAACATACAACAACCATCAGATCCCAGCCATGAAAGCCTTCGAGAATACAAAAGGATCCATCTTTACTGTAGCCTCAAAGCTATAAAAAAAACCCCAAACCTTGGAATATGTATTAGTCTAAACAGGACAGTTTATAAAGCTCACTTCACAGTTCTTCATAGGACTTGAAAGAACAACGTACTGTATTTGGATGAAATCTCAGCCTTCAGTTTCAGGACAAGGAAATACTCATAACAGGTATGGTTGAATAATTAGTGAAAACTGGCAAGAGTACCAATACATGGTTATCAGATACTGGAAAGGTGTTGGAAAATGATGATATTCTGATATCGCCAGATACAGTGGAAGCACTCTTAGTTTGATTAGTCAGTTAGGTAAAATTTCCCACCCTTGTGACCTCTGTTTGTAACCACAATTCTCTGCATGCATCCAGGAAAAATGAGCTATATATTCTAAGTGAGCCATTTTAAATATTTTTTTTGCCATGACCATAAACACAATATGAAAGAAATATAGGCTGAATCAGATTGTAGAGGCTGCATAACAAACCTTACCAGGCGATGTGTGAAGAATTGTTTCCAGTCTGAGGTCCCCTTCAAATGTACCAGGGCCCCCTGTTGAGAATGGCTGCCCTAAATTATACCCTTAGCTGCTCCTTGGAGGGGCATGACCCCCTGCCATCATTATCCCAATGGAAAATACATGTGCCTAAAATCTTGAAGAATTCCTTTCTCTCAAAGAAGATTGTAATGAATCTATCACATAAAAGGCAACTTCATGTGCTCTCAACAAGATGGGCATAAAACAGATCCAAGAAGCACAAAATACAATGAATTTTATATTCCTGTGCACTATATAAGTTATTCTGTTCCTGCATTACAGCTTCCTCTTATTTTTATTTTTATAAACTAGATGGAAGTACCACATCGGCATATAACATGACCATAACTATTACAACTAATGCACAATTAAATCTGGTTTTGTTCTACAAAATTAAGTTTGGTTTGGTGGCTTTACAAATTATTTCAGAACGTGGTCAACTGAGTTTCCCACAGTCTGAAGTAACTAAGATAAAGCTCCCCAACTTCAACCTATATGAACAGTAACAGAGTACATGGGTTTAGAGTAGCAGTGGGTCAACGGGCCAAATTTTCAGCTCCAAAGAGCTGTGGCAGGCCCAGAAATGACATGTTGGTGGGGAGCCAAAACTGGAATTACCCATATATCTACTTGTGCTTTTGCTTTTTTGTTGAGGGAGCTGAATTAGGGAGTAACCCAAAACTATTTTATGTGATTTTTTTTTTAATCAAGTGAGCAGCAATTTGACAAAGGGAATAAAAAATAAGTGGAAACAGAACTGAGTTTTCTTGTAAACCGTCCATGGCACATTCACCTTGCAAAAGAGGATAATTATGTTAACCATAAAGAGGATGGTGGTACCGTAATACTATAAGAGGATTCAAATTGGTTTCTCCCTGCTGACATAATACTGTCATTGAAGAGTAGAGAGAGTTGATTTTTAGTATTGTGCGTCTCTCCACCCTGCTTCCCCTCCAAAAAAAAAAATTCTCTGGAGGGCTGGGGGGCGCTTTGGAACAGAATGGCAGGCAGCAGGGCAAAGGGGAAATGTCCAATAATCACTTATCTGCACATTCCACAAACAGAACCGTAGTTGGATCAGAGACCCATCTGTCAGCAGAAGGTTCCCCATTGAGTCCAAAGCCATCATATTTTTGGTGTAAACATTTGTGAGGCAGAGCTCAGTTAATTATAAAATGAAGTGGCCTCTTAATGCATTGAATGAAGTGGTGTTCTGACCCATGAAGCCTTATGCCACAAGAAATGTATTAGTCTTCTAGGAGTTATAAACTGCTGTGTTGTTTCTGTTGCAGCTGCTATCCCTTATGAAACTTGATTGTTAACTACCTCTTCAGAAGAAAAGCTACAGAACAAAAAATATACATGTAATTCTAGGACAACAGCAAGATAAAAATACATCATTTCTGTACGCTGTCTTGAGCTGTCATGAATAGTTAGTATTAAGAATTGTCCATCTACGCCAAAACGAAGATTGCAAAAAGTAGAATATACAATGTTACTACTACTTCTGACATTAGCAAACAATGCTCACAACTTCACAGTTTTCAGAGAGGTATCTGCTTCAGCCTGTTTCAGTAAAAACAAATGCAAAACAAAAACAGAAGTATTGTGGCATCTTTAAGAAAAACTAATCTACTTCATTGTGAATTTATGTGGATTACAATCCAATTCTTCAGGCCTTTCTCTGTGGCTGAAAAAGTGAATGTTATCACAAAAGCTCACTTTGAGTTAAGTTGTTACTCTGTTCTTGTTACAAGGATAGCTTCTATGAACACAATATTCAAAACGATGGTTACATGAAAAAGGACCATTTACTTGCACATCACCATAATTAAATATCTGATTGTATTTTACTTTAGCAAATAGGAGCCTATTTCATTTTACTGTCATTTTTACACTTTGCACTTATTTTAGTCTCTTAATCTAATTATTTTTTTTCAGAGACCATTTTACTGCTAATAAATGAAAGACATGAAAAATTAAATTGCATAATAAAGCAGGAAGGGCACACAGTTACAAGATACAGTGCCCCTGAGAAATGCATATCCTGCCTTATGCTGCTGGTGGATTTAAAACAATATGCATAATCCAGCCATTCAGAATGTGCATAACAAGGATTTCCAAATCATGGAGTAAAGTTTGCAGAAAATTGTGTCCAGGCATCATGCAAAAACACATCACAGATTAGGTGTACTGTTAATGAACCCATATATCGCACAAGAGCTTTGGCCACGTGTTCTTTTAAGCGAAAAGAATGACAAATGGAAGTGACCTGAATTTTTCCCTATATTCAGGTACATTGTCTTGAGTGACGCCATGAAACAAATGCCATCTAGTACTGCGGTCTTTCTCACTTCGTTAACATCATTGTATGGAGTGCTCAAAAGGTGAAACTAACACATATGTGTCATATACAGTGAACCCTCGACTTACAGACGGCTCGACTTACAGACTTTTCAAGTTACAGACTTCTCTGGCCACAAAATTTAGGTTTGACTTGCAGCCAGAGAATCGACCTACAGACCAGAAAAAAACAAAATGGAACAAAAATGGAACAAAAACTGCCGGTTACGGGATTAATCGGTTTTCAATGCATTGTAGGTCAATGGAGACTCGACCTACAGACTTTTCGACCTGCAGCCACCGTTCCAATATGGATTAATTCCGTAAGTAGAGGGTCCACTGTAGTTTATAGAGAGCACTCAGAACTTGATAAAGATAGGCTTGGAGAAATCTGATCCTTGTTTACCAGGTGATCATAATAAATCCATCCTCACACCCCAAAAAGAACACTTAAAACCTGAAACTTCAAGCAGAAGAATAATTTAATTGAAACAATGTTTCAATTCTAGTGGAGTCCCTCTCTGCTGCTTAAGAATTAAATCCAATTAAAATAAGGACGTTAAAAAAACCCTAAAATTTATTGAACTGGGTGGTATTCAGTTGATGGAAGTAAAGGACATGAATCTAGTCTTTGGTACAGGAAATGATTCCAGCCCAATGCAAATGTTTGGCTTGGGCAAAGACACTCATGTGGAGGACAACTATGGCTCTTTTAATCTGTCCTGTGAAAGAGCTGGAGGTTGCTGGTCGATCAGCAAGCAAAATATCCAATATTCAGCACACATCAACCCTCAGTTCATAAACTATGCAATCAGTGCTGTATATTTGATATCAACCTTACTGAAAGCATCATCTCCCATTAAAGCATGATGAGATTTTTCTTTTAAAAAAATCAAAACATTAATGTTGTTAATGTTTTAACAAAACATTAACATCTGTATGGATCAGAAGGTGAGGCCAAGAAATAAAGCAAGTTGAAACCTGGCTATTACCCAGGACTTTATAAGCCTCACACCTTTGCAATATTAATTTTGTAGCAACTTTACATCAGCCCCACCGTTTGCCATCCTGAGTCTTGGAATATTTGTTGACTGGAGGTTTTATTAGGGTTTTTTGTTTTCATATGTTTGTCATCTTATGTTGTATAATTAGCTTATTTCTTGGAAGCTGCCCAGAGTAGTAGTTTGTCTACTAAATGGGCAGGGTATAAGATTAACCAACTAAATAAATTAATAAACAAATTTTATTTTAGTACATTTCCTAGCTCTTTGAGGTGCTGATGGTAAACATCACCATGTCTTATAACAACCATATCTGGTTATCATTTATTGCATCTGAAAGATACTACTTTGTTAAGCTAAGTGTTTGAGCAGCATCCTCAGTCCTGCTCCTGAGTTTCTGAAATACCTGCTTGTCAACATTTCTGTGTATTTAAACATAAATTATATATATTCTTTTTCTTTAGCAGCCATCCAGAGATGAGAAAGTTAGATGAAAAGAGTCAATAGTTTAGTTAACAGTTAGTAAGCTTTTTAAAGCTTTTTATCTAAGTTGGATCCGGCAAATTTTTAACAGCCAAGTTAACGTTAAATGAGCATTTAAATTTAAGTTAGAGTTCAATTACTCCCACAGATTTAATTGATTTCAGTCTGCTTGATTTGGGATTAAAAATAGTTTTAGCTGTAAAAACACAGTTCAATGATTAACGAAGCCCCTTTGGGGGAAAAAAAAGATGGAAGAATGCAACATCCATTATCCTTAGTATAATGAACAATAAGTCTAAAATTCCACTTGTTCCAACAGGGCCTAAAATTATTGAGAACTATCCACCTGTAGCAATCAACCTGTTGAATACATTTGAACAAACCTGAGGATTTATATACCTCATATCTAAATCTTATTAGTAATTAAAACTCCCTTTCTTTCCCAACAGTTTAAGCAGCATCCTTGGGATGGATATTTCTCACATGCTTTGCAGTCAGGCAAGACCAATGGGATGGAAAGAATGTGGTTAGCTCCTCTTCTGTCCCCATGAGTGAAGCAGGATACTTGAAATGGGGTCGAGGTAAAATCCCACTCCCTTCCACACCATAGTAACCATAGCAAGATCACTGGGATGGGAGGGAAACTTTAGGTTCCTTTTCTATTTTAATTCAGCAGGATCCTCAAGACGGTGTGAAAGACAATCAAGCTCCCATCTCACACATATACAACCTACAATTAACCAGGCAAGACTGAGAGGAGAGAGGGAGTCTTTCTCTCCCCTTCTGTAGTACACATACACATTTCTGGTCAAATTTTTTAAAATCCAATAAGAAATAAAAGAACAAAGTTGAATCCCACCCATTAAACAGTCACACTTGTCCCTATTTTTTTTAACTTCTCTGCCATGGTAAGTCCTTCATTTTCTGACTTCTTCATCTCCCAATGTATTTCTCCTTTGTGCAACTTTCTTGTATCTCCTTACATAGCAAGATTTCCATTATAGGAGATATGTCAAAATAGTGAAGCATTATTAATTTGATCCATGACTACTGGATAAAAATATTATATTATGTAAGATAATGCCTTTCATGTACACTGCAAGCCTTCTTGATGAACAGAAGCCACAAAGCTATGGCTGACTTAGGATGTAATGATAAACTATAGGGTTTTTTTTAAATGGGAATGAGTCACATCTGGACTCACACACTCTCCCTTTCAGTTGCCTTTGGTATGTCCACAAGAAGAGTGAAATAATCACCTCTATGTTTGATTTCCTTGTTAGTTTGTATATCCAGATTCAAATGCCCATCTGATCACACCCTTAGTTTGCTAAACAAACCACAATGTACCCTTTTTAAAGCCACTTATACCAGGAGCTAAGAAGGAGCAATTGAGTGACTTGAATGAGTGATATTGTTCAGCATATTTAACACAACTATGTGCAATAAAATAATACTTGTGTGTCATCAAGTTAGTTCTGACTAATGATGACCCTTTCCAGGGTTTTCTAAGAATACTCAAGTGATTAACCATTCCCTTCTTCTGGGGGTGACCCAAGACTGTGTAGCTTCCCCAATGCCACACAAATTGGCTTTTCTCCCCAGAAGTACAGTAGGGAATCAACCTCCCAACCTCCCAACCCAGCCAGATACCTAAACCACTGAACTATGCAGCCAGCTATGTGAGATATACATATACTTAAATAAGAAAAAGACAGCAACATTTCAAATGATGTCCATATCCTGTAATAGCATGAAGTAAAAAAGGATAGCTATATATCTTTTTAAAAAAGAAAAGAAATGACATCCAAGCATATTTATTTTAACCGTAGCTAAAAGCCTGCTAAATATTTAAAAATAACAGTGCACAAACATTAAGCATACACTTTAAATCATAGAATGAACAGATGTGATCTTTTTAAAGCCATAGTTTAATTCAACAATAATTCGTCATATTTGACATATTCTAAATTGAATATACCTGCCAAATTCATGTAACAATTACAAGCTTGTGTACCTGGCACTTTTTAATGTATAGTGCTTAAACTATTTATGTTAGTCAGGCACACATAACTTATAGGGGAAATCAGAGGTTTCCTCTTTGATGCCAACAGTACCAAGAGTCTCACTTTTTACATGTGTTTTATGGTCATGTGCATTTTTTTTTTCAGTCTTCTAGTGGCTGGATTTTAATGTGGTTCAAATAGTTCCAAATAGCATCACCAAATGCTTAACATCTGTGAAAGTTGGATGAGTAAATACTAATATTTTGAGGGTTGTGTTGGACAGCTTTCATTAAGTTTTTTAAAAACCTCAATTTTCTTTACATGTTTTCTTATAGTGGAAGGACACTTAGAGTTCAGGATTACCACAATCACCAGATTAATTCTGAAATTTGATGCTAAATAAAAGCCTTTCCAGATAATATTTTTTTAAAAAAAGACTGCATTCCTACCTCGGTTCTCTAAAATACTTGAATCAAAAGTGACTTTGAATGGGAAACAAAATGTATAAAAGCAACTGCCCAAACTTTGTGTAATCTGCACTTTTTAAAATGCTCTGCAATGTTTCAGTTCTACATATTTAAAAACCAGGACATTCAGCCATTGTTGCCAATTCTATCCAAGCCCCTTGACTATGACTGTGACTTTCTTTAAGGGCTTCTCAAGTTAGTATGAAGAAAAAGGAACAGAGATACACTAAAGTCATTCATAAAGATGCAGTGGTACAATTACGATTGTCATTCAAGCTCTCTTCAGCAATGCTGAACAGCTTCAGTATCTCGCTATAGCAATATTCCCTAAAAGTAATTTGCCAAATTCTGGGTTTTTTGTGTGCATGCATATGCTGTGATATTCGATCACATTTGCTTTTAACTCAGGCAATGCCAGTGTTTATATAACAAAGCAAATCTCACTGATGGTCAACATTGCTTTACAAAGGATATTCAAAATGGAACATCATCATCCCATTTATATTAACGATATCCTGCAGGACTTGTGATCGTATTAGACCCAAAAATTTTCAGCAGATCTCTCTCTAAGCCACCTGACCTCCACTTTGTGACTCCCCTGGAGATACCTGTATGCATCTTCCTAAACTATGTAGGGAATTTGCACATCTGAGAATCCTAGATTGCTCTAAAACCTTGTTTGTATCCATGGCAGTCCTTTCTTTTTGTCACCAGTGTGCAGCACCACCCCATACACAATGAGTAACAGAAGAATCAGTAATCAATTAATGTTATCAATTTAAATTTTTTGTGTGCCTTATTTTAATGGATTTTACTATTTCATTCCATTATTCTTTCAGCTATTAATTTTACTGCATTTGTTATTGTAAACCATAAGGTTTATTTTAAACTGCAAAGAGTACAGGAACACCCATAAATAAATAAATAATAAAATCTCAGTAGAAACTGTACATTTGATTCATTGTTGTATATGAATTCATGTATGCATTCTATATGGAACTGTAGACAGGTTGGTTTTTAAAAAAAACAATCTCTATAGAAATCCATCATATATTACATAACTGATTATTACCTGCACTCATTTTTTAAAGGAGGCTGAGTTACCTCCCAGTCTTCTGTATGAAAAGATGTGTTTCAACCTAACAGCAGGAACAGTAAACAAAAGTTACCGATCTACCTAGTGAGTTATAAAACTCAAAATGTGCTGTAAAAACCTCTGTCACTTTGTTTAGCATATTACCTTCTATGAAAATCACTTTATTTACCTAGTGGTAAATCTTTATGCATCAAAAATTGCTACAGAAGGCACAATACATAAATTATCAACAAGACATGAACATCCGCCTAGTTAATCAAACAAATAGGACATGTAACAAAGAGAAAAGCTATAAATATTGACAACAAGCTGCTCCAGTCACACAAACATTCAATACTTCAGTTCTCAAGTGTGAGTTTTATATCAGTCCCCTAGAAACAGTTTGTATTCTCCAATAAATTTTTACAGTTGATTCACCTGCCTGATACCCTTCAGCCATTTCCTTCAGAAGCTGTCAAACCCGCCAACTATAATATATGGCCCAACCAACAAGAACAGCTGTAGCCATTCTCTCGGCTGGTTTCAGCACCCTGTTCTGCATAAAATAATACATCAAGATTAATTGATTTCCCGTCAGTCTCACAGAACAGAAAATTAATTTTCATGTAGCTATTTTCCCCGGCATATGAATTTTGTACATGGCAAGTAATTTAAGTTTTTAATTATTCATAGGCCAAAAAGAAGAGGTGGGGGGAACCCACAACATATGATAAACTGAGCTCTAGAAAGCCCCAAGGCCGCAAACCAAGGCCTCGGTTTCTGCTGAGACAACCATAGTGTTCGCTAATGCCTACATAAATAATATATGTATTAACATACATCTTAGTACAACACCAATTTCTCTCACTTTGACCCAAGACTACTAGGGTCACATAGCAGCAGTTCGTCAAAGCAGTTCCTTTCAGGTACATATGATGCACTAAAGTCATATATATATATAGCATGCCAGCCATATTGGATTGACCTCTTGTTGCGCCTCTCAAACACTCATATGCCCAGAACGTGAAGAAAACGCACTATGAGAAAGGAATCAGTTCAAGTTGCTCAGCCAAAGAACATTCCGTTCAAATATATTCTATCATTACATTATATTATCTGTAAGCATGGATGTCACTGTTCTATTATTTAAATGAAGATATCTGAGGTGAACACTATGTGGTCATCAGGAAGTTCAGATGTGTGGGATATTTCACATGAGGAGAGAAAAATATTCCTCATGTACAAGGAGAGGATTTAAGTAAGAAGTAAAAATTCACATCCCTAGCATATGTACAGTACTGCTAAACTGAGAAGTACATTTGCCTTCAATACATGATAATAGCTAACATTTCCTGGCTTGTTCATATTGGAGAGAAGAACTGTTAAAAATTCACTGAGAATTTTCTTTGTTGAGGCTCAAAAAAACTTGCAAAGATGAATGATAACATTCTTGTTTCAACAGTTTGCTATAAGGCTGTGTATTGATCACATCTAGAAAATATTCCCATAAAATCCCATGCTATTTAGAACACAATTACTATGCTTTATTAAATATTGACATTCTCATACTAAAATAACTGCAGGAACACACGCAGAGACTCTAAGAATGCAGGGAAATTATAAATGATATGGAGGGGGTTTGTGATCATTAAGGATGTGCAGCCCTCAAAAGCTTGCCTGAGATTGACTCATTCATTATGTGATTTTTTTACTTGGGGGTGGTGGTAAAAAAAAAGATAAAAATTATTCAGAGTCAACAGTAGGAGCTTAAGAAAACTATTCATCCCCCATCTGTCCCCAGAAGCCCTCTTTGCAGAATCTCTGAAAGTGCCCCTTCCCCTTAGCTTTTGACAACTTGATCATTGTTCTTCAAAATTTGTAACACACCATAACTGAGATGCGCAAACATCCCTGTGGCTGCCCCAACAGGAGCTCCATATTTTACAAACATTCCATGTCAAAGTAGCATTCTAGCAGGCGGTAGGAGAAGGAGATGAAGAGTCCTGCAGCTCCGGTTATAGCTAGTTCCCCCAGAACGATAAGAGCTGAGTGGTCTCCCCTCAGCTGCCATTAGGACTGCTGCTGATAGGCCTTCAGCAGCACAGAAGTAGAGCAGAGAGACCAGTTTTCTCCAGCATCATAAGAAGATCAAAATTTTGGCTTGTAGTCAATGACATTATTTTCCCCAGGGGCTAGGCAGGAGAGAAATTTCATTCTTTGCTGTTGCAGTTCTGCATCAAGCTGGATGAAAGAAGGGAGTTGGCCCATCAAGAACATCTTCATCATACAGTAATGTCATCTGCCTTTGCACTATGGCCAAAACAAAATTGAGGACCTTCCCTTTCCCTCCTTACACGACCAGCCCTCAGAAATAATAATGTTTCAAAAAGAGGCTCATAAGTATGAAGGTCTAATTTGAAACCAGTGTTCCTCCTCCTTCAGCTGGAGGTGGGCATGGATATCAGAGTTAAAAGCTACACCTGCCAGAGACTATAGAACAGCCAACATGTACCTATGGTTTACAGCTGTGATGGGAGAAACAGGGCACAGAAGCATATAGCTTGACACAGAGTGGAAACAGCCACAGCCATGCCCAAAATTCTTTTACTACAGACATGCAAAACTATTATATAGAATGGGGGGGGGATCACTGATTAATTTGCATTGCACGTCCATTCATTCCTTTTAGGACAAAATGTTCACTGGAATATTAATATTAAATTTCTCCAAAGACTAAAGATAGCGTTTCAAATTCTCCACTTAATCAACATACTGTATACAGTGGTGCCTCGCATAGCGAGGTTAATCCGTTCCGGATTAACCTTCGCTATGCTGAAGCATCGTTGAACGGGGCAGGGATTTCAATTGGAACGCATTAAACATGGTTTAATGCATTCCAAATGAGCCAAATACTCACCGTTCAACGAAGCTTTCTAATGGCCGGCAGCCATTTTCGCGCCCTCGCCTCGTTTAACGAGGGTGCGAAAACGCTGCGCGCGGCCATTTTGGGCCATTTCCGGGCTTCTGGCGGCCATTTTGGCCGCCGAACAGCTGATCGTCGGGGCTTCGTTTTGCGAAGCTCGGTAAGCGAAATGCTTACCGGTCTTCGCAAAGCGAATTGTGCCCCATAAGAAAAACGTTAAGCGATCGCATTAGCGATCCGAAAAAACGGATCGCTATGCGATTTCGTCGTTATGTGGTGCACTCGTTAAGCGAGGCACCACTGTATTCTACTTCAGCTATCACATCTTCTGGAGGGGAAATGCAATGACTTAAAATTATGCATTCTGATGTTATTTCTTCCAGTTGTTTTCAGTGAGGAAAGCGAACTGAGAAAAAGCACAATAATGTAGAACTAAGATATGCACATCCATAACAAATTTATTTGTGTTACACAAACTTGTCTAAGAACAAAAATGCATATCTGAGACACCTCCCCAGCTTTCACTTTTTTATCATTATCATCAGGTGGTTGCACCTGATTCCTGCATTCATCTGGGAGGCATTCAATAAAAGAGAATTTAGTCAAGTTGACCCTGCCTTTTGGAACATTATCCCTCTGGAACCGAGGCATGTGTCAAACGTTTATACTCAGACTTCAACAAATTAATGCTGACTGGACATGCTGTCAGCTATTCTTTTAAATATGTATGATGTGAACTGTATATTCTCCTATTATTCTACTGTGATTATGTCTTCACATTGCACACAACTGGGGTAATTGTTATTGAGATTGTTGAGGGCCACAGCGCTACTTTTAAAAGTAGGATTTTTTTAAGCAAGCAACCTACAACTGAAAATTTATTTTCATCCACAGGAAGAAAACCCCACTGAATCAATTCCACTGTTGCACATACTGAGATCCAGAATGGGAAAAACTGATCTAATCCTCTACATGTGACTCATATTCCCTATCCTTGAAAAACAGCTGGTTATGGACTGTACGTGGCATTACTTGAGAGCAGTCAGTACTGACCATAACTGGTTGTGAGACGGATAGTCCAAAAAATTAACTTCTGAGCTCTGTTTGAAACATCCAACCAGTCACTATAGTCCCTGCCCTCCCACATGATCAACAATCAACTATTATTCTCCATTGCTCACCACAACACCACGCTCTAGCTGCCATATAATCTGTTTATAATCCTGTAAATAAAATGTTTTTTAAAAGACATCCCCATCTTAAATTAGTTGGCACTGCTGCTATAGAAGCATATCTGTTTTGCTTTAAAGGGTGCTGTTTCTAGGTGGCTTCCATTTCTAAGTATAGCAAGAGGTTCTAATTATTTTTAGAGGGCTAATTAGCATTTAGTATTACATTACAACAAACTGAAGCAAAATTGTACCCCTTCTCCAATAAACAGCATTCACAGTGTGCAATCAAGCTGCTGCATGATGCAATGAGAATTAATAGCACTGCACGCCAATGGTAAATCCTACAACTCCTGCTGTGTGTGTTTAATAATTTTTCACTCCTTCCAGATTGTTCCCATCAAGCACAATTCCCAAGATCCTAATCAGCTTCCCTCCCCTATCAATACTACACAGAGATCTGAGCACTGAAAATTATCTGCAATTTCAAAAAGTGCTTTGTTGCATTATTAGGCCACTGACCTAAGAGGTAATGGGTAAATAGTTTCGGAAAAATGTCCAAAGGACAATATAAATTAAAAGCTTATGGGCTGGCCTGCTGATTTCACTAGAGCTGCAAATGGTTAGAGTTTTCACACATTTCTAACTGTGCAAAGGCCAGTGGTGTTCTGTTTTTTAATTAGGATTTGTTTTTTCTCTAAGATTATATTTCAGACAAAACTTGCTTGCACTGATAAATAAATATCTTACTGGCAACTTAGGAAATTACACAGAACTAAAACTCTGTTTTAAAAAAGTTTATATTCCCATGCACTTTGCAGAAATGTTTTCCTATGTATTTATACTGCATTTGCCTGCATGCAACAATATCACTTCATGGTCAAATCTCAATGGCTGTGTAGCAGTGAAGCATTAGTCAGTTTATGATGTGATCCCTCAATGGGAAGAATCAACCACATCATTCCTGATTAAACCTCATAAACCAGTGGTTCACAGCCTTGTAAAAGGTAAAGGTAAAGGTTCCCCTTGACAATTTTTGTCCAGTCGTGTTCGACTCTAGGGGGCGGTGCTCATCCCCGTTTCCAAGCCATAGAGCCAGCGTTTTGTCCGAAGACAATCTTTCGTGGTCACATGGCCAGTGCGACTTAGACACGGAATGCTGTTACCTTCCCACCGAGGTGGTCCCTATTTATCTACTTGCATTTGCATGCTTTCGAACCACTAGGTTGGCGGGAGCTGGGACAAGCGACGGGAGCTCACTCCGTCACGTGGATTCGATCTCACGACTGCTGATCTTCTGATCCTGCAGCATAGGCTTCTGCGGTTTAGCCCGCACCACCACCACGTCCCCACTCACAGCCTTGAGTCCCCAGATATTCTTGGACTAAAACTCCCAAAAGCTTCACTATTATCTGTACTGAACAAGATTTCTGATAGTGGTAGTCCAAGAACATCTGGAGACCCTGTGCACTGTACAAATGGTCCCGCAGCACGGGTGACGGGACCATTCGCCTTTGGGAGGTTTCTCGCCCGGAGCTAGAGGTCTGGGATGATGGACATACTTCACTGGTCCTGCACTCTTGGGGTATACCAGCACTGTCCATTCTTCAGGCATCAAACCTTTGATGATAGATAGGTTTGATTCCTTCCCTGTCATAAGACAGGGTTAGATAGGTTTGATTCCTTCCCTGTCACTCTTTTTCTGACTCCTTCTAGTTGTTTTCTTGCTACAGCAAACACTTTTGGATCCTTGTAGCAGGTCACTCTCAAGCCCTTACCCATCCAGGCCTATAAGAGTGCTCACTACTTCTTTTCAAAAACTTGCTGCCACCAACCTATCCTTAAATCTAAAGGACAAGGGTTTCTTTCAAACAAATACAAGGTTTATTGATTACAAGAAATAAAAGGAGTAAATCACAGGTGTAAAATCAATTAATCAATCACTCTTAATAAGACACTAGCTCACACAGACTTTTCCCTCACTGACAGGCTCTCTCACTCTCAGTCAATCTCTTTAATCACTCATCTCTCAAACTCTGATCCCTCCAAACCCCTCACACACACCTTATATAACCCAGCTCCTCCCACTTCTGCACCACCCTCCATCCTCTCATTGGCTGAGGTTCCCCTGTCCAGCTGTGATGGACAGGTGAGAGCAGAGCTGAACGGCACAATCCTCACCCCTCTTCTCATTCAGACTCTCTTCATACACTGTCACTTTCTCTGTTTCAGTGGATTTGTCATTCACTTTGGTAGTTAGGAAGACATATATTTTCCTTCTTGTAGACTGCTCTCTTCTTACATCCATTAACTCTCAATGTCCCTCTCGTCTTGCACCTCTCTCTCTCTCTCTCTCTGCTTCCCCTTTTTCCGCGTGCTTTCCCTCTTCTCCCTCCGTGTGCACTCCTAGCTCTTTCCCACTCCCTATCTCCCTTTCCACTTTTACTTCATCTTTTGTTTCCTCTCTCAAACCTTCCTTTGTTTGCACTTGATTCCCCTCAGACGGCTGAGGGGATGGCTCACTCTCTCCTTCTCGTCCTGACTCTCTCTCACAAGAATACACATCATATCTGGGGATGAATCATCCCCCCAAGCCAAGGATGCTGCTCAGCTTGAAATAGGATGGACATTTGAACATGGCCGCTCATTTGGAAGCACCCATTTCTGAATGCTGGAGGCAGGCAGCAGAGAATTATAGCTTTTGGGCTTACTCTATTAGCTGGTTGGATGCCTCAGGGTTTAGGTACCTGACTGTGTAGCCAGAGATTGGAAGTTTGATTCCCCGCTGTGCCTCCTGTGAGCAGAATCAGCCTATGTAGCCTTGGGTAAGTTGCACAGTCCCAGATTGTGCAATTTACCCAAGGCTGTGCCCAAGAATGCCCCAGAGGAAGGGAATGGTAAACCTCTTCTGAGTATTCTGTACCTGGAAAATTTTGAAAAAGGTAACCATGAGTCAGAATTGACTTGATGGCACATGGTTATTATTATTAATGATTATTATTATTATTATTTCAGCCATTAAAAACAAATTGTTTTTCTGTATAAATAACCTCACTTCCTCCTCTCCTCAAACTTTAAGGAAAGTTGAAACAAAATATTACCAGCCAATGACCACAGATGACAACGGCTTATAGATGAGTGCAAATGGCCTTTTGTAATTCTCCAACTTATTTCTGAGCTGAGAAATGATGACTACACAATTTCACTGAATTTCTCCAAGGGAAGCAGATTTTTTCCCCCAACTATTTCTCCTTCATGATCACTAAGAGTAGTTATCACACAACTTTGCATGTTTTTTTTCTCCCAACAGATTTTAGTTTTTCATGTTGCGACTGCAAGAAGAAAAACTGCTTTGGAAATCCAGACGCCTGTTGCTTCTATGGCTACACTGTCTACAGTACAGCATTCCAAGGCATCATGGTGTTGATGCTGGTGATAGCACGGAGAGAGCCAGCTGGAAAAAGCATACATTTTGTCAGTGATTGTGGAAAAATCTGCAAACTGGTCTTTTATTTACAAGGGAAGTAATAAAAAGAAAAAGCTGGCTGGATAGCTCAGTGGTTTAGATATCCAGCTGTGGAGGCAGAAGTTGGCAGTTTGAGTCTTCAATGCACCTCCTAGGGGAAGAGGCAGCCTCTGTAGCCTTGGACAAACTGCACGGTCCCAGGGCATCCCCAGAAGAAGGGAATGGTAAACCACTTCTGAGTACTCTCTGCTTAGGAAACCCTGAGAAGGGTCACCATAAATCAGAACTGACTTGAGAGCATGCAATTATTATTAAGAAAAATAACATTTTGGAATGCTTTTTTAAAAAAGAACATCTTATGAGAAATGTTACCTTATGACACTGTAATTCTTCAGGGTTCAATATCTTTGTCAGACATTATTTATTACTTATTTACTTTATTGATATCCCATCTTTCTCCCAATGAAGGAACCCAAGAGACCCAGTCACAATAAATTATAATATTAAAAGACAAATATATAACAATATTAAAAATATAACTAGTTTAAAACAATTTTAAAACACACAATAAAAATAGAATATACCGCATCCCCCACTAAAAGCTACTTCCCGTACCAGTGCATTCAGAAATCAAAAGGCAGTTTAAACAAGGTTTTCACCTGCCTGACAAAGGAGAGTAAGGAGGAGGCCAGCCTAGCCTCTTGTGGGAGGGAATTCGATAGACTGGGAGCAGCCACCAAAAATGCCCTCTCTTGTGTTCACATCAACATCCCTGCCTTGGCAGTGGGTCCAAAAGAAGGCCTTCTCTTGAAGATCTCAGAGGCTAGGGAGGATTATATGGGGAATTTGCAGGACTGTGTAAAAGTCAAAATACACACACACCTAAGGATAAGAATTCAGAAAGTGAGCTGCTGGATAGCTTGGCGGTTTAGTTATCTGGCTGCAGAGCCAGAGGTTGGCAGTTCAATTCCCCTCTATGCTTCTTTGACAGGGGCTAGACTCAATGATCTACAGGGTCCCTTCCAGCTCTTTAGTTCTAAGATGATGATGATTATCCATGACAATTTCTTCCAAATGCCTTCTTTGAAATTATTTTTGAATAGTTGTTGTTTTTTTTAAATCAAACTGAGTGACAATAGTTGGAATCCTTTTTCAACACAGCATTAACACAAAAGCCTCCTTTCTCTGATTGACATAGCACAACATAATATTTGCTGATCAAGAAGAGAAGCAAGATGGCTTCTCAATTATGATTTCTACTGCTTTGTCTAAGTGCCATCCTATATTTTAAAATTGACTGGTGGTTTCAAGTCAGCATTTTTTAAAGAGCAATAACACATAAGAAACAGGGCATTCTCTTATGCTTTGGTAGTTTCGTTTGATGATTCTCCATTAGAACTAAGCTCAGAAAGCTCACAACAGAGATCACACAAATGAGTTGTGCCTCATGTCAACCATGTTCAACAGCTGCAACACGACTGAAATTTCCAGTACAGCACAGTTATAAATATTTCCTATTTGAGACTAACCACAGCATGCTTGCATATGCAAGAACTGTATACATTTACATCTAAAGCATACATTCTTGCAAACATATTAAACTAAGGAGTCTTGGGTCAGCAAACAGCTGCTTCAAGTTGCTGCTGCAACTTTAAGATGAAAATGAATGCAGAATTTTCATTCCACAGTGACACATGCTTCCAGTGAAGGGGATGCCATTATATTGCACTGGTGACTTTGAACTTGTTCAGAGGTGTTTGACAGTTGGTGAGCAACTCTGCAACTTTTCTTATGGGTTCCTTCCCATTGGAAGTTCAAAGTCTGACTTGTCATTCTCATCCAACTCTTTGTCTACTTGTCCCTTTTCTACATGTTGGTCTTCAAGTTAATAGATTGTCCCTAGAACTGAAGTTTTGATATAAAACCAAGGATGACTGTTTCATTTCATTCCGAAAAATAAATCCAATAGGTTGAAATCTTGCATTCTGATTTTGCACTGGGCTGCCATATGTTGTTTTTGATTTGTATTTCTATCAGTATCAACCCAAGCATCCTCATATACACATATATACCAGCCATGTACATGATTTATAGCAAGTCAGTCAAGGCAAAGCCTATAGCTTCCCTTCACAATTTGACGTTATCAGATTACTTCAGAAGCTGGCAGCAGCAACCATAAGTAACAAGCTGTCATTGTAAATAAATCACTCCCTCAGAAATAACGTTTTAAAAAATATAGATTAGTATGAGCCAAGGACTATTTTAATACACACAGAGAGACACACACAGACACACACACACACACACCTCTTTCTCTTATTTTTCACTGAGACACAACACAAAATGAGAGTGTGTGTACATATTAAATTTATGGCTACTGATTATAGAAGTGTAATGTGGCTTTTTATGCTTATTCCACGCATGCGTCCCCTGAGTTTATTGATGTGGACTTTTATGGTGATGTTTGTTGTTTGTTTATTTGTTTGTTTCTGATTTTTGGAATTCGCATCTTTTACTATCTACCTCATACAGCTTTCTTGAAAACTGATATACACATTCAAAAACTGATTGTATGTAGAGAAAGAAATAAGCCAATAGGTAAGCAGAGAAAAAGGTATACACATCACATTATCATTTTCCCAGACAATGGCCTAAATATTAATCATTCAAGGAACACACAGTTCAGTCAGAAAAACACTATGAAATACATCAGAAATTTAGAACTTGTTCAGGCCACAATGCCTCTGTGTGACCACAAGCCATCAGCAAGTGGAGCAAAACCACAGCTGTGGGCATGATCACCTCTTGTCTCACAAACCTACCAGTCAGCAGAGCAACATAGGTGGGGTTGTAGGGTGGATCAGCCAGGGAAACCTGGAGTCATGTTCCCACCACTAGGTTAAATGGTCACACCCTAGTATCTGTACTAAAGAAGTCCCACAAAGTGCTACTGATGTAATGTATTTGTCTCCTAATCGTCAGGATTTGCTCCTTTAAGTGAACAAGGGGTTAAATTTAATATTGTAGTAAGAATGCAAAGTCATGCCTGTAATGTCAAGTCAATGGATGACTGATAGCATACAGCTGGGTCAAGCTTAGGTAATGCTTGTCAACCATGTTCAGCTGCTATGTCTGTACTGATAGGCTGCTCTCACTATTTAAGCAAGAGATGAGAACAGCACTTTGCCACTCAGTTGTGAGTCTGGTGGTCATTACTTTACTTATGTGAATGTTATGTTGCTCTTAGATATCTATGCCAATGTATATTAGTTAGGCATCCTTCAGTCTCGAAAGACTATGGTACCGTGCTCTGTATGGAGGACTTGGAACAGCGCCTAGTGTGGCTGAGGAGGCCGATTCGAGAGTGACAGTCTCTTCCACACTGAAGACAAATACAATCTGTCCCCTGTCCAGCTCCCTGGTTTTGCTGCTTTTGTGACTTCCTCTTTGCCTCAGCCTGCTGGGCAAGGGTCTCTTCAAATTGGGAGAGGCCGTGATGCAATGCATGCCTCCAGGCTGAACGCTCAGATGTCAGGATTTCCCATCTGTTGAGGTCCATTCCTAAGGCCTTCAGATCTCGCTTGCAGATATCCTTGTATCGCAGCTGTGGTCTCCCTCTGGGGCGATTTCCCTGCACTAATTCTCCATATAGGAGATCCTTTGGAATCCGACCATCAGCCATTCTCACGACGTGCCCAAGCCAACGTAGACGTCGCTGTTTCAGTAATGTGTTCATGCTGAAAATTCCAGCTCGTTCTAGGACTACTCTGTTTGGAACTTTGTCCTGCCAGGTGATACCAAAAATCCGTCGGAGGCAATGCATATGGAAGGTGTTCAGCTTCCTCTCCTGCCATGCACAAATGGTCCAGGACTCACTACAGTACAGGAGTGTGCTTAGGACACAGGCTCTATAGACCTGGATCTTCGTATGTGTCGTCAGCTTCTTATTGAGCCATACTCTCTTTGTGAGTCTAGAGAACATGGTAGCTGCTTTGCCAATGCGTTTATCCAGCTCGACATCCAGAGACAGGGTGTCAGAGATGGTTGAGCCCAGGTACACAAAGTCATGAACAACCTCCAATTCTTGTGTGGAGATGGTAATAGAAGGAGGTGAGTCCACACCCTGGCCCATGACTTGTGTTTTCTTCAGGCTGATTGTTAGTCCAAAGTCTTGGCAGGCCTTGCTGAATCGATTTATGAGTTGTTGGAGGTCTTCAGCAGAGTGGGCAACAATGGCTGCATCATCTGCGAAGAGGAAGTCCCGCATGCATTTCAGTTGGACTTTGGTCTTCGCTCTCAATCTAGAGAGATTAAAGAGCTTTCCGTCTGATCTAGTCCGGAGATAGACACCCTCGGTTGCAGTTCCAAAGGCATGCTTCAGCATGACAGCAAAAAAGATCCCAAAAAGTGTTGGTGCGAGGACACAGCCCTGTTTCACTCCGCTTCGGATGTCAAAGGGGTCTGATGTTGAGCCGTCAAAAACTACAGTGCCTTTCATTCCCTCATGGAAGGATCTGATGATGTTAAGGAGACGGGGTGGACAATGTATATATTGCCATGTATATATGTCTGACCAAGTCTAATATACAATGCTATAAATCTTATTAGAGTCTCTCCATGTATTTTCTCATACGTCCACATCTTTACTCTGCTTAAAGGGGAGGAGTTGAAGCCACTAGATAAGAGACTCTGTGTAACTTGTTATCTTGGGCTCCAAGGTTTATTTTCCCTAACAGAGCGCTCATTATCCAAATTTGATTCCAAGGTTCTGGAGAGGCAATATGCGATATCAAGCCTCTGGAGTTGGCCCCACACCAACACTAATTCTGTTGGGCTCATGGCAGTTTGTGTGTTATGTTCTGTCACACTGGGGGAAAAACTTTTAACAACCATAAGAGGACTTTCAAGATAAGGAATGCTTTTACCAGTCTCTCCCCTGTCCTCTCTGAATTTCCATATCTGAACATGGACTCAAATATAGGTTTCCTCAGTCCTAGTCTATTGTTCTAGTGACTACACTGCACTGGATAACCATGTCAGTTATCAGTAATTTAAAGAATGGAAAAACATAAATGAGGACATTATTCTGCATATTTATTGCACATACATTGAGCCCAGTATTTGCTGTTAAAACCAACATCATGATATCTTAGTTTATTTATATTGATCTCTTCATTTTAACTCCCTCTTGGATGCACATCTTCACATTATGTGTTGGTCTGAACATGTCAGGTAAGTGATGAGCAGAGCTGTTGGGAAGCTATACTATGCCAGTACTGGACTACCAGCAGGGCTACTAGTCAAAGCAGAGACACCAGACTAAGATGCATCCAACCTCTTCAGGAGTAACAGTCACTTCAGCAGAAGAGAATGGACAGTTCCAGTGATGGTGGAAATGGAAAAAACCCTGGAGCACATTACTGGGCAGCAATAGTAGTGGAGGACAACCCTGCCTTTGTCATAGACAAGGGCAGTGACACTCAAGGTAACACTTGTTAGTATTGTGTAGAAGAAAGCAATGGTAAACCACTTCTTAATATATAACGTGAAAGCCTTGTTTAATAAGAGGTAGTGCTGGACGATTAAACTTCTAGGATGGGAGACACTAAGTCAGGTACTAAGGAACTGTAAAGGACAAGTACGAATGGAACTAATAACTTTGCAAGAGCTAAGCAAGGCTGCTGAAAAGAGGACATTTTTGAGATTGCTCATTCATGGTGTCAGCATAGGTTGAGGGCAACTTGATGGCAAATAACAACACAAATAAAATAACAGAGGTAAAGCCAAAGGGACATTTAGTTCCAGATGTTTACAGAGGCAAATGGAATGTGTGATGCTGATCAAGGTAGGCTTGAAAAACAAGGAATGTAGTGCTGCAATGCTTGGGGTGAATAAAATGAAGTGGACTGGAATAGGATGTTTTCAATCAAATAATTTCAAAGTGGAAACAACGAATTCAGAAGAATCAATGGCAATACTACTGAGGTGAGACATAGCACAAGCAGATTTGAGGCATAATGCAAAGCCTTACCAAATAATATCAGACATAATAGAAAGCCCATCAACATAAACATAATTCAAGTCTGTGTTTCAACTATAGATGAAGAAGGAAAGAAGAAGGAAAAAGTTCATCATTTATCAAAACAGGATGCACTGATAACCATAGGTAACTTGAATACAAAATCAGGAAATAAAACAAAATCAAACATTGATGGAGACTTTGGCTTAGGAGTCATAAATGAAGCAGGAGAAAAACTTACAAAAGTCTGTGAAACCAACAATCTGCTTAATACAAAGACATGGTTTTTGTATTAAGAGACAACATATGGAGGTCATCAGATGGCTAATACAGAAATCAAAAAGACTGCATAATTGGAAGCAGAAACAGAGCATTCCTCTGCCAAACAAAAGTAGGACTAGACTGTGCTACAGACTATAAACTGTTACTTTTAAAAAAATTACAGTAAAACTGAAGAATAACTCAAAAACATCATAGAATTTATGATAGAATTTAGACAGAATTTAATTCCTATTGCAGAATTTAAAGTCCAAATAAGGAACTGCATTACTAAATTCAACTGACCATGAGCCAGAAGGACTGTGGATTGAAACCAGAAGTATTATCAAGGAAGAATGCAAAAAGAGTATTCTTGTAGCCAAAATAAATGAAAAGCTTTAATGGATGACTGATGAAACTCTCTTCTGTGACTGTCATATAGGGACAAAGAGAATGGTTGGAATAAGCAGTGCAAAGAAATGGAAGATGAAGGTGAAATTGGAAAAACAACAGATCTCTCCTGTAAGAGCTAAGAAATCAAAAGGAAAATTAAAAAGTAAAAATAATTAATTAATTTTATTTAAAATTAATCATAATTACATGCTATCAAGCCAATTCAGATTTATGGTGACCCTTTCTAGGGTTTTCTAGATAGAGAGAAAATCAACATTGGCTGTCTCTTCTGGAACACATACTGTGGAACAGAACTCCCAGCCTCTGGCTCCATAGCCAGATACCTAACTCACTGAGCTGTCCAGGCAACCTCTATTTCCTCTACTCTTTCCTTTTCACACAGCTCAAGCAGTAGCAAGGAGATAAGGCCTGGCAGCCATCCCAAGCCAGAAAGCATCAGGAATAATTAGCTGTAACCTGGTTATCAGCTTTACGCTAAGCTCATCTCTGATGCCAGCAAATCAAATGAAACTATGCATTACACATAGCATGAGACTACTCCCTACAAGATGCCTGACTACCAGAGCATAATTTTTCCTATCTCTCATAGTTTGCAAATTAGCTTACTTTGTTTTATGACTGATGTCAGGAGATAAATATGAGCTTCATTCATAAGTATGATTGCTGAGACACAAAGGTCTTCCAGAATCATAGCCCTCAAACACCAGTATGATTACAGCTTTCAATTACATGCCATTTGTACTGTTTAGTTGGATCCACAACCTAGGCACCTGAAAATTAGCCTTTTAGCTTCATTTTACAATATGCAGTACTTGTGATTAAGAATTAGGTCTGGAGACTGTCAGACATCTCTAAGAATATGCCACACCCTCCTCTATATAAAATTTTGGCCTCTAAACAACATTTAGGCTGAAATCCTGTTGCTCAGCATAAGCTAAATTGTAGCTTTTGGTCCAATTCTCCCTACGTAGTAAACAAACCCTCTCTGCTACAGTTCTTGGGACACGTGTATGCACATGTGCACAAACCAAGTGCACATATGCACTGTTAGGCCCCCTCATAGTTAAATGTATTGTTTATATGGTTTGATAAATATGTGATGGGAGGTATGAGTGAAGAGCATGGAAAGTTGGTATTAATGGTTTTCATTGGCTGGGAAAGAACCTAAACAAGGAGAGAAAATGAGTTTATGACACCATCTTGTGTTCTGAGTCTGAGGTCTGAGAGAGGTCAGGGGGTTGAGAGAAATCTAAGAGAGAGACTGAGGGACTGAAGAGGAAATAGATTGGAAATAGAAGAGGAAATAGAGGAAATAACATTGTTATTTTAACAAGCCCTGTTTGTCTTATGGAACAGTGCTGATTTCGATACCTGAAGGCTGGTTATGTGGAAGGTATAATGTACCTTGTGGCATAGTGGTTAAACTGCAGTACTGCAGCCAAAACTTTACTCATGACCTGGGTTTAATCCCAGGAAGCTGGCTCAACATAGACTCGGCCTTCCATCCTTTCACGGTCAGTAAATTGAGTGCACAGTTCACTGTGGGAAAGGGGGAAGGCAATGTGCAGCCTGCATAATTACATTGTAAACTACCCAGACGGTGCTTTAAGCACTATATGGTGGTATATAAGCAGCACACTTTTGCTTTTTAAAAATTTTACATGGGCCAGAGTAAAGGCTTAAATATATATACACACGCACAGGAGCAGCTAAAGATTGGTGACATTGAAATGTAAAGATTATTAAAGAAATAATCCTGTGGTGATTTAAAGAAGCCATTACCTCAATAATCAAATGGTAAGGGAGGCTTGACATCAGTAAATCAGAGAGAAGGGGTTTTCCCCCAAGAACTGCATCAGGGACACTCTGTTGATTAGAGTGGAACAGACCAAAAGTTAAAATTTGGCTTACACTAAGCTAGTGATTCCCAGCCTTCGGTCCCCAGATGTTCTTAGACTACAATTCCCATAAATCCTGGTTAGCACAGCTAGTGCTGAAGGCTTTTGAAAGTTTTAGCCCAAGAACATCTGGGGAACCAAAGATGGGAACCACTGCAGTAAGCAACAGGATTTTGGCCTTATAATTTGGATGCTTTACTACTATAGCGTCCACCTTGCTCATGAATATTTATACTGAAATTTGTGTGCACCAATAGGAGTTGGTAGGGGTGGAGTTAAGTGGGGGGAAAGAAAAGGAGAGGGGGGAGAGTTAAAGTAGGCACTTGAGAGTAGAGAAAGAATGTTTAGTTGAAAGTTAAAGACATTGACTGGACTTTTATCACTTGCACCAATAAACAATTTCTACTTGGTTCTTAAATGATACGTTCCCTAGACCTATGTCATTAATAGTGAACAAAGCATCATTAATAGTGAACAAACACGTAGTGTGTGCCTTTCCTTGGTGAAACGAACCAAGGCCATGTGGGAACATGACAAATTGGTGTAGCGGTCGGATACAAAGCAATTCAGTGTGAATTGAATTTTCTTGAGTCTGGAGGGAAAAGGGGTTAGGATCTATGGTGTAAGAAGTGGTTACCTGTCAGAGTCAAGTGGAAGACTTAGTTTCAGGGCTCCCTCTTGTGAGGGAAAAGAACCAGTACAATTTAATAAGAAATTGCATTGTTTATGCCGCCCAAACAAAGTAAAAATTGGTTATGGAGGCACAAGTTGAGCGGGAAATGGGAATCCTCAAATTCAAAGTGAAGAAGAAACAGAGGGACCAGTAATAATTGCTTCAGAAGGTGAAAACAACCTAATCTCCCAAGATTTTGAAAAATGGAAGCTAGAACAGGAATTCAAGCGGAAAAGTTAGCTATCAAAAACCAATTAGAATTGGTTGCTAAGGGAATGGACTTGGCAGAGAGTCTAGAGCTTCCCGAGGATAGAGTGATACAATGTTATTTAATCAAGTGTAATCAAGACTTACTGGAAAGCTCTAGAGAAATGATTTTTTTTCAACAGTAAAAAGTATCTAGGTATTAGGGACTCATGTTCCCAAGTGACTATCTGTCACCTGGACAGAATTCCTAAAGAAAACATGTTGGAGCAGGAGAAGGTCACTCTCAAAGGCAGGGGTGAGCAATTAATTTCTATATGGGGCCACATGAAAAATCTGAACTGTGTTCGGGGGCTGAACCAAGTTTACTTAAAAATAAAATGAAACAGTGATTTTATAATTGTTTTTATTTTAAACTTGTTAATCTTCACAAATACTAAAGAGATTTTTTGCGGTATGTTAAAGATAAGCAACTGATCAACTTTTAGACAAAAAGCTATAACTGGTTTTGATGTTCATCTTGTTCAGTGAGAGAAATCCAGTGGGTGGCAGAGAACCCAAATGATTAGGATAATAAATTACAACCACTGCTATATGCTTATCGAGATATTCCCCAAGAAAGCACACATTTTAGTCCTTTTGAACTTTTGTTTGGTCATAAAGTAAGAGGGCCTTTAGATTTGTTATGACAGAACTGGGAATATTTTAAAGAAAGGGACCCTACGTTGATTGTAGAATACATGGATAATTTAATGAAAACTTTACAAAGATCCCTAGAGATAGCTGGGGAAAACTTAAAGGAGGCCCAAATTAGACAGAAAAGTTGGTACAACAAAAAAGCCCAAGAAAGACTATTCAGTCCTGGAGAAGAAATATTAATGTATTAATAAAAGGAAATAAGTTGCAGTTTGCATGGATTGGACTGTACACAGTGATCTCCACAATGAATGGTGTCAATTATATTCTCCAAAGGGAATATGAAAGCTGTAAAGTAGTCCATGTCAACATGTTAAAACCCTATTATAGAAAAGAAAACTGTGTTTATATACTGTCAAGGAAGACCCAAAAGAGAAGCAAAAATTGCTATGCTGGGAAGGCAGGGGGGGGGGACTTAAAAATAACCCTGAAGACGTGGTCCTTAGCCCAGCTCTATCATTAAAAAAGAAAGAAGTGTGTACTCTCCTGCAGAAATATGGGTCGGTGTTTTTGCACAAAGCTCAAATTGCAAAAGTGGTAGTGCATAGAATAGACACTGGGGATGCCCAGCCCATAGCCCTCACTCCTTTCAGAGTAACAGATCCCTATATAGAAAAGATTTCCACATAACTGAGTGAGAAAGCTAAAAGCTAATATTATTATACCATCCACGAGTCCTTGGGCTGCTCCTATAGTCTTAGTGGATAAACCAGATGGGAGTGTCAGGTTCTGTGTGGACTATCTCCAGTTTCGATCTGACTAAAGGGTTTTGGCAAATGCCCATGGATCCTAAAGTCCAAGAGAAAGCAGCTTTTTGCAGTCCTTTAGGATTATATGATTTTTGAGTTGAGTTTTGGATTAAAAATGCACCAGCCATGTTTCAAAGGCCGGTAGATTAAAACCCTGTATGGCCTGAGAGAGTTCACTACGGCACACATGGATGACATTGCTATTTTTAGCCAGACCTGGGAAGAACATAAATCCCATCTAGAGGTCGTGTTGCAAAAGTTACATGATGCCGGTTTGACAGTGAAAGTGGCTAAATGACAAATTGGGAACTCTGAAATAAGGTACCTAGAGCATCTAGTCAGAGGGAGGATGATCAAACCCCTAGATGCAAAGATAGAAGCTATTGATACTTGGCCCACCCTGACTTCTAAAAAGAAAATCCGAGTGTTCCTTGGGTTAGCTGGATATTATAGATGTTTTGTTCCGAAGTTTAGTGAGACAGCTGCTCCATTAACAAACTTAACTCGAAAGAAGCAAGCTGAAAACATCCAGTGGATATCAGAGTGCCAGGTAGCCTTCAATCGTCTAAAGAAGGCGCTGACTTCAAAACCTGTCCTTATTGCACAGGACTTCAACTGTGAGTTCATCATTTATATGGATGCGTCAAACGTGGGACTGGAAGCCGTGCTGTGCCAAACAGACGACACTGGGCGTCTACATCCAGTGACTTACATCAGCAAGAAACTCCAACCTGGTGAGAGACCTTTATCCACGATCGAAAAATAGTGTCTAGCTATTGCATAGACGCTGCAAAAGCTGAAGCCCTACATTTGGGGAAGGAAATTCATCCTCTGAACCGACCATTCCCCTTTGGTGTGGCTAAGAACTATGAAATCTAATAGCAGCAGACTTACGAGATGGGTGCTGATTTTGCAAGACTTTGGTTTTGAAATCTGCAATGTAAAAGGATCTCAGAATGTCATTATGGATGCTTTGTCTAGAAGACCAAATGACTAGAGAAAATTCTCTTTTTAAAAAAAATTATCTGAGTTCAATATTAGCTGTTCTGTTTGTGTAATAGTTATGGTATTTGCTTAAAGTGTAAAATTTGCTTAGATATTAATAAACTAAGAAGTAGATATAGCGGTAGTAAAAATAATGGTATGTATCCTTAGTAATGTAAGAGGTTAATATTTGCATTCTTCCATGAACCTTCATTTGTTTATGAAGGCAAACTGTTAAGTTTCCCCTTCTAAAATAAAATAATTAAGGGGGAGGGATGTTGCGTTCACTCTGCTCATGAATATTTATGTTGAAATCTGCATACACCAATAGGAGTTGGTGGGGACAGAGTTAAGTAGGGGAAAAGAAAAGAAGAGAGAGGGAGAGTAAGAGTAGGCAGTTGAGAGCAGAGAAAGAAGGTTGTTGAGAGTTAACATTGACTGAACTTTTATCACTTGTAACAATAAACAATTTCTACTTGGTTCTTAAATGATACGTTGCCTGGACCTCTGTCATTAATAGTGAACAAAGTTGATGTAATCAACTGGTGGCAGCTGAATGACATGTAGTGTGCACCTTTGCTTAGTGAAAGGTGCGCAGGAAAGTGACAACCACCAATAGCATGTCTCGTTCTCAGGGTCTGGTGTGAGTATTTCAATGTTTTAACCCCTCTCTGGGTTTCTAGGGGAAAAGACTAAAATTGAAAGTAAAGAACAGAAACAAAAAGGGCAACTTGGGGGTTGTGAGTTCAAAGGAATTTTGTAACCAATTGCTTACCTCAAAGCATGAAACATACATGTTTGTTGCAAGCGAATGTTTCCAGTTACAAAACCTAGGAGAAATGATCTCTTGATCAACACAATTTTTCCACCTGTATATGTACAGAACAGGTAATATTTTCAGGAGATACTAATCAGCAATGGAATGAGACACTGATAAGGAAAAAGTTTGTCAAAGCCTTCCCTAGTTCAATGTCTATGGAAATAAATAAAAGGGATGGGGGGAATCTATATTGTTAAATAAATGGCATAAAGTGTTACTGTAGAAGAAAATCACTCAAGGGAACAATTTCCTTTAGAGAAACATGGAAGCACAGTTAACATTCAAAATTCCTGCTGGACTTAAAGTAATGGTCAAAATATTGGCACCCTTGCAATTCTGTCAGAAAATGCAACCCTTCTCTCAGAAAATTGTTGCAGTTGCAAATGTTTTGGTGTGTGTGTGTGTTCAGTCATTTAGTCGTGTCCGACTCTTCGTGACCCCATGGACCAGAGCACGCCAGGCCCTCCTGTCTTCTACTGCCTCCCGGAGTTGTGTCAGGTTCATGTTGGTTGCTTCGCAGACACTGTCCAGCCATCTCATCCTCGGTCGTCCCCTTCTCCTCTTGCCATCACACCTTCCTAACATCAAGGTTTTTTCCAAGGACTCTTTTCTTCTCATGAGATGGCCAAAGTACTGGAGCCTCAGCTTCAGGATCTGTCCTTCCAGTGAGCACTCAGGGTTGATTTCCTTTAGAACTGATAGGTTTGTTCTCCTTGCAGTCCAGGGGATTCTCAAGAGCCTCCTCCAGCACCACAATTCAAAGGCATCAATTCTTCGGCAGTCTGCTTTCTTTATGGTCCAGCTCTCACTTCCATGCATCACGACAGGAAAAACCATAGCTTTGACTATTCGGACTTTTGTTGGCAAGGTGATGTCTCTGCTTTTTAAGATACTGTCAAGATTTGTCATCGCTTTCCTCCCAAGAAGAAGGCGTCTTTTAATTTCAGGGCTGCTGTCTCCATCTGCAGTGATCATGGAGCCCAGGAAGATAAAATTTGACACTGCCTCCATATCTTCCCCTTCTATTTCCCAGGAGGTGATGGGACCAGTGGCCATGATCTTAGTTTTTTTGATGTTGAGTTTCAGACCATTTTTTGCACTCTCCTCTTTCACTCTCATTACAAGGTTCTTTAATTCCTCCTCACTTTCTGCCATCAGAGTGGTATCATCTGCATATCGGAGGTTGTTGATATTTCTTCCGGCAATCTTAATTCCGGCTTGGGTTTCTTCCAGTCCAGCCTTCTGCATGATGTATTCTGCATATAAGTTAAATAAGCTGGGGGACAATATACAGCCTTGCCGTACTCCTTTCCCAATTTTGAACCACTCAGTTGTTCCATGACCAGTTCTAACTGTTGCCTCCTGTCCCACATATAGGTTTCTCAGGAGACAGATAAAGTGGTCAGGCACTCCCATTTCTTTAAGAACTTGCCATAGTTTGCTGTGGTCCACACAGTCAAAGGCTTTCGCATAATCAATGAAGCAGAAGTAGATATTTTTCTGGAACTCTCTGGCTTTTTCCATAATCCAGCGCAAGTTAGCAATTTGGTCTCGAGTTCCTCTGCCTCTTCGGAATCCAGCTTGTACTTCTGGGAGTTCTTGGTCCACATACTGCTGAAGCCTACCTTGCAGGATTTTGAGCATAACCTTGCTAGCGTGTGAAATGAGTGCAATTGTACGGTAGTTGGAGCATTCTTTCGCACTGCCTTTCTTTGTTGTTTTGGTACTCACATGTTTTGGTACTCACATGTTTATTTCTTCGGTTTGCATTGGAACAACACTCACAAAAAAACAGAAAATATATGGGACCTCTTGATTCTGAAATAACTTCAACAGATTTGGGATCATATACCCTTAACTCAGAGGAACCATTTTCTGCTTCCCACCCTTGCACAAAGTGTCTTAGTTCCACTCTACAGCTTGGCAGAAGAACAAAGGAGCCTCAGGAAGAAGAATACTCTATGGAACCCAATAAGAACAATTATTTTTTTCTTAGACTCATAGAACTGTAGAGTTGGAAGAGTTTCAAACAGCCATCTAGTCCACCATCATCCCTGCCAATACAGGAACAACACAGTGGAAACATTGATAGAGTGTTGTTAAGGGTTAACCAGATAAAGTACGTAAAGCCTGTGACTATTTGAGAAAAGCACAATATAAATCATGACTGAGGGACAGCATAGATGTCATACAGAACATAGATGGTGGGAAAGGATTCATGGGTTTGCCGGTGACATATGTTTTGAAAAGTGCTCAAAAATTACAGAGAGTATTAAGTGAATCTGCAAGGCTACTAATGGATGGGTTGTACCTTAATACTGCTTAAAGAGCAGTACTAGTTTCCAGCTCTCTTCTGAACACAAGGAATGATTCAAATTGGTGATTACCTTTAAAGCCCTTCCTGGCTTGGAAACCAAGTATCTTAAGAATCACCCATTCCCATACCAGCTTGCCCATGAACAAACATAATCTTCAGAGATGTGCCTGCCATACGGATAAGATCGATGGTAACTGTTGTGTTGTGTTGCCTCACTTACAGAACTGCCTCTCTGGTACCCATCCCATCCCGCTCCTTTTCTAGACTTTTTAACCTGGTGAGACATCTGTATACTCTTATGTATTTATTGTTTGTATATTTTTATGCAAACCACACTGAAAATATTTATTGAAGGATGTTATACAATTCAGCACATCAAATGATTCATTCAGTTGAGTCAAGCTGCTTCCTGATGCAGTTGAACAGAAGCAAAATTATTCCAAAGAGAGGAGAAAGGCAATTGCAGGGCTAGAATGAACCAGTTTCATAGGGGTGGGTCAAGTCTTACAAACGAGTTTCTGTTTCCCTTAAGGTTAGTGGTCATGACACTTTTAGTGGTGGTTTGTTTGTTTGCTTGTTTTGTTTTTTTAAGTAAAAAGTGGGGAGAAGGAAGAGAGGACAATAAGAAAAAAAAACATGAACATGTTTACAATAGCCATTTAAACCATTTGCATATGAATTTAAATGCTATGGCTTATCTCCTCCACCCCAGTCCTGGAAATGACGGTTTGATGAGGGTGTTAAGAATTCTCAGGTAGGTTACACTACAGTGCATAACATACATGCACACAGCACTAAAGCCCCCAGATTGTGTCTGCAATGTGATACATGTGGAGGCAAAATGGTGATGCCTTTGCTTTAAAAAAAACCATCAGGGGCCATCCTGTAGGTTCTTTTGCCTAAGAAAAGGGGGAAGACAGCTGCTGTAGGGTGGGCTAAAAAAGAATATTGACCGGGCTACTTTTCTAGCATGTGTGCTAATAAGGCTGGTTGTCACTGACAAAAATATGAAGTGTTATTTATTTATTCTGGGCAGAGGGGGAAGGACAGAAATGAATTATGATTTTAAGTCAGATAAAATTTCAGTGGTGCTGCTTTTCCCCAGACTTACTGGTTGCATAGTGGTTACTTGCTCATCATATAAGAGTAATTAATTTTAAACTACAGAAAGAATATATTGGGGAAAAGAAATCTGTGTAATGCTTATGAGTACATGGGATTTTTTGTTTGCTGTTGTTCATTTCCGGAAGCTTGTCCACTGGGTCATCTTATGTTCAGTGTTCTGTATGTTTGCCAAGGGATGATTAAGATGATAGATTTGGCCCATATAAAGAACTCTATACAACTATTATCTTTCCTAATACAATTTCCCTTCCCAGTGACAGTTCCTCTCTCAGTAGGGGCTTTGGTCATGAGAAATGGGTATGTTACCCTATACCCACAGAAATCTTAGAGGCCTGGTGTTAAAGCTACTCAAGCATAACAAGAGATATCCCAGCATGCTCACTGATTAGCTGGCTTCCATAACCATAAAGTCAACAATAATCTACCTACATGTCCTTTCTGCAGGTGGTTGACCTATAAATGTTAAGTAAGTCAGTGGCAGTTCAGCATAAATTACTTTGGAAAACATTATGCGTAAACATTAATGCTGCAACATGCCCTTAATATACCATAGGGACTTTGTAGTCTGCAGACATAATCTGTTACCCGATTCCACACAGTTTTCCCTACTGTTGTTCTCATTGGCATTTAAAAGAACCAGCAACTTCCTTAGTAAATTGCAAGACCTTTCCTAATGTTAATAGCATCAAAAATACAAAGTAAACTGCAAAGCTTTCCCAAAACACAGTGGAGCATTATGAGAAAAATCAAACAATAACACATTATACAACCAACTGGAAAGTTGCACAAGCCTAACTGAAGGGAAATGAGAACTAAAAAATAAACATTATCAGTGATGTAGGAGAATGTCCTAGGAGCCGTGTCCGTAAGTAAGATTAGCGTCTCCCATCTTACATCTATTAAGCTACCTAAAATCTGCCACCAACCTTGTGTCTCATGTCTCAGATCTTTACAGAAATATCACTGAAGGATTACTAGTCAAAGTCCTTTCTAGCACAACTAGTGTGCTTTGACTACAAATAGAAGGGAGTCATTGGTCCTTTGTTTCTAGCAGCAAGTGAACTTTCCAAAAGTAATGTCAAAGTATCCAATTCAACTTCGCTAAAAACAAGACACACAAACAAGAACAGGTTGAAGAAAAGCAGTGTTGACTCCTTTCAAATGGAGTTGTTTCCAAACTGATTCAAGAAAGAAGTACACAAACAGTAATAGTGTTGAAAGCAATGTAGTGGTTTAAGCCATTGACTGTGTATATTTAAATTACTCTGTAGAGGAAATGGGAACATGAGGCCCTGTCATATGGGCTCACTGAAAGCAGGCTAGGATATAAACGAAATGAATATCAACTACCATGCATAGTAAAATCCACGTTTATAATACTATTTAAACCAGTGGTTCTCAACGTGGGGTCCCCATATGTTCTTGGACTGCAATTCCCAGACTCCTTCACCACTTGCTATGCTGGCCAGGATTTCTGGGAGTCCAAGAACATCTGAGGGCCCAATTTGAGAACCACTGATTTAAACAAGGGTAAGGTTATTATAAGATGGTTTAAGGATCATTTTAGCAAAGCAAAGATGTAATCTTGATGATTTGATCTAAACCAGCAATTCTGAGGCTCCAGTACTTTGGCCATCTGATGAGAAGAGAAGACTCCTTGGAAAAGACCTTGATGTTAGGAAAGTGTGACGGCAAGAGGAGAAGGGGACGACAGAGGATGAGATGGTTGGACAGTGTCTGCGAAGCAACCAACATGAAATTGACAGACCTCCGGGAGGCAGTGGAAGATAGGAGGGCCTGGCGTGCTCTGGTCCATGGGGTCACGAAGAGTCGGACACGACTAAACGACTAAACAACAACAACAACAACAAGCAATTCTTAACTTTTTCTTTACCATGGACCCCCTTTAAATATTTTTGTTGCCGCAGACCACCAAGATGTAACTCAAGATTTAAAACCCTAAAGTGCATCAAATATGCATTTAAAGTTTCTCTTGAAGAGTCTCATCAACAAATATTCCTTGCTATAATGATGACATTTTTTTAATGACTGGAAGAAGTTTCATTTTGCTTTGAACAGGATGCACCCTCATCAACAGCATTAGTTCTTTTATATTTCAGATTCTGCCAGCAATGCATTCGGAGGCTCAGCCAAAATGTATTGTTACGAAATACACTGCAATAATATCGAAAAGTCACTATAACTAACAATAACCAAATTATTTTATTAGCAGAAATTGAAGAAGGAACACAATCATGAAATCCATCTATACACTCCTTCACACTGACACTGACTAACTCAAACTCACTTGTCCTTTAGCTTCTGGCTGTCTGCACAGTAGCAAGAAATGTCACATGCTGTCTCTGAGCCACTCAGTTCATTTACTTCCACGTTCTCACCATATGCACAAATATCAAACAGTTGTTTTCTATCAAACTGTTATTTTCATAACCGATTTTTTTACTTTAGTTTGTTTTTAAAGGAGATGGTAGGTTAAAAAACAGCCAAGTTTTACACAAATGAGCAAGGAAAATTAAGATTTATTTATTTATTTATTTCTATTTTAACTGCAAAAGATCATAACATTTTTTCAAGACTTTACAGACCCCCTTGTGAGGTCTGGGGGGGGGTTATGATCTAAACCACATAAATCACATTAAGTGAAAATAACCTTTTACTTAAAAATAACAAAAATTATTAACTGCCCACCCTCATAACTATATGCTCTGCTGCAGAGTTATCCATCAAGATTTGCACTAGATATTTCCACTGCACCAAATTTGCAGATCATTCCATGTCCTGCATTTTAATTAACTGCAAGGTAGCAGCCACAAAGAGAAAGCAACATCTAACCTAGCACATCCATAGATACAGTGGCCATTCATCTGAAATGTGATAGCAAACAACCAACAGTTGTATCCAAGGGCATACTAGGGTACGCATTATTTCCTCCAGGCACTTGCCTCCCCATGGGCAATTGGGTTGCTCCTTGTGAAGCAATGTGTGAACTTCAGCACCAGCTCCATGTGAAAATGTTCTTCCATTACAGACCAAGAGTTAAGCTCAACAGAATTTCAAAAAAACACAATCCTAGCTAATAATGTGCTGTGGGCTAAACTGCAGAAGCCTGTGCTGCAGGATCAGAAGACCAGCAGTTGTAAGATCAAATCTACGTGATGGAGTGAGCTCCCGTCACTTTGTCCAAGCTCCTCACCAATGTAGCAGTTCGAAAGCATGCAAATGTGAGTAAATAAATAGGTACCACCTCGGTGGGAAGGTAAAACAGCGTTCCCTAGTCACGCTGGCCACATGACAATGGAAAACTGTCTTCGGACAAGCGCTGGCTCTAAGGCTTGAAAACGGGATGAGCACCGCCCCTTAAAGTCAGACACAACTGGACTGAAAATGTCAAGGGGAACCTTTACCTTTACCTTTTAGAAAAGAGTTGTTTGATTTGTTCTTTCATGCCTGGTATCCATGACTGCAGGAACATTCATTTTTTGCAGTGTTCATTATCAGCATACATTACAAACAAATATCTGTTCTTTGCCTTATTCCCCCACAATGGTTGTTCCTCTACCCTCTGACCTTACTTCCTGCTGTCGCAACAAAGGTTGAACCTCATTGCTGTCTGAGTGGTTAATGGAAGGATCATATCACCCATCTGAACTGTGATAACAAGAAAAATGATACTGTTGTTGTTGTTGTTGTTTAATTGTTAAGTCGTGTCCGACTCTTCGTGACCCCATGTACACCAGGCCCTCCTGTCTCCCACTGCCTCCCGGAGTTTGGTCAATTTCATGTTGGTAGCTTCAGTGACACTATCCAACCACCTCAGCCTCTGTCGTCCCCTTCTCTTCTTCCCTTTATAGTTTCCCTTCATCAGGGTCTTTTCCAGGAAGTCTTATCTTCTCATGAGATGGCCAAAGTATTGAAGCCTCAGCTTCAGGATATGTCCTTCCAGTGAGCACTCAGAGTTGATATCCTTCAGAATTGATAGGTAGGTTTGTTCTCCTTCAAGTCCAGGGGACCCTCAAGAGTCTCCTCCAGCACCACAATTCAAAAGCATCAATTATTCGGCGGTCAACCTTCTTTATGGTCCAGCTCTCACTTCCATACATTGCTGCTAGAAAAACCATAGTTTTGACGATGTGGACCTTTGTTAGCAAGGTGATGTCTCTGCTTTTTAAGATGCTGTCTAGGTTTGTCATCACTTTCCTCCCAAGAAGCAGGCGTCTTTTAATTTCGTGGCTGCTGTCCCCATCTGCAGTGATCATGGCGCCCAGGAAAGTAAAATCAGTCACTGCCTCCATATCTTCTATTTGACAGGAGGTGATGGGGCCAGTGGCCATGATCTTAGTTTTTTTGATATTGAGCTTCAGACCATTTTTGCTCTCTCCTCCTTCATCCTCATTAAGAGGTTCTTTAATTACTCCTCACTGTCTGCCATCAGAGTGGTATCATCTGCATATCTGAGATTGTTGATATGTCTTCCAGCAATCTTAATTCCGGTAAGGGATTCCTCCATTCCTGCCTTTCACATTATGTATTCTGCATATAAGTTAAATGAGCAGGGAGACAATATACAACCTTGTCGTACTCCTTCCCCAATTCTGAACCAACCAGTTGTTCCATATCCAGTTCTAACTGTTGCTTTCTGTCCCACCTATAGATTTCTCAGGAAATAGATAAGGTTCTCTGGCACTCCCATTTCTTTAAGAACTTGCCATAGTTTGTTGTGGTCCACACAGTCAAAGGCTTTTGTATAGTCAATGAAGCAGAACTAGATGTTCTTCTGGAACTCTCTGGCTTTCCCCATAGTCCAGCGCATGTTAGCAATTTGGTCTTGAGTTCCTCTGCCCCTTTGAAATCCAGCTTGTACTTCTGGGAGTTCTCCGTCCACATACTGCTGAAGCCTACCTTGTAGGATTTTAAGCATAACCTTGCTAGCTGTGAAATGAGTGCAATTGTACGGTAGTTGGAGCATTCTTTGGCACTGCCCTTCTTTGGGATTGGGATGTAGACTGATCTTTTCCAATCCTCTGGCCACTGCTCAGTTTTCCAAACTTGCTAGCATATTGAGTGTAGCATCTTAACAGTGCCGTCTTTTAAGATTTTAAATACTTCCACTGGAATGCCATCACCTCTACTGGCCTTGTTGTTAGCCATGCTTTCTAAGGCCCACTTGACTTCACTCTCCAGGATGTCTGGCTCAAGGTCAGCAACCACAGTATCTAGGTTGTCCAGGACATCCAGCTCTTTCTGGTATAATTCCTCTGTGTCTTCTGCTTCTGTAAGGTCCCTACCATTTTTGTCCTTTATCATGTCCATCTTTACACACAATGTTCCTTTAGTATCTCCAATTTTCTTGAACAGATCTCTGGTTTTCCCCTTCTATTATTTTTCCTTTATATCTTTGCACTGTTCATTTAACAAGGCCCTCTTGTCTCTCCTTTGTATTATTTCAAAGTCAGTATTCAATTTTCTGCATTTTGTTTCCATTCTCTTCTCTACTATTTGTAAGGCCTCACTGGGTAGCCACTTTGCTTCCTTGCATTTCTGTTTCTTTGGAACGGTTTTTGTTGCTGCCTCCTATACAATGTTACAGGCCTCCATCCATAGTTCTTTAGGCACTCTGTCCACCAAATCTAGTTCCTTAAATCTGTTCTTTACTTCCACTGTGTATTCATAAGGGATTTGGTTTAGATTATACATGAATAGCCCAGTGGTTTTTCCTACTTTCTTCAGTTTAAGCTTGAATTTTGCTATAAGAAGCTGATGATCAGAGCCATAATCAGTTCCAGGTCTCATTTTTGCTGACTGTATAGAGCTTCTCCATCTTTGGCTACAGAGAATATAATCAATCTGATTTTGGTATTGCCCATCTGATGATGTCCATGTGTAGAGTCATCTCTTGTGTTGTTGGAAAAGAGTGTTTGTGATGACCAGCTTGTTCTCTTGACAAAACTCTATTAGCCTTTGCCCTGCTTTGTTCTGAAGTCCAAGACCAAACTTGTCCTGTTGTTCCTTATATCTTTTGACTCCCTACTTTAGCATTCCAGTCCCCTATAATGAGAAGAACATCTTTCTTTGGTATCATTTCTAGAAGGTGTTGTAAATCTTCATAGAATTGGTCAATTTCAGCCTCTTCGGCATCAGTGGTTGGTTCATAAACTTGGATTACTGTCATGTTGAAAGGTCTGCCTTGGATCCGAATTGAAATCATTCTATCATTTTTGAGATTGCATCCCATTACAGCTTTTCCCGCTCTTTTGTTGACTATGAGGGCTACGACATTTTTTCTATGGGATTCTTGCTCACAAGAGTAGATATGATAAACGTCTGAATTGAATTTACCCATTCCCGTCCATTTTAGTTCACTGATGCCCAAGATGTCAATGTTTATTCTTGCCATCTCTTGTTTGACCACATCCAGCTTCCCAAGGTTCGTAGATCTTACATTCCAGGTTCCTATGCAGTATTTTTCTTTGCAGCGTCGGACTTTCCTTTCACTTCCAGGCACATCCACAGCTGAGCGTCCTTTCGGGTTTGGCCCAACAACTTCATTAGCTCTGGAGCTACTTGTACTTGTCCCCCGCTCTTTCTCAGTAGCATGCTGGACACCTTCCGACCTCATGGGCTCATTTTCTAGCGTCATATCTTTTAGCCTTTTGTTTCTGTTCATGGAGTTTTCTTGGCAAAGATACTGGAGTGGCTTGCCAGTTCCTGCTCCAGATGGATCGCATTTAGTCAGAACTCTCCACGATGACCTGTCTGTCTGGGGTATCCATGCACGGCATAGCCCATAGCTTCTCTGAATTACTCAAGCCCCTTTGCCACAACAAGGCAGCAATCCGTGAAGGGGAAAAATGATCCTAGTATGGAGTAAAAACAGGATAAGGTTTTTTACAAGGTTAACTGAGACTGCATTACAAACTGAAAGAATCTGGTAGGAATTGTCTTAAACAGAGAACTACCAGGCAAATAGGAGTAGACCACTACACTTATCATTGTGTGGTGATCACAAATGCACTTGAAACATGTATAAAGAAGCATATATGAGGGACTGTTTGTTAGTACCCTCAGGCTACCCGATCATTACAAAGTATTTCCATAAAATCTGAAACCGTATTCATGCTCCTGTGTTTTTTCCCTCCCTCCTAAACTGCATTTTTTAAAATTACCTCTTTCCATCACTGGCTTGGGGCTACTGTTTAAATGTATGTCAATATAAATATTGCTGAAAAGGTACCATTCATAAAATTAATCTGTCTTCCAATATTCCTGGTAGACATTGAAGAAGCAGTAAATAGCTAAGCATAAACTATTATTACCCTGTACATATTTATTGTATTTTCAGAGCTTGAAAACAGTTAGGAAAAATTGAAAAGTTACTTTTTCCCCCTCCTCACTCTACACAAATTTGTTAATGGGTGGCATAATGGTAAGCCATGTTTGCTAGCATTCTGTAAAACATCTACAAATTGCCTTTGCAAGGCATTATAGGTTGTCAGACTAATGTAGTTGAAGATAATTTGGCCTTTCAGAGAATTGAACCTCACAGCACGATTATATTCTAGCACCAAGTGGAGTGTCACAATTATTCTTTCATGCTGAATTACCATATAATGTCATAAGCCTACCTGTCATAAGTCCTACAGCCTAGCTTCAATTTTGTGTGTATGTGTGCATGCACTACATCTATGGCTCGTGGCCAAAATATATATATTTTTACAACTAATGGAAATCTGATTGTTTTTACCAACAATAAATTTCATAGCAAATCAAAGGATATGCTTGGGCAAACAATCCGATATTCAAGGTTAAAAAATACACAAATAATAAATTGCTGGTGTGTCATATTCAATTTTTATTACTGCATTACACTGCAATAACCATAACAGGATCTAAATTTGTTGTCAGAACATTAAACAAACCCCCATACTTCACAAAGGCATCCTGCCTCTCTAATTTGAGCAATGGAAACAACTATCAAATTTTCCACTGTCCCGCTACCGTTCCCATACATCAGTGCAGTTTATGTATTTAGAAATTTTGTTTTAATAAATTACTTCCATCTTGGCTGCTGCTGCCATTTCTGTTAAAAGTGTTCCTGGTTTTAATTGTACTTTCCCCCTATATATAAAACCACTGGGGGGGGCTTTTCCTTGCCTTTACATCTGGGATAACAGAACAACTTTGAACATATTTAGACCACCTAAAGGCAGGTAAGCAAAAAGCATTAGTCAAGACAGGGGAGGACAATAAACCTTTTAGTTTTCTTTTGTCTGTGTTACCTCTGACATGTGGATTTTAGAGCTTAGGAACAAAGAAAATACAACATTACACATGAAAATCAAGACTGGAATGGGTTCTATCACCCATTTTGGTTTTACAGAGGCCTGATGGTGGAACTACATATAATGGAATAACAGGGCTACCAGCAAGAACGGCATGACCATATTTTCTCTCTTGAGTCCTACAACTCATAGTATGAACTGGTGATTCCATGTTCTCACATTATTCATTTCAGTGCCACCCCCACTACAGAAAAGGGACGTGGTAGCGCTGTGGATTAAACCGTAGAAGCCTCTGTGCTTGCAAGGTCAGAAGACCAGCAGTCATAAGATCGAATCCACATGACGGAGTGAGCTCCCGTCGCTTGTCCCGGCTCCTGTCAACCTAGCAGTCCGAAAGCATGTAAATGCAAGCAGATAAATAGGTACCACCACGGTGGAAAAGTAATGGTGTTCTGTGTCTAAGTCACACTGGCCACGTGACCATGGAACCTGTATTCAGACAAACACTGGCTCTATGGCTTGGAAACGGGGATGAGCACCGCGCCCTAGAGTTGGACACAACTGGACTAAATGTCAAGAGGAACTTTTACCTTTACCTTACTACTGAAAAAGACCTATTGTGGAGCAGGGAAACACAAAGCGTGAAAATGTAACTGTTTAATATGACTAAATATTATGTACATAAAGGAAGAATGTAATATGGTGTAATTTTTGGTGGGAGCATAGTGGTTCCAGAAACATACATTTTTGACCTGAACAATTTCAGGTCTTGACAGTTTGAGAAATGGCAGCAGCTTTGAACCAACTGCTAGTTTATACAAAATAACTCAATCCAACCACCTGCCTTTGGAAAAATTGTCTTCCCTCTCTATACATTTGCTCTTTTCTCTGATATCCATATTTTTTTCCTACAGCACTTCCAATAGCACTACCTACCATTAAAACAAAACAAAAAACCTGAAAAACAAAAACCTAGAAATGGAGAAGGCAACTGAAGATCAAAAAGAATGGCACAAAGAGTTTGATAACCCATGGCACAATCTTGAATCTCCGACCCGTGATTCAAAGGAATATCTAAATTAAGCCAAATAATTAGTAATTGCCCATCACTATTTCTATGACGTGCAATAGTTCCCCCACAGTGATTTAAAAAACAATAATACAGTCAATAAGTCTTCTTTTCCCCACATAAGACCACATGATTGCTCAGAGAAACTGTCAGATTTTACACAATGTGCATGTATGCTTTTGTTTTAGCTTCCTTTCCTTTTTGGAAGTAACAGCACTGCAGTTTTCTGTTCTTTTTAAAGGGGGGGGAAGCAGAATCCAATAGAAGCAATAGTTGTCCAAACTGCCAATACTTGGTCCATCTCCTTGTGTTAACTAAGGTGTTGTTGGTTGGTCCCGTGTATTTATAACCTCAAAAGCAATAATATAAACAGAAGTATGATTTACTTTGAGCCTTTCTATTATTAAAACACTTTGTCTTATTGTATTATTGATTTACAATCTGTCCCACTTACTATTTTAGCATCAGAAAACAATCAAAGCACAGAGCTGTAAAATGTTTAGACATTCATTGTTAGACAGGATCTTTAAAAAAAAATCCTCCCAACTGAGAAGAGTGTGTGTGTGTGTGGGGGGGGTTGAGTCCTCAACTGCTAAGGACCACAGTATGGAAATGATTTATGGCCTTGTAGCAATAACGATGCGGCAGACCCATTAACATATTGGCAGACCCCAGGATGGATTATCGACATTGATTATTTCATGGACCACTGATGCCCATTTGTTAGGAAAAGCTCGAAGATGGCCTCTCCTGGACTGAAATCTTTTACGAGCAGACAGCATTTTAAGTATTAGAAACTTGGGATTTAACTTTTTTTTTCCGGAACAGCACCCCTCAATCTCCTCTTGAGTCACCTAACAAAAAGTGTCAAAAAATTAAAGTTCATTCTTTATGGTGGCCTCCATTTCTCAAGTCATCATCTCCATGTCTTCTTTAAAAATTAATGATTGCCAGCATTTAGCCACTGGTTGTTGCTATGAAGATCTATGCAAAAAGCAAGGATCCCTATAGAGCCTGTGATATATGGAATTCTCTTTATTACTACAATAAAACTTACTGACATTTCAATACTTCTGCAAATAGCATTATAGTATCAATCTTCTGAATTAGGTTGAAAATTAAGTTGTAAATTAAAAGAAAGTGTACTTTGGAATACAACATGATATGTCACCTAGAAAAGGACCTTTGTACTTAACAGAACTAAGCAAGAAAACTAAAAAATAAGCCAAGCTGCCTTTTAAGCATATTCTTCACCATAAAGAATCTGGATTAATACATTTTGGACACCCCAGTCAAGAAAGATAAACTAGACAATATTAGTTCCTGTGCCAAAAACATTTTAAAACCCAGCTTAAAGCAGGGTTGCACAGAAGGTTCTGAATTAGAATTAAATGAGTTAGATTTGGAACTGATTTTGATCTCATATGGACATTTTCTGACATTATTTGGCATACCCTGCATCCCAATGCAGAACCACACTACCATTATCATTGCACTCTTGTGATAACCCTCTCCAAAAGAAAAATCCCAAACCCATAAGTCAGTAATAGGTTTGCAAATTACAGATAACTTATAATTAGGGTCAACTGTAAATAGGAAGGATACCCAGGGTGGTGCATTGGATAGAATGATGGACCAGGACTCATGAGTCCTGGGTTCGAATCGCTGCTCTGCCACAGATGTTCAAGTGGGGTGGGTTCTGCAGAACTGCTAAAACCACTACTTAAATATCTCACTTTGCAAAGCCCTATTATGGTCTGTATACAGTGGGGTCTCTACTTAAGAACGTCCCTACTTAAGAACAATCCAACTTAAGAACAGCTCCATTTGCTAAATTTTGCTTCTACTTGAGAACAGAAATCCAAGATAAGAACAGGAAAAAAAACCTTTCCTGCTCTTTTTTTAACCTTAGGTCATCTTAGGTTAAAAAAAATTCTCCCCCTAATGGGTAGAGTACATATTAACCAGCTTTGCATTAGTTCCTATGGGAACTAATGCTTCAATGTACGAACGCACCTCTACATAACAAAAAAACAGCCAGAACGGATTAATTGGTTTTCAGTCCATTCCTATGGGAAATTTTGCTTCAACTTAAGAACATTTCAACTTAAGAACACCATTCCAAAATGGATTAAGTTCTTAAGTAGAGGTTCCACTGTAGTTTCTATGGACGGAAAAGAGCAGATACAGATTAAATGGTTTTCAATGCATTCCTATGGGAAATGCAGATTCAACATAAGAACTTTTCAACTTGAGAACCACCTTCCAATACAGATTAAGTTCTTAAGTAGAGACCCCACTAATGGGTTTCAACTTAATGGCACATCACAACATAAATAGGAATGCTGGCTGGATAGCTGTGTGAGTCAGGTATTGAGCTACAGATCCAGAGGTTGGGAGTTTGATTCCACACTGTGCACTCTAAGACAATGGTCCCCAACATTGGGCCTCCAGATGTTCTTGGACTACAACTCCCAGAAGCCTTCACCACCACCTCTGTTGGCCAGGATTTCTGGGAGCTGAAGTCCAAGAACATCTGGAGGCCCAAGGTTGGGGACCACTGCTCTAAGAGAACAGACAGCCCCCTGGGCAAGCTGCACAGCTCCAGACTGCCCCAAAGAAGGCAATACACATCGGACCAGTCCACACTTTAAAAAAAAATCCTAGAAAGGGTCACCATAAGTCAGAATTCCCTTGATGGCACATACCTATCTGTTTATTGTAAGCGGTGACATACAGAGTATGCAAGTTTCCAAATTCTTCACAATTTCTTCATTAGGCTTGATGATAAATAGATGTTAAATCCAAAAAGATTGCACTTCAAAAACTGGCGAGGCAGACCACGTGACACAACAGAGGTTGCATGGCATACATATCACTGAAAAAGAGGATATATGTGACCAAATAGAGGAGAAAGGAGAGAGGAGAGCACTGCTTAAAATTGCAGATGCTGATTTATACGTATAGATGTAAAATCAGACATCTCACCCAAGTAGGGAAGAATGTAACCGGGCGAGTAGCAAAGTCTACTGGCCTGATAGTAGCTTTGGAGAGGTATCATCCCTGATCTCCCTCTTTAGGTAATGGTAAAGGTTCCCCTTGATAATATTTGTCCAGTCGTGTTCGACTCTAGGGGGCAGTGCTCATCCCCGTTTCCAAGCCATAGAGCCAGCGTTTTGTCCAAAGACAATCTTTCGTGGTCACATGGCCAGTGTGACTTAGACACGGAACGCTGTTACCTTCCCACCGAGGTGGTCCCTATTGATCTATTCGCATTTGCATGCTTTTGAACCACTAGGTTGGCGGGAGCTGGGACAAGCAATGGGCACTCACTCCAGCACGTGGATTCGATCTTACAGCTGAAGATCTACAGACTTTACAGCACAGAGGCCTCTACGGTTTAAGCCACAGCACCACCATGTCCCCCTCTTTATGTTATACTAATTGCCTTGGAAGTCACCTCTGAATCATAGCGACCCTAGTTAGTAAAATGCAGATATTTTATCTACCTATCACAAATACATCAAGGGAAGATGACAGAAATGTTACTTATTTTATGTTACATTCCACCTGCAGAATGCCCTCCACATTGAGGCCTGCTTAGGTCCACTTTGCTATCTTTGCATCTTTTTTAAAACAGAAAAGGCCTTTAAGTTTTCTCAGGTTTTTAAACACTGGTAGCTTTTTAAAAAAGCTACAAGCCTGTTAATTGTTGTTGATGATTTTATCCTGCATTGTAATTTTTTTATGCTCTTCCGTTATTTGTCCTCCTCTGCACTTGTAACAAACACTGCAACTGCTGACAAGGCTATTAAAGAACAAGATATAAATCTCAGAAAACATATGAATTCACACATATTAGCTCTACTTTAGTACCAATATGCCAAACCAAACTGTTAGTTGCAACTAGAGTTGAATTAATGTGACTTACCTAAGTGTTCCCATTTATTTGACTGACTGATTGATTAAATGTAATTAATTAATTAAAAATATTTTACCCTGTCTATCTCTAAAAAAAGGGACCCAAGGTGCCTTAAATCATTGAAAGCTAAAAGATAAAAACAATAAATTATTCAAATATTAAGGAAGAATTAATGTTACATAAAAATGTTAGGTAAAAGCAGTACTAAAACAGATTTAGAAGCAACAAAATATAAACCATCCTCCTTATAGTCTCCCAGAGAGCCAGTCACGAAAGAAAACCCTGCCTGAAGAGAAAGGACAGCAAAGATGAGGCCAGCCTGGCCTCCTATGGGAGAGACTTCCAGAGCCTTGGAGCAGCAATAGACAAGGCCCTCTCTCCTATCCCCACCAAGTCTACCTATGAGGATGGTGGGACTGGGAGAGAAGTTGCCCCTGAAGATCTTAACACCCAGGCAGGGTCATAAAGGGAGAGGCCATCTTTACGATAGCTTGGACCCCAAGCCATTTATGGTTTGATAAAACCAGCATTTTGAATTGTGCCCGGAAACAGATTGGCAGTTAGTGGAGCTGCTGAAACAGGGAGTTTTATGCGATCCCTGTCACCAGCCCCAGTTAGCAATCTGGTTGCCATGTTTTGGACCTGCTTTTACAGAGCACTTTCCACAGGCAGCCCAATGTAGAGTGCATTATAATAATCCAACCAGTATATATAACTATGGCATGTGTCATTGTGGCCAAGTCAGACCTACCCAGGAATGGGCACAGCTAACGTACGTAGTTGATGCAAAGGCACTTCTGGCCACCACCGAAACCTGGGCATATAGGCTCAGCAGCGAATCCAGGAATACCCCCAAGCTGCACACCTACATTTTCAGAGGAAGTGTAACCCCATCCAACACAGGCTGCATCCCTATTATCTGCCTTTCAACTGACCAGGAGCTCCTCTGTCTTGGCTGGATTCAGTTTATTCACTCTCATGCAGTCCATTACTGACACCAGACACTGATCTAGAACTGAGGTTGCTTCAAGATAATGTGGGGTTTAACAAGACCCACTTATTAATTGGGAACAACAACTGGATTTAGGTCATAGTTGTGTGAAACTCTCACAGATAACATTTCCATGACTAGCAAAAAGAACACCAGCATAACCTACCATTTCAATATACAATGGAATGGCAAGTGTGTTACACTAAACTCAATAGAAGGATTCACCACAATCTGTGTTTTACCTGCAAGTACACCTACTAGCACCTTTAGTTAAAAGGATTAAATGAAAATTGGCATTAAAATATTGTTGCAATTTTGACGTAAGTAACACCAGAAACCAATATACAGTGGCAATACAATAAATAGGTCTTGGAGAAGAAGGAAAAGGAGGAGGAAGCAAAGTGACTCAGTAATGTTTGTGAGATTTTCAAAGCTAATGACACACAAGACTGATTCACTGCTCACCTCGCTCTGCTCACTCATTTTTCATATCATATTTTTCACTGCCCCATCAGCCTGCTCCACCAAGGTCAAATGAAAGAAATGGAGGTATGTATACCACAAGATTTATTACAAACCAATTTAGTGGGTTTTTTTCCCTTTTAGGCAAATTCATTCCAAACTTTTTCTACAGAAGAGGGATAAGTAAAGCATAAAGTTAAGCTTTCAGTTTCTTCTTAAGAGTGCTTCATAGAGAGATGGACAAAAAGACATTGTACAGTATTTACCTGTTCCGTAGCTTTACTAGAATACAAATGAGATAACTCCAATAAAGTATCTCCGAAGTTTTTTTATTTGCCACAAATTGTAGTTAACCTATCACAACTATCAAATATATATTTGTGTCCTAAACTCTTAAAAACAAAGAGTACAGTCCTATCTGAAACTTTTGATGCTCTTTTTGCTCCCTTACTCTGTGAAATATGATTATTTATACAAGAAGGGAAGATTCTCTTCAGGGACCCAAAAAGTGTCCTGCTGGATGAGATCAATATAAGTCCAGCATTCTTTTTGTCCACTGACTTACCAGATGCCGTGGGGAAGTTCACTAGATAGGACATGGATGCACTAACATCATCCCACTTCTGTTTTCCAGCAACTGGTACTCGGATGTCTACTGTTGTCTAATGACATGGATTACACAAAACAATCATGGGTGTCCACCTCCATCCATTACCAGCTGGCATGCGCACCCACTCGTGTGAATTTGTATGGATTTTACATGTGTCAAGAACCAAAACGGCAGAAGCAAAGGGACTGGATTGGAAAATAAGCCAGTGAGTGCATCTCCATGTCATTTGGAGCCCCAGTGTCAAGACTTGTAAGACATCTTGTCACATAATCCATAACAGCAGCAGCAGCAGTGGCGGCGGCAGCATTATTTATCCAGATCCCCCTGAACGTAGCTGAAACCCTACCTGCCTCATCTTAGTAACATCACAAGGACCAACCCCCAGAATAATTTGCTTTTGTTTAGTCGTTAAGTTGTGTCCGATTCTTCGTGACCCCATGGACCAGAGCACGCCTCCCGGAGTTTGTCTTCCACTGCCTCCCGGAGTTTGTTCAAATTCATGTTGGTAGCTTCGATAATGTCCATCCATCTCATGCTCTGTCATCCCCTTCTCTTCTTGCTTTCACACTTTCGCAACATCAGGGGGTTTTTCCAGGGAGACTTGTCTTTTCATTAGATGGCCAAAGTATTGGAGCCTCAGCTTCAGGATCTGTCCTTCCAGTGAGCACTCAGGTTTGATTTCCTTCAGAATTGATAGGTAGGTTTGTTCTCCTTGCAGTCCATGGGCCTCTCAAGAGTCTCCTCCAATTCAAAAGCACCAGTTCTTCAGTGGTCAGCCTTCTTTATGGTCCAGTTCTCAGGATGTCTGGCTCAAGGTCAGCAACCACACTATCTGGGTTGTCCGGGACATCCAGATCTTTCTGGTATAATTCCTCTGTGTATTCTTTCCACCTCTTCTTGATGTCTTCTGCTTCTGTAAGGTCCCTACCATTTTTGTCCTTTATCATGTCCATCTTTGCACAAAATGTTCCTTTAATATCTACAATTTTCTTAAACAGATCTCTAGCTTTTCCCTTTCTGTTCTTTTCCTCTATTTCTTTGCATTGTTCATTTAAGAAGGCCCTCTTGTCTCTCCTTGCTATTCTTTGGAAGTCAGCATTCCATTTTCTGTAACTTCCCATATGTCCCTTGCATTTCATTTCTCTTTTCTTCTATTTGTAAGGCCTTGTTGGACAGCCACTTTGCTTTCTTGCATTTCCTTTTCTTTGGGATGTTTTTGTTGTTGCCTCCTGTACAATGTTACAAGCCTCCATCCATAGTTCTTCAGGCACTCTGTCCCTCAAATCTAGTTCCTTAAATCTGTTCTTCATTTCCACTTTGTATTCGTATGGGATTTGGTTGAGATTATACCTGACTATCCCAGTGGTTTTTCCTAGTTTCTTCAGTTTAAGCTTGAATTTTGCTATAAGAAGCTGATGTTCAGAGCTACAATCAGCTCCAGGTCTTGTTTTTGCTGACCGTATAGAGCTTCTCGATCTTTGGCTGCAGAGAACATAATCAATCTGTTTTCGGTATTGCCCATCAGGTGATGTCCATGTGTAGAGTCACCTCTTGTGTTGTTGGAAAAGACTGTTTGTGATGACCAGCTTGTTTTCTTGACAAAACTCTATTAGCCTTTGCCCTGCTTTGTTCTGAAGTCCAAGACCAAACTTACCTGTTGTTCCTTTTATTTCTTGACTCCCTACTTTAACATTCCAGTCCCCTATAATGAGAAGAACATCTTTTTTTGGTGTCAGTTCTAGAAGGTGTTGTAAGTATTCATAGAATTGATCAATTTCAGCCTCTTCAGCATTGGTGGTTGGTGCATAAATTTGGATTACTGTGATGTTGAAAGGGCTACCTGGTCTCAAATTTTGGCCTTCACTTCTCAGGAAATGGAATATATTGACCTGGCAAGCCTATATATGATGACATTTTCCCCCAGGTTTTCTACCACTGCTACCAGAATCCATGCAAGAAGAACAGCCAGGAATCAAAAAGCTCAAACTCCAAGCATTGCTTTGTTTCAAAATGACATGGAGGGCCCACCTGCACATATCTAATGCCTCTTCAATATAGATAGATAGATAGATTGATTGATTGACTGATTGATTGATTGAGTGATTGATTGATTTGATTTATATCCCGCCTATCTGGTTGGTTAAGACCACTCTAGGTGGCTAACAGCATAAAAATAGGACAATAAATATATATAGAACAATTTTACATAAAGACAGATATTTCAAAAACTGGGAGCAAACAAAGGGAGAAAGAAGGGCATCAGGGATTGACTGGAAGGAAGGCCTGCTGAAACATCCATATTTTTAGTTGATTTTTAAAGATACCCAGCGAGGGAGCCACACGAATCTCAGGAGCTAGGTTGTTCCAGAGGCGAGGAGCCACCGCCGAGAAGGCCCGATTTCTTGTCTTTTCCTTCCGGGCCTCCCTCGGTGTTAGGCCATAAGTTTATCATCCTTTGTTATTCATAGGGTCCACAACCCAAATATTTTGCTCATTATTTCAGAGATATATGATGCAAATAGCTCCTTCCACTGAAAGGTTTTTGGCATTCAGGTAACGCCTAAAAATAATTTGGTCAGGGATGAAACACTAATATAGTGCCTAGCATATTTTATGCATTTATATGGAAAACAAGGAGGAGAAGGAGAGTGGCCATGTTCCAAACCACTAACAACAAGCCAAAATATGACTGATCCTGGATCAGTTTGTCCTTGCATTCTTTCAGCCCCACCGTTCAGGGACCTCAGAAATATTACCATGAGGAAGCAGCTAGATTAACATCACCTTCTCTATTCTTCTCTCCTGCTTTCCGTTTCTTACAGTCCCCTTGCCTTCTGCTTCCATGCAGTTGGCATCAGAGAGCCTCAGCTATCACAGACACTAGCAGAGCAACTTCACTTATGTCCACGACCATAGCATCAGTCCTGACCAAACTCCCTGAGTAGGTGTGAGAATAAAGGGAGTAAAGTATAGTATGTATGTGTCTGTAGGTGTATAAGAGGAACAGGAGGAAGAAACACTGACTACGTTATATAGTTCAATGTCTTTTTCAGAGAGAGAGAGAGAGAGAGGAAAATCCAAATTAAAAAGCTTGAGAGCTTATTAAACAAGACAGCTCTTTAAGTATACCCAATCCAGAATTTAGCAAAAAAAAAGCAATTATTTGGTTAGATAATAGATAATGACAATGCTTCCTATGATCTAGATGCATAACTTTAAAAAAATCAGTATAACTTTTATTCCAAAATATTAACTTTCTGTATATTTGGACTACAGCACATGTGGAACCATTGTACTGGAAAGAAAAAGACAGATTATAGATATTGGATATCCTTATAGTATAACAAAGCACAGATGGAATTATGCAATTCCAACTTCTGGTACAATGTTTGGATATGAATATTATTTATTTCTTTTCCAAAACTATAAATAATAATTCAAATAAATCTGAAGTTTTACTGATTCTGAGGAAGTACAGATTTAAAACTGGATTAAAGTGAATTCCAGAAGAACCTTAAGCAATAATTTATTTCATTGAGGTTGAATACCTACTAGTACAGGAATTACTACTTTAACAAATAAAGTGTATTAAGTATGTGAAATATAACTTCAATCTCTATATTTCAAAAGAAGACTTTTTGAGCTTTATGCCAAGTTTTTTAATTCTATGTTTTCAATAAATTGTCAATATTCTTGATATTGTATCCATGTAATTTGCTATTTTTATTTAATCAGTCACCAAAATGAATGTTGTTATTCTATAACAGAAAATAAAACATATTTGCAGTATGGGATTTACTTAAGGTTAAGAAGTAGTAAAGCCACAATAATCTATGCAGAGATTTAATGAGAAAACCATTTAAGTAATAACTGTGTGGAAAATGCTCTGTAGAAAATACAGAGTAAAAACTTACTGAAAATAATTAAAGGCTGGGTTTGAATTGAGCAAATGTGTCTGAACCTTGAACCTGGAGAAATGACTAATACACTAGCTGGAATTTGGAAGGTGCTCAATCCTTTCATGTATTTTAGGAAAATCTGCAGAAAAATCCTCCAGCAATCTGTTAGCAGTAAGTAAATTGCTTGTAGGCTCCAACTGCCGGAATAGTTTAGCAGGCAATTCCTCTCTGTCTTTCATTCTGTTTGTCTGTGTTAAATTCCCCCTCTGCACTCATCCATTCTCGCATCCACTTCCCAGCTTTGTCCATCCATCAATCTGCACACTTTGTCAATGTTGACTTCATCCTGGCTCTCACAATCACATCCAAGCAATCCTGCTGCCACAAGGGAGCTTTTCGCCTCCCATCTGTGTCTCCCTGATCTGCTGACTGAGGCCCTGACGCTTGTCGTTTTCTATTGCACAGGCAAGCAAAAACACTAATACAGAACCTGATTTCTATCGTACTGCTTTTCACCTTTTCTACCAAAGGGGAATAAGCAAAAGAAGAGACACAAAGAGAGATGTTTGTTGAATTTTCTAAAACAATTCGTACTCTAGTCAGGCTGAACTTCAATTCGTCTTCCCTCTACAAAACATCAATAGAAATCACAGGGAGAAAATGTATCACTAATTAAGGGTTGATAAGCTCTATGTCAAGTGCAGTTTAGGAAAGAAAGCATGGGTGCTTACAGGGTCTCAGTCTGCAGAACTGCTCACAACACTTTTATACTAATCTCAGATGAAGCCTCTGTATTTCAAATGAGAGCAAGTAAAAATGAATTACTTTATGAACCTCAGCTGGAAAACATCACGTACTCCCTGCCCCTTGGTGGATGGGTGGGGGCGGTACCATGACAGAGAGCAGTTGAAGAATTAAATAAAATAAAGAAATTTCCTAGAAATAAAGATTGCTAGGAAAATATACTACACAGATCTTGTTGTGAATCAGTTCTTTGCATTTTGCTAGATTCTGTGTGTGTGTGTGTGTGTGTGTGTGTGTGTGTGTGTGTGTGTGTGTGTGTGTGTGTGTGTGTGTGTGTGTGTGTGTGTGTGTGTGTGTGTGTGTGTGTGTGTCATCCACCACTCTGCTAATTGGCTTTCGTTATTATTGGTAAATGATCAGTTATCTAACATTAAAAATCAACAGTAACAAATGTTTAAAAATGTACAAGCTGCATTTCTACATTTCATATTAAGGGTAGAGGAAATGAAGCCCTGACCACATTGAAATCTACATGTAATGTAGCCAAAACCATAGAAGTTGCTTCTATGTTTTAGTCTACATTATATGTAGCTTAGGGAATGGATATTGGGAATAGCATTTATTTGAGGATCCTAGGAACAATAGGGAAGTAGTATGATCCTACACATTTCTGTTATAATTAAGTGTCCCTAAAGTTAAGGGGACTTACGTCAAGGATGAGTGCACAATGACTCAAAACTGAAGCACCAGGATTGGGTCTCAAATTGTTTTCTTTGTTGTTGTTTAGTTGTTGAATCGTGTCTCACTCTTCGTGACCTCCTGTCTTCCACTGCCTTCCAGAGTATGGTCAAATTCATGTTGGTAGCTTCGATGACACTGTCAACCATCAGTCACTGCCTCCATATCTTCTATTTGCCAGGAGGTGATGGGGCCAGTGGCCATGATCTTAGTTTTTTTGATATTGAGCTTCAGACCATTTTTGCTCTCTTCTCCTTCATCCTCATTAAGAGGTTCTTTAATTACTCCTCACTGTCTGCCATCAGAGTGGTATCATCTGCATATCTGAGGTTGTTGATATGTCTTCCGGCAATCTTACTTCTGGCTTGGGATTCATCCAGTCCTGCCTTTCGCACGATGTATTCTGCATATAAGTTAAATAAGCAGGGAGACAATATACGGCCTTATTGTGCTCCTTTCCCAATTTTGAACCAACCAGTTGTTCCATATCCAGTTCTAACTGTTGCTTCCTGTCCCACATATAGATTTCTCAGGAGATAGATAATGCGGTCAGGCACTCCCATTCCTTTAAGAACTTGTCATAGTTTGCTGTGATCTACATAGTCAAAGGCTTTTGCGTAATCAATGAAGCAGAAGTAGATGTTTTTCTGGAACTCTCTGGTTTTCTTCATAATCCAGTGCATGTTAGCAATTTGGTCTCTAGTTCCTCTGCCCCTTCAAAATCCAGCTTGTACTTTTGGGAATTCTCCATCCACGTGCTGCTGAAGCCTACCTTGTAGGATTTTGATCGTAACCTTTCTATTATTTTTCCTTTATATCTTTGCACTGTTTATTTAAGAAGGCCCTCTTGTCTCTCCTTGCTATTCTTTGGAAGTCTGCATTCAATTTTCTGTAGCTTTCCCTGTCTCCTTTGCATTTTGTTTCCCTTCTCTGCTATTTGTAAGGCCTCGTTGGATAGCCACTTAGCTTTCTTGTATTTCCTTTTCTTTGGGATGGTTTTTGTTGCTGCCTCTTGTACCATGTTACGCGCCTCTATCCATAGCTCTGTCTGCTTACCTATTGCTTAAACCAAACTCTGCATGAACACAAACTTCACTTCTTCATAATCTGCTTATTTTGCAAACAAATTTATCAGCAAAGGAGTTAGTTTCAGGTCAACATTTACACTGTTTCTGACAGGGATCAAACAGGCTTGGGAAAGATGCCATTTGCCCTACTCCATACTTCCTTATGCTTTCTACTTACAAGTTTCTGGAATGTCTATACTGCTCTCCCTCTCTCATTTGGATCCTTCTCTTCCATTGCTTCAGCAAGCCTTTTTTTTTCTCCTAACCCTCTCTGTTCCCCCACTTTTTCCTCTGTATTTTTCTCCCTCTACTCTCACTTTTTACTATGCTGTTCTTTGTTTTTTCTCTCCACATAAACTAGCGCTTATTCTCCCCATTGGCTCCTCACATATACATCAGGTAACAGCACTTTTTTCTCTTTCTTCTGAAAAAAAAAAGATGAAAAGCAAAGTGGCTTCCAGAAGAATTCAGAAATGGGAAGAAATGAGCCTGCAGTTTAATCCAGTGGGTTGGTTTCTGCAGTGTGTCTTGATTACCACATGGCCATCTAGAGGACATCTGATGAAAGAAGCTTGTGAATGTGAATGTAGCATTCTTGGTAGTCAGCTCAACCTGTTAGAAATGTTTAGGCATTGTTTTTTTAGGGAAAAGAAAAGATAGGTGAGCACATGGAGTATAGAGGGAAGAAGGCAGAAGAAGGCCTTCTGTATGTCAGAAGGGCTGTAAATCCCCAGACACCTATCTGGTTCAACCCTAGTGTATGGCTACTATCATGCCAGAAATAGGAAGGGCAAGGAAGAAAAACAGCAGCCAGCTTCAAAACTGTGAACAGAGATATTGTGTGAGTGGACTTCATTTACAGCAAGAGTCTAAATCTCTGCTATTGTATTAGTTCCCATGATCAGAGAGACTCTGAATAGGTTGGTGTTCCTTAGTGTTGATATTTCCTTTGAAAATAGTGTGATGCAGCTGACCTGATTACCAAAGAAACATGCAGTGGAGGTAGCACGCAGAACCCCTTTCTTTCTCCTTTTCTCTCTTAGCCACCTTGGTTCTTACTATTGCTGGCGTCCAGCTGGCTCTGGCAAACCATAACTGTGTTAACAAATATCTGTGATACTGTCACATCACACGTGACATCACAACAGCAGCAGCAGTGTCTTGTGAACTGCTACAATCAAACAAATTATCCACAAGTGTGGATAAAATTCTGATGAGGGAGGGAATTGTTGCCAAGTAGAACAGGAGCAACAGGATAAGAATCAGAAGGCCCCCAAAATAAGCTAGATTCAGGTTCTGGTATACCTTCTGTTCAGAACTCTCTCTAATGGTCCTCCTTTTTAATAGCTTTTTGTAGGAAGGTCAACACAATCTTTTACATGCTTGCTTCTTTTTGAAGTCGTTTTAATTGATGCTGTTAAATTATTATTGATGATTGATTATATTTTAAATCTCATTTTCTCTGCTGATTTAATACTTATGGCTAATTTATTATATTAATTATGCCTATACTGCTTTCAAAGGCTTGTATCCTACTGAGTTTCCATGGGGAAAAAAACTAATACTCTGTTTTCACAGTGGCAATGCTTGGGCAAGTGGTAGGATGCAGAATTACTATGCTGGTGGCACTTTCCCCTCAGTGGATGTTCAGTAGGATACTGCCAAGTTAATTAAGTTATTTTAACCTATCTTGCCAGCTGCTTTTGACTTGTAAATTAAAGACCAGGTATAACTGCATAAATAAGGAAATAATGCTATAAAACAGAGAGGATTCTTTCTACCAACTTTTTAAAAAGTCAACCATTGTGTGTGGGGAAAATTTTCAGTTCAGCCTAAAACCTAGGCATTCAAATTTGTCTCTTAACAAGGAAAATCAGAAAGAGTCCTGCTATCTTCACTACCCCTGCCAGTCTCTACTTCTATCCATCTGTAATAGTTGCATTTACTTTCTTGATTCAGTTTTTTGGAAAGCATAAGCAAGGTGGAGAAGAAATCAGTTTGGAAGACCCAAAACCAATTTGCTCATGTATAGGTTTGACAGAGAACACCTAAAAATGTTTTTTTTAAAATCCAAGGGAGACTTCTCTGCCATACTAGTATACACAGACATCTCTAATTAGACAGCAACAAAATTTTATTAATAGGCTGGACATTATGGAATGAGCTTGTTATAAATGGGCCCTGTCAAAGCCTTATTCAGCTACCAAATGAGTATTCTCAGTTCACTGCTCACATCTGAAGCATCACCGCTGGTGCCGGATAACAAATGATTGCTATTAACCGTATTGTTAGTAATGATGGCTGAAAACAAACAAAAACCCATAAATAACAGTCTACAGAAAAATTAACCCATAAACTTGATAGATACCCAGCTGAGAAATAATAAATGACACTTTGGATCCTGCTGGGAAAAGCGAGTGTTTTTTTGTTTTCTCCTCTGTCATTAACACATTTTCTGTGCTAAAAATTAGATTCTGATATATAATTATCAACGCTTCGAGATATTAATTCTGCTATCACTCCCCGTTTCTCTGCTAGCTGGATGTAATGTTATTCACAGATTACTCTGAGAAAACACATCAGACACTTAACAGAGCAGGTCAAAGTGACAAGCAGCTTTTGCTGGCAACTCTGAGGCTCTGCACAGTCCCCTTAAAAGGGGGGGAGGAGGAACAAAGAAAAAAAAAGCCAGGGATGCAAAATAAATTTCTCACATTAATTAACTCAAGTTTTCTTTCAAACAGAACACAAGCCTCTGCTATGTAATGTGAACTCAGCATATTCCCATTTGTCTTGATGAAGCTGTATTAGAAATTAACATCTGACAAATACTAACTTGGATTTGTAGATTCAAGTCGATGCTCCATTATATCTTGGAAATATACTCCTGTTTTTACAAGCAAAATCAACACAGCTCCTTACACATGAAACATAATATTGATGACTCCTTCCAGTCCACCTTTCATTTCTGAACATATGCTTGTGTGTGTGTGTGTGTGTGTGTGTGTGTGTGTGTGTGTGTGTGTGTGTGTGTGTGTGTGTGTGTGTGTGTGTGTGTGTGTGTGTGTGTGTGTGTGTGTGTGTGTGTGTGTGTGTGTGTGTGTGTGTGTGTGTGTGTGTGTACTGGACCTTGCGCATGCATGTACCTAGCCTATGTATACATATCCACAAACAGTTGGCCTGATAACTTCAGAAGATAGAAGGCTTCATCAGTAAGAACAGAAGTGACCCAGCTTTTATCCTTTGTAATTTAGAGTTCATTGGCTGAAACTGATGTTGGAAGTGATGGTCTTTCCAAATATTTCTGTGTCTAAATGGATTTACCATCAGAAATGGCTTTGCAGTACAGACTTAACTTGTGCACAGAAACAAAAGCCTTGCAATGCAAGGCAATCTTCAGCCTTAACTGTCTGGCAACTCAACATGGTATCTTACGTGTGCCAAATTGTAAGGATGCAAAGATTGTCTGTATCTTCTTCATGCTGTAAGATGCTGTTCTTTTAAAATTACGCACCTGGAATTTACATGACAAAACTGTGACTTAAAGGAGACAACCTTGTATGCTTGTTGTAACTTCTTTTAAGACCAAACAGAAATTTCATTTAGGAAATTATTTGTGAAAATGTGAAAGAAAATTCAAGCCATAAGTACATCAACTGCTACTAATAACAGTAATATAAAAATGACCTAGTAACCTCTGTATGTATCTATCTAAATTAAGCTTACAACCTGTTTAAGTTTCCTCTCAAATAGCATAATTCTTACGCCACCCCACCCCACATGGTGGCTATGAGTCACTTTGATTACAATTACATTTGTAAGTAAAGGTATCCTTGGGAAATTAAACAGGGCTATTAGAAGAAGAGAAAAATATATGCAAGGTTTCCACTTCACACTCTCCCCCATGCCTCCATTTCCAGCCCTAGCCACATTTTGCTGAGGGCTGAGCCTAACCCAAAGCCTCATCCATTCTATCTACTACATTTTCCTCAGTATTTGGCACCCTATGATATTAAATAACTATAAAACTAGAAAGCCAAAATAACTAAATCACCTGGCAGCCAATTTCTGAGAGTTAAACCACAAACCCGTAAAATGGTGGAGTGTGTTGAAATAATGTAAAGGAAACCCATAAATTCAAACTTTATGTTCTGTAAAGAACAAATATGAAAAAGGCATCAAAATAATGAAAGATTGTTTATGTATTCTGGCATGAAATGGGAATGTGTTATGAGAGAGAGAGCGCAATGGCAGAGACAGATCGACAGAGCTGACAGTGTGGTATTCATCCTACGCTGTACAGCAGACGTCCTGCTAGTGGCAGTCGACAGTGCAATAAATCAAGCGCTCTCGATGCTGTACCTACAGCTTATTACATCCAAGATGACAAATAAATAATAATCCCTGTCACAGCGGCCCTTTGCTCAAGGATTGAGCCTGAAACCTTTTGCTCATCACTCCTGGTCTTAAGTGAAAACACCAGAACAAGGGAATTGAAGGCCACGGTTTACTGAGCTCATGAAATACAAAAGCAAGCTGGGCAGAGAGAAAACTAATGCTGAGCAAGAAAAAAAAGGTCAAGTAGTAAAGAAAGGATAAACATTTAAATAGCCCAACTTAAAAGGGGGCAACGTTTAGCACCAGGGCAGCTACAAACTGCCGAAAAATAAAAGAAGATGAGAGGGGAGGGGGAAGCCCAAGAGCACCTGCAATCTCCGGGGGAGAGTCCTGCCTTGGACGATTAGGTACACCATGCCAGCCACGTACCAAATATAACCATTTCTGACAAATGCACTCAAAATTTCTATCTAGAAAGTAGGCTGTGGATTTTATTGCCTATTTTTCTGTTCCCAGTGATGACTGTTTAGAGTGGGATGTTGTATGCTCAGCTTTGCAGAAAGGGAAGCAGACAAAAAAAAATCCCTCTGTGATACAAAAAGTGCATTCATAACCCATGAGGGAACTTTCGTGCCCTGTTATTCCACTAAGTCAGTAGCCTTGTTCAGATGCCCTGCATATGTACAGAAAGGGATCTATCACATTGGTACTGTCCCCTAATGACATCCAGCATCCCATATTCTGGGGGGGGGGGGGGAGGAAAGGAGGGCATGGCTGATATATCAAAAGGGACCTCAAATGTGTGAAGGTTAGATGGGGGTCAGTCTAGAGATGTGTAATATAACTACCACGAAGAAAGATCAAATAATTGGCAACATTACCTGCCAAGCGATAAATCACTCCCCCCAATGTGTTTGTAAGCCGCCTAGAGTGATCGCAAGACCAGATAGGTGAGATATAAATAGAATAGAATAGAATAGAATAGAATAGAATAGAATAGAATAGAATAGAATAGAATAGAATGAATGAATGAATGAATGAATGAATGAATGAATAGATAAATAAATAAATGTGCCCACTGAAGAAAACTCATGCGATGGCATATGGTGTATAGGAGCCCACAATAAAAAAGCCACTGTGTGATTCCCCGCCACATAGGAATGAAACTATTCCATAAGGTCTTGAGCATGGCATGTCTGTGAAGGTCTTCACTTCAGGAACCCTTAAGGGGATCGCCAAAATGAGGAAGATGGACACATCGTCCCTGTTCCAATGTTCCAAATTCTATGTGCCCCCAATGCCCAAATTGCCTTACAGAAAGCAATGAAAAAGGAGCAAGATAATTAGCAAAATTATCCTAGCCCAGCTTAATGACAATACTATACAGTAATTTGAAACAATGCATAAAACTATGCAAGGGTGCCCAGGTGGGCGGGTGTCTCAGTGACTGATGCCACTGGTGTTATAGCCTCATGTTTCCTGGCAGACTAGAGAGGGAATTGCCCCTTTTAAATGCACTTATGAAGTCCTTCTCCCTCAAACAGGTCCCCTAGTACTCTCAATGGCCACGTTCAGTGGTGTCACTCAGGAGCCACTGCAAATAGTGCCAACCTCCGAATTCCATGCTCCAACAGCTGAAAAAGAAATATGCTTGGTTCTATATACTACTTTCCCTATATACGGCTGTAAATGGGAGCACCAGGTAACATGGGGCTCAACTTTTCTGTCTTTAACATTTCTTTGCAAAAATAGAATTCTGCACCTTTTCATCTTCTATAAATAAAAGTCAAGAAATAAAAGCAATAACCCAATCTCTGCAGCGATATCAAATCCACACCACTATATGCTGCCCAAGGCAGCCTTGCCCAGGCAAGGGGAAAGAGTTCACTTTCCCAAATTCTCCAATCCTGCAGATTTAATGGTAGACTAGTAAAAACTGATGGGGAGCTCAGGCTGATGTACTCAGGTCTTTCCACAGGCCAAGATCAGGCTGTAGCTTCAACTGCACCTAACAAAAGCTGCTGATTTAGGGAGAAAAGCACCTTTTAATGCTAAGCAAAATGGAGTGGGCAATCACAGGCTTGTCTTCATGCTTATTTCAATAAAGGGCAAATGTTCAAATGTTTTATTTGGATAATTTTGTTAAACTAGATAATAGGACAGTACCTGAGAGGTTTTTGCTTTTTTGTTGTTGTTGTTGTTGTTGTTGTTGTTGTTTTTGCACCCTTGAGGGATGAATTGTTCAAGCCCTGGAAGAGAAATCTGCACTGTAAATGTATGCAGTATCTTCTACCACTGTTAGTCCACTGAGCTAAGTTGTTTCTGCAAACCAGTGTGAATATTTGTGCATGTAATGAACAAATAGGTTCAGAGGAGCAGAAAGGCTGCACCTTGCATCTGTCTTTAATTATATAGTGTGGCAAACTGGAAGCTGATTTCTATTCTTTCTCATCCTTCTAGGGGTATGGAGGAAATCCTGTGCTTTGCCAACCACCCAAAAAGCTTAGGAGCTTTGCTTCCACGTATGACCATGTTTTCTAACTGTCTTTGTAGCAGCCATGATTTCCCTATTACACCTCTAGAAAGGTAAATGCAATATGCAGCTTTCCATCCCTGCACATGAACAAATTCATTCTTTTTTTATCCACATCACTTAAAATTGGCAAATGCTGTAAAGAGAGTGGCAAATTTATTTATTTATTTATTCAAATAGTTCTAGACTTCCCATTTTAAAAATCCCAAAAGCATTTACAATACTGCAATACTGAAAAATAAAAAAAACAAATAGTACAAGCAATTAAAACATATAAAAAACAGTAAGAAAATAATTGATTAATAATTAAAATTATTAAAAACACCAATTGGAAGCAACGAACAGGACGAAAGTATTTCTAGTATGTACCTCTGTTATTTAGGATTTCTCAAAGATGTTGCATGACATCCAGTTTTATATCTTTCTCCTCACCACAACGATTAAACTCGCCTTTCAGCTTGAAACAATAGTATCCTGAATATGATACCAACATTCATTATGTATTCTCAGAATTATAAGCACATACTGTATTACAGTGTATTTTACATATTTCTTCCTTCCCTGCGAAAATAGGTATTGGAGATTGTTTGTTTGTTTGTTTGTTTGTTTGTGTGATATACTTCCCCTTTAGTGCTAGCACTAAGCACAGTTTACAGGTGATCTGATATTGGAGCTTAAAAGGTAGAATTGTGCTGCAAATATATATCCACATGTTATGCTGATATCTGAAGGGAGACAATATTAGCTTAGCTGGCAGTCTCTTACCTGTCCAACCCTTTAGACTCCAAATGTAATTTCACTACCAGATTGCTGCTCATCATGCAATGCTTTGGGTAATCTACCTTCAGCTGAACCTAGATATTCCAGTCAAGCTATATTATATTGTACAGATGTCATTTTATGGTATGTTCTATCAATATGTTGATTAATTAGATAAATACTTTGGAACACCATCAGAAAATTGCACAGCATGCTTTTCAATCCACGCTTAGCAATATGTAGTATCTTAAAGAATTATATTTTGTACATGATGTATGGCAGAAAATTGAAGCCTAGTATAAACCAAGAGTGGTGGATGTTTTGATCACTATATAAGGAAGTACAGTAAAAGTCAAGAAAAATGGGACAATGTGAAAACAATGGAGTGTTCTCGAGCCTTATGTTCTTATAAATCTTCCTTTATTTCCATGGGATATGCAAAACAACAACAAACATTACAACTATTAGAGGTTGTTTTGATTTTTTGCCTCAGATGCCTGTCATGGGACAGGTTTGTATCCCAGTGTCTAGTCCTAGAAAAGATTAGCCTAAACTGGAGTCGGGGAGGGGGACAGATAAGGCAACGATTTGAGGAGATGTTGGAGTAAGTTTGTGTCTATATGCAGGTCACAGATCAGAAACCAAGTATGATCAGAAAAAATATTTTCCAGAACTCCAGGCAAGTCTAAAGGAAGTGATAATCTGTTCTAATACTCTAGTTGCTCAGGGACATTTTAAATAGCACCTCAAAATGACTGCCCTTCACAGGCTAGGCTCCTTTCTCGAGAAAAGATAGTTAACTGGTTCAGGTTCAATGTTAAGATTCAGGTCTTTTGGCACTGTAGATGGTACTAATGTTTCAGCTGGCCTATTTCACAGTAACAAATCACTTTTAGTTCTGGTCCTGAAATCTTGCAAAAAGAAGCTGTTTTGCAAAGACCAAGATGGTAGGATTCAGAAAAGTTTCACCTTCAGATGACAGATATGATGTCATTTTTAATGTTCGCTGACAGAAGATCTGTCTGCTTATTATACAAGAGTTCTTTCTGGGGAAATGTTTAGCATAGCTGCCTCCTCGATGTCCTAATTTACTATGTGTAGAAAACCTCTGACTTGAGGAAGTTTTCAAAATTATGATACCACTCTGGCAACCTACAGTCTGAAATAATAGACTCCAAAATTCTCTTTTCCTTCTTAGTAATCTATTCAGCTTTCAGAAATAGTACAATAAAGATTTTTAAAAAGCCACCATAATGGAAGGTCCTGGTATCCAGTGTAACTACAGTGGTGCCCCACATAGCGAGGTTAATCCGTTCTGGATTAACCGTCGCTATGGGGAAACATCGCTATACAGAACGGAAAAACCCATTGGAACGCATTAAACTTCATTTAATGCATTCCAATGGGGCCCAAAACTCACAGTTCTGCGATGTTTCCCCATCCGGCCGCCATTTTTGTGCCCTCGGTAAGCGAGGGCAGGGCGCGAAAACGCTGTGCGTGGCCATTTTGGGCGTCTGGCAGCCATTTTGGAACCGCCGATCAGCTGTTTTTTAAAAATCGCTATGCAAAGCGATTTTCGGCCATAGAAAGCATTGGTATGCAATCGCATTAGCGATCCCAAAAAACAGATCGCTATGTGAATTCGGCGTTAAACGGTGTGCTAGTTATGCGAGGCACCACTGTATAACTGTTGTTGTTCTGTCCTATCCGATCACTTCTGATTTGTGGCAACAATGAGTTTTTGAGGTATGTGATACATTCAAGGAGTGATTTCCTATTGTCACCTTACAATGAATTCCCATGGCTGAGCAGGGATTTGAACCCATGTTTTCTGGCTTCAGTGCTTCATCTGTTACATCACACTGGGTCATTAATTTCATTAACTACACTATAAGCTCACCTCACACTTCTAAAAATACTGTATATTTGTATATGTTTTCTTTTCTTTTCTTTATGTAGGACATGAATGATAAAAATTGCAAACATCCAACACCAGCAATGTGCAAGATAGTATTTAATTTAGCTTATAAAAGATCTCTGGGTCTTTTGTCAAACACTCCATAAGTCTGCTCTACACACACAAGATATATTCTAGTATGAGTTTAATGCAAGCCCTCATCTAATGATTTTATTTGAATAACTTATTACCAAATACAGGCAGCATCAACATATTATAAAACAAGAACTTGGATTTCAGTAATTCTGCCTACACTAATGCTAAGTCACTATTGGGAGCATTTAGTTATAAATTGTCTCTCAATAAAACGTAAGGGCTCCCAAAACAACAAAATGAAAAGACATAGCAGCTTAAATCAGGGAAGTCAATTTCTACATGCCGATCCTAAATATTTCATGGCCCTATTTTATTCTGACATTTGTAGATGACTAAAGTGTTACAAAGGAAATAAAATGCTGATTAAAGAGTTCACTGTCATAAAGGTTACTGAATTGTAAATGGCCCTTTCCATCTTCCTGTTAATAGGTACCCAGCTGTAAACATCAAGAAGGATGTGACGGGAGGGCTGTGCTGCTCCTTTAGGAGTCGTATATACATTAATCACTGAATCACCAAGCCATGCTTAATTGCAAGTTGTATATCACACAAATCCATGGTAAGTAGAAGGAAACTCATTATTGCAGCTTCATAACTACTGGGTACTTCTCATTTTAACCTTCTCACACCTGGGACACACTGTTGTTTTACAGTGTGAATGCAGAGATGGTATTAAGCTACTAATTATAGTAGTATGGTCTATTGGCCTGCTGCTTAAACATACTGCAAGATAGAACATGAAAATTATATGGAAGTGAGAAATAAAAACTGTGTTTTCTTGGTTCTGTTTATGCAAATTCCAGGGACACTACTCACCCTTCAAAGATTCTCCTAAGAACAAAACACAAAATCCTTGATAGTTTACAGAACTGTTTGAATGATGAAGGGGAAAAACCTGCAGTATATTTTGCTTTGACACAATTATTGATTTGAATCCCATACAATAGCACAATACTGCTTAAAGGTCATCCCGAGAAAAATGAGTTTACACTTGAACAGAGAACACTTATCTATCATGAAAGCATAATGATGTGTTTATACTCTCATATGCATGTGCATACTTCCTCAACAAGATAGAAGCCAGAATTCAGAATTATATAATAAGAATTATAATCTGATTTTATGTAGAAGTATTAAAGACATGTACTGATGGAACTGTGTCAATGGTCACTTCATTGCTATTCAGAAGGAGCTGGCACTAAGAATCTTGCAGAAGAGCAAACATTTAAAACCCAGTTTGGGGAGATATTTTCTGACGCATACTCAGCTCAAATACAGTAAAGCATACTATGATTCCACTACAATTCCCTTAATTTTCTGATGCTTTTCTAAAATTGGAGGAAAATCCACCCTTTTTTTTTCTACTGTTAAGCGAGGGGATGTCTAAATGAGAGTAGATTTGACTCCTGGAGTAATTTTATCTGTTCCCAGTATGCTTCTTGTGTTTATATCAAGATTTTGTCAAAATATTACTGATATTTTCATGCTATAGCTATGTTAAAGTGTATATTCAATGTAATTTTGAATCTCCTACTGCCAGTGGTGTAGCACAGGGCGGGGGCACTGGGGTGTTTGTCCTGAGTGCAAAATGTTTAGGGGGAGCAAAAGTGTCCAAGCCCGCCTTCTCCTCAGGAACAGTGGCAGCCATCTTCCGAGACAGGAGCCCAGGACCTGCTTCCTTGGCCACTCACCTGCTGCCCAGCTGACAGGCAGACCTGCAGAGAGGCAGAGGCCACTCAGGAAGGGAAGTCGCAGGAGCAGTTGGGGGAGGTTGCAGAGGAGGGTAGGGATTGCACAGGGGTCAGGCTTTCCTTCCAGGCCCATTGTCTGCACAGGCCTGGAAGACAACACAAGAGACAGGAGCAGGGAGAGGTTTGACTTGCCTTGGGGGATTGCAACCCATGCTACGCCACTGCTTACTGCTACAGTAGATGGTGACAGCTTTGTTACAGATCCTGCCTATCAAAGAAGAGCATCATTTGTGTTTAAAAGCACACATTTTCACCTAGACCACTGTCTGCAAAATAGAGAAGTCTCAAGTATTGGCAAGTTGTGTGTTCCAATGGTACACTATGTTAAGTTCCCTGTAACCTCTCTTAAGGGTTGAGGGACTCTCTGGAGCTGCATCTAATGGTGGGGAGAAAATACAGAGAGGGAAATTGGTGATACTCTCCCATTGTACAGCACAGTCGTACATCTGCTAATTTATAAACTTCCCTGAATATCTTCAACTATCATAAAAATATATGTAAACCAGCTTGAATCAAACATGGTAAAACATCTGAAAGCTAAAGAGAGTACATTTACCTACTTGCATTGAGAGTTGCTTTGTTTTAGCCTAGAGAGGAGGCTTGCCTCTTTAAAAGTTCTGTGATACAAAGATAATGCAGTTCAGCATGTTACAGTAAGGAGACAGAAATATAGGTAAAAGTAGGGTTGCCAGATTCATGGGTACCAAAAAGAGGACATAGAAAGACAAAAAAGAGGACAGAGGAGGATGTATTGAATGTTTCATTTGAATTGTTCCAGATTAAACCTGCAATCCATACAATTTTATTACAATAGCTGCCAATAAATGTCTCTTAGTGAACTGACCAAGAAACAGTCATGTTAAAAAAATAAAAATAAATTCAATGGAGTCTTTTTTTCAAAATGTATGGAAGTGAGAGCTAGACCATAAAGAAGGCTGACCACCGAAGAATTGACACTTTTGGATTGTGGTGCTGGAGGAGACTCCTGAGAGTCCCTTGGACTGCAAGGAGAACAAACCTATCCATTCTGAAGGAAATCAACTCTGAGTGCTCACTGGAAGGACAGATCCTGAAGCTGAGGCTCTAATACTTCGGCCATCTCATGAGAAGAGAAGACTCCCTGAAAAAGAGAGTACTTCCAGTTTTAGTTTTGCATTTGTTTTTGAGTTTAGATGTTTTTGTTCATAAATTTTAAAAATAATGTACATTTGCCAACAATGAAAACTACCGTATTTTTCGCTCCATAAGACGCACTTTCCCCCCCAAATAGTGGGGGAGAAAGTATGTGTGTCTTATGGAGTGAATACGGTAAAAAAGGGTTCAGCCGCCACCACCCAGAAGCCTCCCACTGCCATGCTGGGAGGCCTCTGAACTGGCACCAGAGGCTGCTTGCTGTGGCAGCCACATTGGACTTCACCACTCTGCCATCTGCCTCCTAGAGCCCACCTGGAAAACCAGCAGGGCCAACAAGCCTATGGCAGCAAATATAAATGGCAGAGGGCAGTGAAAACAGCCAAGGACTAAAGGGAAAAAATGATTCTAAAAAGACCAGGGGAAACCACAAATAAAGTCCCCCACTACCACAAATTAGGCAGTTGATTTTCCCACATTTGGGGGAATCACAGGGATCAGCACATCCAAAGTGCAATAGATGAGCCTTACCCTGGGAAAACCACTTTTACAATAATGGTATCTCCCATGCCAGGTATGCGTTTGAGTGGCCCCTGCACCTCCTGCCCCTTTCTGTGCCCTGTTCCCCAAAGGCATGGCGACCCCCCAGCTGCACCTCCTGATCAGAACAGGGCTGCACAGCCCCAGTCCCACCAGAGGCCAAGAGAGCTCCTCAGTGTTTTGGGGTGCCCCACAGGACCCCCATCAGGGGCTGGGTGTTCCTCCCACAATCCTCCAGTGCACAGATATTAGCATACCTAATATGCGGGGAAGGCAGAAAAAGCAGGAAATTCAAACTTTCAGTTAGTGAAAGTTGTCTGCTTCGTTGCTAGTCCAAGCAGTTAGAGAGCTGGGAGAGAGACCTGAGACTGCCTGGTATTGTCATTTTAAAATGTAAAATTTAGTTTAAAAACTGTTTGTTTGGGGTTAGTGCTTGGGTGAAAAGGTGCTCCATTTGAGCTGAAACCTGCTTGTGTAGAAACGTGCATGCTTGCTTTAAAAGCTGCTTGTTTGGGGTTAAACCGTGCTTGGGTGAAAAGGTGCTCCCTTTGAGTTGAAACCTGCTTTGTGCATACTTGCTTTAATAGCTGCTAGTTTTGCTTTAAAAGCTGCCTGGGAAGCTTTTCAGACCAGCGCCGATCAGCTGTTAGGTGGGGAGAGGAGAGGGGGCAGGAGCGGAGAAGAGCACAAAATGGCTGCCGGCCGGCTTTTAGCTATTTGGTGCTCTTTTTCGGCTGTTTGGGGGGCTACCAAGGCACTGTGAAGAGCCAGGCTCAATCTACAGTACATGGTAAGTGACTTTCTTTTAATTTTTTAAAAAAGTTTCTTACCTCCCCCCCATAAAATGCATTAATTAATTTTCAATGCATTTCTATGGGAAATTTGGATTCAACTTGCAAACTTTTCAACTAGTTCTGGGCATCTAATAGAGAATGTATTTCCAAAGGGTGTTGCAGCAAGGAAACTAAATGTGTTAACAGCTGTTAAATAGTTTAATTCCATTATTTATCCTCCACACAACTAAAAGGGACCTCTCAATGCAGTGCGAAATCAGACAAACCATTTCTAACTTAATATAGGCTTGAGCTGCAGCTGGGCAGAGTTGCTCAACAATCTCATCTGTCATTGAGACATTTCTATAAGCATGGGGAGGAGGTGGATGAAAGGAAATGTAAAATATAGGTAGAGTGGTATAGGTCTTATCACTGGCTGATAATGGTCTATATGTATTTGACTAAAATTTATGGTACAGTGGTGCCTCGCTTAGCGAGTGCACCGTATAGCGATGTTTCCGTATAGCGAACCCTTTTTCGGGATCGCTATACGGAAACATACCCGATCTTCGCAATGGGGAAAACCCGCATTGCGAAGATTGGGTATTGCGGCGGCCATTTTGGAGCCGCCGAACAGCTGTTCGGCGGCTCCAAAATGGCCGCCGGAAGCCCGGAAATTGCTGCCGGCAGCCGTTTTCACGCCCTGCCCTCGCTTAGCGAGGGCGCGAAAATGGCTGCCGGCAAGGGGAATCCTCGCTGAACGGGTAAGTAAGCAAGGTATTGGAACGCATTAAACTAAGTTTAATGCGTTTCAATACGTCTTCCCTACCCGTTTAGCGACGATTCCGCATAGCGAGGGTTAATCCGGAACGGATTAACCTCGCTATGCGGGGCACCACTGTACACAAATTTATGGTACATAAACTAGAGTACACAAACCTTTAAGTCTCTCCATTTGTTAATTACAGTGGTAATGGTTCTTAATGCCACTATTGACTGCTGTTCACTTTACATGGTTCAAATATTATTCTGTTATAGTTAATTAAATATTTTATCACACTATTTGGTTCAGAATATATTTTCCCTGCTTTCCTCCTCTAAAAATTAGGTGCGTCTTAAGGTCAGCGTCTTATGGAGCAAAAAATACGGTAGTTTACCAACTAGAAAGTTGGTAAACTAGTACGATGGGGTACAACAGATTAGTTGTTTGCCAGTCTCCAATATGAATTCTGATACACTGTGGCTCTGCCAAAGTTCCCAGAGCACAGTCAGGAGGATTTTAATCTAAAATCAAGGAAATATAAACACTGGACTACGTCTACCATCAGTAACCCATGAGACATTTATATGTGTTTGAAATGAAAAATTAAAAAGTAGACATTTTTGGCATTAGCTGATCATTCTGCTGTACTTTATAGTGGCCTTCCATAGAATTTCCCATGGGCTGTTGTTTTCCCTGCTGACTGACACTGCTGGTATGACAAAAGCTGCCAATCAGTGCTGATGGATGGTTATCTGTATCACCCTCTATAGAATAGAATCCTGACAGACACTGCAATTCATGTCTATCACCCCTTTGAGATGTCATGCTTAAGCACAAGGTTGAATACCAGCAGCTCCCCAATGCCACTTGACAAACTGCTTTTGAAACCAAGATGAGCTTCAAAAGCAGTTTCTGATTTGGTACAGGGGACTGATGCTCAAAGGGAGGAGAAGCCCTACTGTAAGCCTGAAGGCATGCTGAAAGGAGATTTGGGGATCCTAAATTGCAGGTCTTCAAGAAGAAATCACTGGGGTACAGAATTGCTACTAATAAATCTAAATGGGAAGGAACAAACAGAACTGAAGATTCTTCATGAAAATGATAAACAGGTAACACAGATCTGGACCTCAGTGCTATGTTTCCAAAAGCAACTTTTTCATTGGTCTACCTTGTATTCTTGCTTAGGGTTCTAATAATTATTGTAGATATACTATATGCATTCTCTTTGTTTCTTGATCAACATCAATATCTCACCAGACCATCTCTTCCCCCCCCTTAGAACATCTAAATATTGAAGAATGAGTTATAAATTATGTATTTTTCTGTGTATAAGATGCCCCCATGTACAGTGGATATAAAAAGTTAACACATCCCTGTTAAAATGTCAAGTGTATGTGATGTAAAAAAATGAGACAAAGATAGAGAGGTTACTTACCTGTAACCATGGTTCTTCTAGTGGACCTCTTTGAATTCACACAAATGGGTTATTCTGCACCTGTGCAGGACATTTCGGAACTTTCTAGAGCCTAAAAAACATTTTACAGTGAGACATCCCCCCTTGGAGCGCAAGCTCTGCTCTCCAATCATCCCCTCAGGTCCTTCCATAGTCCACCACTGTCAAAGTAGTATGTATTGAAAGTCAGCGTGACGGACAGAGGGGAGGAAGGGAGGCACTGTGTGAATTCACAGAGCTCCACTAGAAGAACCATAGTTACAGGTCGGTAACCTCTCTTTCTTCTCCGTGGCCTCTGTGAATGCACACAAGTGGGTGACTAACAAGCTCACTTACTGGATGGTGGGATGTCATGGTAGCAGAGGTGTCAGAATCACCCTTCCAAATGCAGCATCATTTTTAGCTCTGACATTGAGGCGATAATGCTTCACAAAGGTCGATGAGTTGGAGCAGGTTGCTGCTCGGCAGATGCTCGGTATTCCTATTCCACGATGCAGAGCAGTTGATGTTGACAATGCTCTAGTGGAATGAGCTTTCAATCGATCAGGAGGTGTTTTTCTGAGAGTTCATACGCCAGTGATATGGTTTGTACTATCCATTGAGAGATGGTTTGTGATGATGCTGGAGCGCCCCTGTGAGAACCTTGGAAACATAATAATCTTGATGAATTCCTAAATGCTTTTGTTCTGTTGGTGTAAAAGGTCAAAGCTCTTCAGATGTCCAGCATATGGAGCATGCGCTCGATGGGTGAAGAAGGGGATGGAAATAGGGGTGGTAAAATTAATGGTTGATTCATGTGAAATTCAGAGATTATTTTTGGAAGAAATGAAACATCAAAGTAAATGGTATCCGGATGAAACTGTAGGTAAGGTGGGTCTGAACGGAGAGCTGCCAGTTTGCTGGCTCGCTTAGCAGATGTTCTTGCCACCAGGAAAGCTATCTTCAAGGATAACAGGTTTTCATTACATTTAGCCATTGGTTTGAAAGGTGTTTTAGTGAGGGAGTTTAAAACTAATTGTAGTGACCATTGAGGTATAATTTATTGTTTTGGTGGTCAAATAATGTATAAACTTTTATGGTTGAATATGACAGTCCCAAATTAAAGAGATGGAGAATGAAGGTGAGCATTTTTAAGGGAAACTGATATTGAAATTAAGTTATTTGATTCAGTAAATTTTATGAAAGATTTCCATTTATTTTCATAGAGCTTTTGAGTGAATGGTTTTTGGGCCCAATCTAAGATGTTTTTGAAGGTGGGAGTATTCTCCACGCCATCAGATGCAGGGATCGAATGCTGGGATGAAGAACTGATCCGTTGTTCTGAGATAACAGGTTCGGTATCAATGGTAGGTGAAATATGTCTGTCACCTTCAATCTCATGTGGGTGAACCATGGTTGTCGTGACCACAATGGAGATATGATTATGGTATTTGCTTGGCATTGCCTGATCCGGATGACTGTTTTCTGAATCAGAGGAATTGAGGGGAACATGTATAGCAGTTTTCCTTTCCAGTCTATCATGAAGGCATTTCCCAGTGATTTGGGGTTGATGCTGGCTTGTGAGCAGTATCTTCGACATTTGTTGTTGTTTTTTTGTCGCAAAGAGGTTGGATGGGTGTCCCCTTCGATAGCAAATGTCCTGGAAAATTTGATTATCTAAAGTCCATTCGTGTGTCCGAGTAGAGAGTCGACTTAAGTGATCTGCTAAATAATTTTCTTCTGTAGAGGTGTGAATGGCTACTGGGAAAATGTGTACTATGGCCGTGGTAGATGCCATGAGTCCCAGTAAATGCTGGGCTTTGTGTGCCAATACTGATGTCATAGGTTGAAATAAGTTGATGGCTTGGTTTAGTTTGATGATCTGTTCTGGAGGTACGTATGCTTTTCCCTTTAGCGACTCTAGGCAGGCTCCGATGTAGTTGATCATCTGTGATGGCTCGAGGTGAGAATTGGTGTAATTTACTTTGAATCCTAATCTGTGTGGGGTAGTTTGGGCTATATCTGTGGCTCGTATTGCATCTTGGTATGAAGGTGCTACAATCAACCAGTTGTTGATGTAAGGGAAGATAGTTATTACCCGGAGCCATAGGTAAGCTGCAATCGGTGCCATGCATTTTGTAAATGTCCTTGGTGCTGTGGATAGTACAAAGGGGGGGGCACAGAATTGGTATGATATGCCATCGAATCGAAATCAAAGGAATTTTTGATGTAGTGGGTGAATCAATATGTGAAAATAAGTGTCTTGTATGTCGATAACCATGAACCAGTCTCCCTATGAAGAAGGGGAATAATGGTATCGAGAGTTAGCATACAGAATTTCTGTGGTCAGATATACTTGTTAAGTTTCCTGAGGTCGAGGATGGAGCGAAGTCCCCCATCCTTTTTTGGGACAGTGAAATATTGTGAGTAAAAGCCATCGTTAGAGAATGATGAAGGGCTTAAAATTATGGCTTATTTTTGTCGGAGTGATGAAACTTCTTCTTGAAGGGCAGAAGAAAAGGGGGTAATCCTGATATTACTGGATGGTGGGGTCTTGAAAAATTCAATTATGTAACTTTTTTAAAAATTATGGATAAAGCCCATTTATGATTTCTTTCCACATGGGTAAAAAAAAGGTATGGAATCTTGTTTGAAAAGTTGGTTGCAGAAGTTTATGGATATTGCTTACCCTTTCTTTGTTGTTTCCGGAAGGGTTGTTTCCTGGATTGAGATTTATGGTTTCGAAATGTTTGAGATGTTGATGCTGATGTTGAATAGTACAGTCTGTCTTCAGGTTGTGATCAATATGGGTGAAAAGGTTGTTGGTATGGATAGTAATGCTGTTTATAATATGGTTGCCTTTAATATGGTGTTTTCTGATATCAATAGGGTTGTTGTGGTGTGTATGGTTTTGCAGTTTTTCTTAGTTTGTGTATATTTTCCACGAGTTCATCTGTTTTTGAATTGAACAGTCCTATGGCATCAAATGGTAAATCTTCGATTCTTGTTTTAGTGTCATCTAGGATATGGGATGATCTGAGCCATGCATGTCTCCTAAGCGTAATGGAGGTGGCCATTGCTTTAGATGCTGCATGAGCTGTCAGCCGTGCAGCTACTCTCTGTTGCTTTGCAAGTGTTGATGCCTCTGTATAGGTGTTGATTAGATCTGATCTGGTTGTTTCTGATGCAGTTTGGAGTGTGGGTAAGATCTTGTCCCATAAGTGTCTCTGCTAAGCCTCCATGGCTGCTTGATAATTGGCTACTCTTATTAGAAATGATGTAAGAGAATAAAATTTTCATCCTAAGATGTCAAGTTTGCATCCTTCCTTGTTAGTCAGTGCAACTGAAGATTTGCTGCGTGCTTTATATTGAGTTGATTCAATAGGTGTCGGGTGTTTTAAGTAAAAATGTTGCACGAGGTCCATGTGTTTTATAGTGATTTTCTACTCTATGTGGAATCTGGAGGGATGATGGAGGTTTATCCCATGAGTCCTTCACCAGTTGAAACATGGCTGGAATTAAATTTAAACTCAGTGGAGGAGTTCTATCCTGGTCCAGATCATGAAAGACTAAGTTTTTTTCTTGAGCAGGTGGTTCCTGGATGTCTAGTTGTAATACTTTGGCCATTCTGAGGATCAATTGGGCCGGACTGGCTCTGGATGCGGTGAGGTAAGTGTCTCCATGGGTGGGTGAAGGGATTTCTCCCACAAGTACAATCTTAATCGTTGTAATCTAAGTTTTACAGCAGGTTTTGTTAACTTCTTACATTTAAGGCACGACTGGGTTTGATGTTCTTCTCCAAGGCAAAAAAGGCATTTGTTGTGCCTGTCTGTAAGAGGAATTTTTCTTTCACAAATAACGCACCTTTTAAATGGTCCCTGAGGGACCATAAAACAGGGGAAAAGGGGGAAACATTGATGGGGGAAATGCGGGAAGCTGACAAAAGTTGTATTGCTGGGAGAAAATTGGCGCTAACCAAAAGGGGATGTAAATAATAACAACTGTAATATAATTTAAGAGTTCAAATAATGAGAAACAGATATTATTAAGGAAGAAATACTCACTGTTCACTCTAGTGTGTTCCTATACATCTTTCCAACATGGTGGAAAAAAGGAACTGAGGGGACGATTGGAGGGCGGAGCTTGCACTCCAAGGAGGGATGTCTCACTGTAAAAAAATGTTTAGGTTCTAGAAAGTTCCTAATCTTCCTGCGCAGGTGCAGAATAACCCACTTGTGTGCATTCACAGAGGCCACGAAGAAGAAAAATCATTTCAGAATTTTTTCCACTTTTAATGAGACTATGAGCTGTTCAGTTGAACAACAAACTGAAATCTTTTAGGTGGAAGGAAGTAAAAAAAAAAAACTGAAATCAGCTGACATCAGTTACATAAGGCTCATGATTGGAGGAAGCCTGTTTGCAGAGCAAAGGTATGGGCTGTTTCGTTCTCTCCTCAGCTTACTACTGTGTATAAGATGACCCTCAATTTTTAGTCTAACGATTTTAGAAAAAATTATTGTCTTATACAGTAACATTAAAATTGCTGTTTTTGCTGTTACCACAAAGGAACAGCCAAAGAAGCCAGTTGGATTAGACCAGAAGACCAGTTCAGTACTCCAGCATTTTCCAAGAGTGGCCTGACAAAGTGCTTTTGGAAATTTACAACTGTGCCATAGAAGCAACAGCCCTCCTCTACTTGCTCGTCCCCACTAAAAGGTAAAACTTCCTAGAGGTTTAACTTAGCTGACATGATTAATGCCCAATGACAGACCTATTTTTGATTGTTTTTATCACCCTTCTTTAAAGGCATTGCTATATGCTCCTCAAGTTATTATGCATCATATGGAAAAAATACTTTATTTCTGTCTACTGCCAATCACCTTCACTGGGTGACCTCAACTTCTAGTATTATTGTTTCTTCTTCCAGTCTATTTTGTAATGTTTAAACCTTTATTATGAGCTAAGTACACTCATCTGCTCTTCTATCACCTCCCAACATTGAAACTGTCTCAATAGCTTCATCTCTCACTCAGAAGGGGAATTTGAATACACCCATTATTCTTTTCTATACTTGCCTAATTCTAGAAAAAGGCAACCAAACACCAAAAGATTCTTAAAAGCTTTGTAAGTCTGCAACTTTAAACTTAGTTTATCTTATTTAAGATGTTTCACATATTCTGGTAACAAAATGGAGAACACTCACATACAAACACCAAAAGCACAAGGTAGTTATGTGATCCATATATGGAACCAAAAGCCTAGTTTACGTAGTACCTTTACTGCATCGCTTAGTAAACCAATAAAGGTATTTCCCAACCAAGGCTTTTATATATTGTGTTTCTAATAGTCTTTGGGATCAGCATGCCTAATAGAATAGACTTTGGTCCAAAGTATATTACTGACTCATTATTAGTATCATGCAGCCTGTAACTGGCATGCACTGCTATCCATTGTTTACCAAAGTTCTATTCCGTTTTCAATGGCAGATGAATAACAATGATGTGTTCAATATATTAGTTCTGTGGCAGTTTTACAGCCATGATGGAGGGCTGTGAAACCAAATTAGCAACTAGAGGGTGTCTGTCATTGGTAATAACTTCTTATTATGTCTGGGAATCTACATGCTGATCAATGCGTATCCATGTGCAATTGCTTTTATCATATTATCAATCATAAATCTCTCCATCGATCAATGTTCAAATTCATTGACATAATGAGGAGCTATAGACATAGTTGTGACACAAATATAGCACTTCTGCATAGCCCTTTTTCCTAATCTGGGTCGTACTTGTGTATCATAATAATCCAGGCATTGTCACTTGTAAATTGAGATTTCAGCAACCATCCAAGAAAATGCTTTATATTACTTGCTGCTGCTGTTGTGTTTAAAACGAGAGTTTTTTCATGCTCAGATTATATTCCTCTGGGCAAAAGCCAAGCTTGTTACATGCTTCTCATAACCTGATTTATGCACCAATTTATTTTATACATTAGGTGCACTGTATGCAGTCTGACTGTTGCATAAAAATTTCATGCAAAAGAAAAGGACTTGCACACACAGCTGATTTCTGGTTGTTATTATTATCATCTCCTCTTGTAGTTAACATCTTGTCCTAGGCACGATCCTATACCCTGAGCATAGTCTGGACCAAAACATTTCCATAGTTTTCCATTTTACTTTCTACAGCAAAAGGACAGCTGGACAGCTTTATTGTTAGAGTAATCAGACTCCAACTTAAAACAACCACTTTGAACCCTCAACACCCTTCCCAAAGCCCAAAGGTGTTACACAGGAATCTTTTCTTACCAGGGAAGTGCTAAGGAGAAGCAAAAACAAATACTCCAAAAGTACATTTATTTTACTAAATTATACTTAATACTAACATGCTTGCTGCATTATTAATAATGAATTCAAAGTTATATTTCTCCCCTTTTTTATTTAGTAAAGAACAGCAAGAAAAGCATATTTCCACATTTCCTTTTATTAGAAGTCTCCTTTCATCCAAGAAATATGAGACCTGAAATAAATTGTACCATCCTGCTTTTTTTAAAAAAAATCAAATCCTTTCCAGTCCTAGGCAGTATGCTAATGAAAACAGGTTGATAAATGACTCCCTGATATTTTCCAGACATTTTTCTCTCAGAAGTGCTCTAAACTGATGTAGCTCAAAGAGAATAAGGCGCATTAAGTCATTATATCAATTTTTGTTACCCAGATACTTCAGTCCCAGTTAAGAGCTGACAGCCTATATAAAACAAGGCAAGGGCATCATACGACTCCATCGATCAAACCTTGTCGTAGATAGATTGCCTATTACACAAATAGAACCAGCAGACTCAGTTCTGTAGTTTTTATGCTCTTCAATTAAAGGATAACAGGGTACTTTCCCATAAATCTGCTAATTGCAGCTGAATTAATTTAACAAATTTCAAAGAACATGGGGGGAGTGATTGGATAAGCTAATGTAAACTAGCACAGGTTGTCACAGAGCGAGTTCCATGCTTTTTTGTCCCCCCCCCTTTTTTTTACTGGGCAAGATGTCACAAACATTTACCCCTCTTGTAGTTTTTTGGCAACAGATAGCTGACAAGCATACCACACTGTGAAAATATGAAATGGTTCATTTGCAGCAACTCTATCAGAAAAAGCTTTCCTCCCTCGGCCCAAAACATTCTTTGCATCTAAATTAATTATTCCCTTTCCCACCAATCAAGCTATCTCCTGCCCTTACTATAGCAAGAATCCTGTAGGTTACATACATTGAGTAAATGCAGTGGCATACATTGCTATAGTGAATTGCCCCTTGTTGACACATTGCTATTTGGACTGCTACTGCATCCCAGTTGTGTGAGCTGATGTTTGATGATGGATACAAATAGCAACTTGTTCACTAGCAGCAACTTGCCACTGCAATTTACACTACAAACCCATGAAAACAGAATTCTGGCCTTTCCCAAAACACATACACTCACTTGGATCAAAGAAGGGGTTCCCATACAGGCACTCTGAAAAGGTTCTGGCAAAAATGAAAACAACTGCATAGCATTCCTGCTGTGAGAAACAAAACAGAACAATTTGAGAAGTCTCACTGGAAGCTTATGGAACCAGCTAAACAACAACCACAACAGAACTCAGCAGAGATAATTAAGGGTCACCTTAGGTACTTATCTAAGTTTACAAAAGCAGATGTGGGGATTTTACAGTGATCTCTGCAACCACAAACTTTCATTGAGAACAATATGCAGACATTTTTACACATTTCAGCAATGTTATTTCAATCCACAAGGAGAAATGACCAACACATTTTAGATATAATGAACAGATTTTTAAAATCCACAAATGACTGGATAAAATAGCAATTTTAATGTTGACTCACTGTTGTTTACTATATAACAAATATTTTATGAATGTCTACCTGATCAAACAACAGCCACATTTACTATACTGTTTTATCAAACTGGCTGCTGGCAAGTTTTGTTGTTGTTGTTTAGTCATTTAGTCATGTCCAACTCTTCGTGACCCCATGGACCAGAGCACGCCAGGTCCTCCTGTCTTCCACTGCCTCCCAGAGTTGGTCACATTCATGTTGGTAGCTTCGATGACACTGTCCATCCATCTCATCCTCTGTCATCCCCTTCTCCTTTTGCTTTCACACTTTCCCAACATAAGGGTCTTTTCCAGGGAGACTTCTCTTCTCATGAGATGGCCAAAGTATTGGCGCCTCAGTGTCAGGTTGTGTCCTTCCAGTAAGCACTCAAGGTTGATTTCTTTCAGAATGGATAGGTTTGTTCTCCTTGCAGTCCAAGGGACTCTCAAGAGCCTCCTCCAGCACCACAATTCAAAAGCATCAATTCTTCAGTGGTCAGCCTTCTTTATGGTCCAGCTCTCACTTCCATACATCACTACAGTACTGGAAAAACCATAGCTTTGACTATGTGAACCTTTGTCGGCAAGGTGATGTCTCTGCTTTTTAAGATACTATCTAGGTTTGTCATCACTTTTCTCCCAAGAAGCAGGGGTCTTTTAATTTCGTGGCTGCTGTCACCATCTCCAGTGATTATGGAAATGAAGAAGGTAAAATCTGTCACTGCCTCCATATCTTCCCCTTCTATTTGCCATGAAGTGATGGGACCAGTGTCCATGATCTTATTTTTCTTTATGGTGAGCTTCAGACCATTATTTTGTGCTGTCCTCTTTCACCCTCATTAAGAGGTTTTTTAATTCCTCCTCACTTTCTGTGAGTGTTATCATCTGCATATCGGAGGTTGTTGATATTTCTTCCGGCAATCTTAATTCTAGTTTGGGATTCATCCAGTCCGGCCTTTCGCATGATGTATTCTGCATATAAATTAAATACGCCAGGGGACAAATATGCAACCTTGGCATACTCCTTTCCCAATTTTGAACCAATCAGTTGTTCCCTATCCAGTTCTAACTGTTACTTCCTGTCCCACGTATAAATTTCTCAGGAGATATATAAGGTGGTCAGGCACTCCCATTTCTTTAAGGACTTGCCATAGTTTGCTGTGGTCCACACAATCAAAGGCTTTTGCATAATCAATGAAGCAGAAGTAGATGTTTTTCTAGAACTCTCTGGCTTTCTCCATAATCCAGTGCATGTTAGCAATTTAGTCTCTAGTTCCTCTGCCCCTTTGAAATCCAGCTTGTACTTCTGGGAGTTCTTGGTCTACATACTGCTGGCAAGTAGGAAGTGAATATGTTGCTTTTAGGCCAAGGCACAAGACCCTTTTAAATGCTAGATTTCCATTTGCGCCAATTTATGCCATGCCATGATATCAGTGTTACCGGCTGGTCTATGTTCAGTTTTAATCCCAAGGTGCAGATCTATGTTCCCTGCACCCCACAAAGAAATCCTGGGCTGGAAATGGATCATAGACAAGTATGCCTTAGACCTGTACAAAAAATGTTGTGGGGTTCCTTTTTGCAGCAAAAATGCCCATTTCTTCTCTGAAACAGTATAGTCCTATATGAAAGACAACAATAACAACCCCAGTATGGAAAACAATCACCAGCTGTCAATGGCAGCCCAGCCCCCTGGAATCTCTAGAGCAGAAAAGAGGACAGTTTACAAAGCATTCCTTTGAGTCCACATTTTTCTGTGATAGGCACTTCACTGAAATGTTAGACTAGACCAAAGAGATTGCACATTGCCATTAGGTCACCTGCTCAGAAGGCCAACCATGTTAGTCCACCGCAGCAGGTTCTTCTGGCACCATAAAAACCTACAGATTTATTAAGGCATTTCATGGATGCATGAAGTTCATTTGACCCAGCAGTTATATTTCTATTCACATGGTTGGGGATTGGGGGGGTTAAACAAGTCATAGGGAAACCTAATGCAGAAAGTGGAAGCCATGATGATTGTGTCAACAATGATAATTCACATCCTTCCATTAGTGAGCTGATCAACATATATAGTGTGATTAAAACCACCACCACAATAGCCTTTGTTTCTGTTCAAGTCACAGGAGACAGAATTTAATCTCCTGATGAACTGCTGCACTTGTAACCTTGAAACTTTTTTCAAGTCCTTCCTACAAGAGCAACATGTTGAGGTCATTAACAGAATAGCTCAATGTCTGTCGAGAGCATTAACAATATTTTTTTAAATTGTGTTTCTAGAGCAAGACTTACATCTATTAATACTTTTGTGTAGGGGCACGACTTCTTGCCTTATACAGGATAAAGTTATGGCATATAAGAGAAAATGATCAGTGTTAACACCCTGCTGCTGAGCACTCATAGCCAGAATGTTGTGATTTGTTGTCCTCATATGACAGAATGAGATGAGTGAAGACTTGCATCCATAATCACTGTTTTCTAAAATAAGGTGGTGCTACATTATGCAGTTGTGCAATCGAGTACAGTAGAGATCTAAATCTTGCACCTCTCAGTCTACAATTTCTTGGATGTTTCATTAATTTCTTTTTTTCCAAAGCAGGCTACCAATCTGCACAGAATGATTTGAATCCTGCACAAAATGGCATTTTTCCTGTGCAAGATTCTTTACAGTAGGTATTGAGCTGTCCAGAATTTGACAGTTTTTTGTGCTTAAAGGATAGGGCAAAAACAACTTCCCCTCCCCCCCCAAAAAAAAACCTTTAACAAAAAATGATGGGGAAAATAAGACAAGGGTTCCATTTTTGAGGAAAATCTTGCTTTTCTGGGAAGTGTGAGCCAGGAGCCTCAGCAGGACAAGACTCGGTAAACTGCCAAGAGGCAAAGGTTTTTTGAGTGCTCCCCACATCCCTAGTGTCTAGAAAATGAACCTGATGGCATAAACTCAGAGTGATGGTGGGGTGGAAGTTACTGAAATTGTGTTGGAATTCCAGCCCTTCTTCCTAATAAGTTCAGATGTTGATAGTCCTTCAATCTAGTTTGTCATTCTTTTGTTTGCTGGCTTGCTTGTAATTCCATTTGAGCTAGTGTTCCAGATGATTTTTTTTTAAATTTGAACCCACAAACAAGAAGCAAATCACTCACTCACTCATTTCCCCCCTCAGTGCTATAGTAGCAGCTGTCACAGTCCAGATTATAGCTATCATCCAGAGTGGTCATTTGGGGGATCAGGGGATCATTTTGGTAACTTTTATGCCATGCTTACCTAAGCATGATGTCTTGTGCTTGGAGCTAGTAACTCAGGACTGCATTTTGAACACCTTTTATATCATGTTACCAGGAGCTGGACAGGGGACAGATTGGATTTGTCTCCAGTGTGGAAGGGATTGTCACTCTCGAATTGGCCTCCACAGCCACACTAGACGCTGTTCCAAGTCCTCCATACAGAGCACGCTACCATAGTCTTTCGAGACTGAAGGATGCCTACTAATATATCATGTTAGAACCATGTTCACAGAACAATGAAGCAGGATCTGAACCCTCAGACTTTGGCAAGAACAGGTATACACCAGAATTAGGGAGCAGTTAAAAGTAGAGGCAGAGAGTGTTGTCTGTACTTTAGATGGCTGGACTTCAATTTGATAGCGTGGATCCATTTCGGTTGGGGTTTAGGCTATGATATGGTACTGAAATAGCAATGGCTGCCCTTCAAGATGATCTCCTAAGGGAGGTAGACAGGGAAGTGAAACCCTGCTTGCTGGTCCTTCTCGATCTTTGTGCAGCCTTTGATACCATCGACCACAGTATCCTGGGACAGCTATCAAATTTAGGGATTGGAGACTCCATACTTTGGTGGCTCCAGTCATTTCTTGATGGCCAATCCCAGGTGATACAGCTTGGGGATGCTGTGTTTACCACTTGAGGCCTCTGTTACAGGGTCCCACAAAAGTCAATCACTTCTCCAATGTTCTTTAACATTTATAGGAAGCTGCTGGGAGAAGTCATATGGAGATTTGGAGATTGCTGTCACCAGTATTCTGATGATACGCAGTTCTCTCTCTCTTTTTCTTCATCTGTAGGTGATGCAGTGCTGCCTATCTTTGATAATTTATGTGGGCCAATAAACTAAAACTGAATCCAGATAAGGAAAGAAATGGGAAAAAAAGGAATGGAATGGGGAGAGAAAGGAAGATGAAAGTAGACCTAGCAACCAGGTTTGGGGACAAGAGGATTCAAATAGCAGCCAGTTTTAATTCTTCCCTGCCTCTCTCACTGCTGCTGAAGGTGGCTGGAATGGTTTTAAGTACAACAGCTATAAACTGCTCCACATTGGCTCAAGCATCACCACCTGAATCAATGTAAATACATTAATTAATCAAAAAAAAAGTAGAAGCCCCAGTAGTGGAGGGAGAAGTACAGATGGGAAGAGGACCTCTGGGTTGATTCACATTCAGTTTTATGTCATATATTTGATGGAAAATAATGCAAATCAGACTGTCCCAGTCCCAGAGCATTTCCTGCATTATTTGTCAGTACAGTCACACTCAAAGCCTCTAAGACAGAAGTGCAATGTATGCAAAGCAATCCTAGTGAATTACTAGAAAATACTACCACCCCCAAACAGAGTTTAAAACTCCCAAACAAAACTATAAGTACCAAACAAAAACAACTTATATTGAAGGTAGGAGTTGATGTTGCCTTAATTCCTGACAAAGTACATTATTTGAAAGAAGATAAAGCCACCTGGGATATAAAGATCAGCCACCCCCTTGCCTGGGAACATTATACCTTGTAAACACTTCATACAATCCCACCAATTTCCAGGAGGTAACAGTTCTAAACTGCTTTAAGAAGCTAATTGCAAATAGCTTGGCATTAAAGTTTGTTTCTTTTGTTTTTAAAGCTTGTGTGGCATAAAGGCTCTGAAAGTTTATCATTCATTGTTCCTCTTTTCTACATTAGTTAACATGTATATTATTTGTGAAGTGGTATGAGCAAATAATGATTAGCATGTTTTAATCATACCCAAAGTTCCCTCTAAGCAGCATGGGTGCGTAGCACGTATGTGCAACCAATGCAGTGTCCCCCCCCCCATTTTTTTCTGGTTGGAGCTGAAATTCTGCATGCAGAGGACAGAGCTCCCATGCAATGGTCTGGGAAATGAGAGGGAATATTGATCATACCATAACATAACAATCTTCAACAAACACTAGAGGAAAAAGCTTTGTATTTTACTCTTGGATTGGCCAGCTTTGTTATATTTGACACTATTAACTTTTAACAGGGTATAATATTTATCTATTAGCTAACTAAGTGCCTTCTCAGTGGCTGCTCACAGACTATGGAACTCCTTTCCACAAGAGGCTAGATTGTCTGCCTCCTCTTGTCCTTCTAGTTGCATTCTTTTCATTTGGTTCTGGAGCTCAATGTGCTTACCCTAGCCTAGATTATCACAGAATAAACCAATTCACAGGATTGTGAAAAGGATAAAAATGGGAGACCGCTTGCAGGAAGAGTAAAATATAAAAGGAATACTAACTTACTTACACATTAAGATCACCAGGAAAGGCTTTCTCTGTATGTATTATATGAAAGGCATCTATTTTCTATCTTGCATCCCAGTCTGTAAGTCAGCTGTCTCCATCTTCACCTCGTACTGATGTTTCAGAGGGAGAAACTGACTTTAAAACTGGAGCTTCTGTGAGGGTGGACCTGCTACCAAAGAATCTACCCTTTGAAGTTACCCTGTAAAGCAGGGCTTGAAATTTTTTAGAATATCTCACCAGTCAGCATGACCGAACTATAGCCTTGCAATTTATTGGGATTGGGAATCACTGTTTTATACCCTCAGACTTGGGTTGCTTTATTACCTGCATTCCTGTGGGGTCATGAAGCTTGTATTTTGAATGCCTTTCTTTTGAATGTCTCCAGCAAAAATAAAACTGAAAGCAAAAGCGCCCGGCCTCTTAAGGAGCCATGGTTCCTTCCCATCCTAGGATGTGTCCTCGTTCAGTTAAAATTGAGAGCAGGGAATCTCCATATTCTCCAGCATGTGACTACTCTACATTCTCCTGCAGACCTATATCTCTATGTGCTGCTCGAACTCTCTTCTCGCGAGAAGAGGGCAGTTTTCCTTTTGCAGTGGGAGGGGGAGGGGAGGACTGCAGTATTAGAGAGAGAGAGTTGGAGGTGTAGGAGGCAGGCAGGCAGGGAGCTGTGATTCGTCGAGCAGCATTTTTCACTTGTCACAGATGAGTGGACGAGTGCATTTTTCAAGCTCTGCTTTGAAGGCTGTATTTTGGGGAAGGCATGAGAGTGAGGGTCAGAGTTCCTGCTCAAGGGGACTCTTTTTAAAAATTGCTTGTCAGTTGTTATTGCATAATTTGATAAATTGATATGGTCATTGTCTGCTGCGGGAGTGGTGCCTTTCAGATGAAGAGGAGCAGGGAGGAGTCACTAAAACAATACAGGGTAGAGAGAGAGATGGAGAGGAGAGACAACCATATTATCATAGGAGTTGGGGAAGGAACAGGATCCTGGTTACCCCTGAACTATCTCCCAATTCAGACATCCTGGATAGCCTTGGCGATTGTCACCCTGGGTTAAAACTGCTGCTACTGATTGCCAGGTTAGTGAAAGGGAAAACATGAGCCATCCAAGACTTGATCCTGGATGAGCTTCCTGACCTGGCTTGTGTTACAGAGACCTGGTTAGAGGATGCTGAGGGAGTTAGTCTCTGTCAACTCTGACCACCTGGGTTCTCTGTGTCCTGCTTGTCCTGTTGCAATGGATACTTTTCAAGTAATGCAGCCTGAGAATGTGGGCAGAATTCTTGAAAAGGTGAAAACCATAATATGTGTGCTAGACCTCGCTCTTCCTGGCTTATAAAAGCAGCCAGAGGGGGAGATGGCTGAGTGGATAAAGGGAATAGTGAATGCTTCCTTTGTAGCAGGGTGGGATTGTGTCATGTTTAAAAGAGGCAATTATAAGGCTGTTATGGAAAACTGCTCCTTGAATCACACTTTACAATTATTAGCCAATCTCAAATATTCCATTTCTGAGCAAGATACTGGAGCATGTACTGTAGTGGTATCTCAGCTCCAAAGATTCTTTTTGATGACATGGGTTATCTAGGTCAGCTATTCTCAACCTTTTTTGGCTTAGCCCTTTTAGGAGCTCTTCTCAGGTTCCAGGCCCCCCTGTCAAACAGGGAAACTCTTTGGCTGTGTACAAACAAGGATGTAACACAAACAGATGAATGTGTGCCCCCCTTTGAATGTGCTGGGAGGGGCAGCGGGCCAAATGACCTCTGTTAGAATGGCTGATCTAGACCCATTTCAGCCTAGTTTCAGGCCCAGCTATGGGACAGAGACACCTTTAGTCACTTTGGTGGATGACCTATGCCAGGAACTGTACAAGGGAAATGTGTCCCTGTTGACAGTAAAAGCTGTTCAACAGCGAACTGGAGTGACTCAAAACATGATGGATTCTTCATCCCTAGAGCTTTTAAACAGATATTGGATAGACATCTCTCAGATATGCTTTGGCTATGTATTTCCTGCATCAGCAGGGTGTTGGACCTAATAATCCTTGGGACCCCTTCCAATTTTACAATTCTCTGATTCGATTATTTAGTTTTTAGGGGAGGAATCTTTTAGCTAGTTAATTAAACTTAGGTGGCTTGGTTGCCATAATGAATTGCTTAGAACCAAACCAAGCACCGTTTGATATAGACAGAGGAGAAGTACTACTGTCGCATAGTCTGTGGAATATTTTTTATTATCATTAATTTAGACGTACCACTATTTTTGCAGATTACTGTAGAATGGAATGTTTATATAAGGTTCCAAACCAGTTTGCATCATTACATTGCAAGAATTAGTACTGTACTAAGTGTGATATATCTTTTTGTCCATGATTATTCCTGTCCAGCAACATAGTGACTTCCTATAAAACCACTTTGAAATACTGAAGCCCTAAATGCTCTTGCCAAATCTGCCAGATATATATGAATAGTGTTGTGCTGCAGAGACATTCAGCTAAACCAGAGCACAGAAGCCTGCACGTCCTACTCTCCTATTCCAGAGGAATATTTATTCTATACTAAAGCCCAGGAAATTCTATGAGCACCTCTTTAGTGTAGTTTATGACAGCATTATTAATACTGCTCAACAACCAAGTAAAATTAGAGATAAAATCTGAATAGGTCCCATTATTGTTTTTAGAGTGAACTAAATAAGCTATATAATTTTCCCTTCTAAGTTGAGCATCTGTACACACAGAGAGAATAAGACTATGATCCTAAGCACTTTACATCCTATCATTTCCTGTGCCTCAGTAAATCTCTACTTTCAGTGCTGTGAATTAGACATACAAAAGCTTTGAAATGCTTTGCCTTTTTTTGTAAAATTAACATCAATTTCAAATAGTAAGCAAAAAGCATTTGCCAACTTTAGCCACTTGCTAGTCCATTCCACCAATATAAAACAAAATAAAATTAATTTGGATTGTGTTTTCTCTAAAACTGTCTCCAGTCCTCACCCCTAATCCATTCCTATCTATTGAAATTAAACCCATATTTGATAGTGATTTAAGTATCCAAGCACTCCAAACTGACTTATTTTAAGTCTAGACAGTTGCAGGTTTTGATTGATTTTGGACAATGAGATAAAAATCAATCCTCATGGAGAGGAGAAAGTCTAGGAGACAACTGTTAAGACTTCAATAGACTTCAACAGCAATATTAAGAATTTTCTATTGAGATTTTTTTTTGTTTTCTATGTATTGATAACAACTGCATCTCATTGTTTTAGCTTTTCCTTCTGCAGTTATACAAGATGGGCATTTGAGTCAGGAAAAGCATGTACAAAAATTCTTCAGTATCTGTTGGTATATCTTTTCCACAAAATAGCTACCTGTTTCACCTGCTCCTCAGTCCTCGATGCTAAAAAATTGTGAGACTCAAAGAGACCAAAACAACTAACACCAGAAACCATGCTTTCACAGTTTTGGCCACTTTCCTCTGAAAGAAGCTCCTACAGAGGTTTGTCAGGTGCTATCCCTCTCAGAAGGTTAATTAAAACTGAACTGTATAAAGCTGCCTTTGGCCAGTATTTTAGCTAACTGACCTGGGAAGTTCAAATTTTTAAAATGTTATTTAATTTATTTAAATGTAGGGAGGTGGTGGTGCTGCAGGTTAAACCATAGAAGCCTCTGTGCTGCAAGATCAGAAGACTAGCCGTTATAAGATCTAATCCACGCAACTGAGTGAGCTCCCATCGCTTGTCCCAGCTCCTGTCAACCTAGCAGTTCAAAAGCATGTAAATGCAAGTAGATAAATAGGTATCACCTTGGTGGGAAGGTAATGGCATTCTGTGTCTAGTCGTGCTGGCCACGTGACCACAGAAACTGTCTATGGATGAACGCTGGCTCTATGGCTTGGAGACAGGGATGAGCACTGCGCCCTAGAGTCGAACAAGACTGGACTAAATGTCAAGGGGAACTTTTACCTTTATTGATTGAGCTAGAGATAGAGTTCGTATTGTATTTATTGCATTTTGTGGGTTTGTTTGTATCACTGTAATTTTGTTTTGGAATCACAAATCCATCACATTGATTTGGCAATACAAATGACTAACAAACAAAGTGAAGGTACCTCCCAAAATAATTTATAGACGATTTAATACTTCAAATGTTAAAATATCCATAGTGAACTGGCCTCAAAACAAATTAGAGTCATATGAGACTGATTCAGAACTTCAACTGAATGACACAGAGAAGCATATTTTTTAATCTATAGTCATCCATATTTTCAGGACCAAATTCAGACAGAGCTGATTTCAGCACGACTCAGTAGAACCAACACAAATCTGAATAAGCAGTTACTTTTTTACCTGTTTCTGCTTCCCTTTCACCAGTTCCAGACCTCTCCATGGCCTTAATTCTGATTTGGGATGTTAGTGTAATGGCACTAGAAGGTACCAACAGGATAATACCACTAGTTCCACAGTGATGCTCTTTCAGACTTCTGTTCACTTTATTGAAGCCTGTGGTACTTGCTTCTTAATAACCACTTGAAATCAGCTGCACATTGGAGAAATTCAATTCAAATATGACTGGGCTCACTACATTGGAAATATCCTCCAACACAGCATAAAGCTAATTTAGCTGTCACTTACTGTAAGTAAAATGACAAATATCCGTAATATCTGTCAGGATATGAATACTTTAAAAAGAGTTATGCAGCTGTCAACATTTTGATGACTCTAACAAGAGCAAAACAAACGAACAGAAAACAGACAGCAAGTCTGTTACACATCTAGTTGCCAAACTCTACTATTACTTATATATATAAATAAATAAAAAAATCAAATTACTTCATAAAAAGAAGATGAACAGTAAAGACTTCAGTAGTGAACTGATACAGGTAAATCAGTCAGTGCTGCTCACAGAGTAGTGCAGTATGTGCTGTTCCAGATTTAATGTGGTTCTCATCATGGGATGACTGCCTATAACAACATACCTGTACTATGAATTATTTATTATTCTGAAACAGGGTTCCCCAATTATATTCACCAATCATGACCTGAAAGTGATCTGGAGACAGGCCCCATCATTCACTGAAACCTAGAGAAGCCTGGGATTCCTGAGCTCATACTGTCCTTTGGAGACAACAGAACAAATTTGAGGTTTCTTGTCACTATCTAGACAATTTCAAAACTATTGGAACCCTAAGGTGTCCCAACTTAAGGCTGAGAAAAAAACATGGGCCTTTGGGGGCAGGTTTACTAGCAGCAGAGAGCAAACTAACGTGGCCTCTTTGAAACAGTCAGGCTTGATTAGAGCTGTTCAATCAAGCCTGACAGTTCACATGGAAATCACTCTTGCCAATATGATGAAATGGCTTAATAAGTGAGACATTTAAGGATATTGGCAAACTATTCACTTCCTTTATTCCTCAGCAGAGGGGCAGGGGAATTGAAAAAAAAAACAGTTTTGGGCAGTATATGGACTATCACTGCTGTGTTGCATCAGTTATTTTAAAAAGTTATTTGCAGGTGTTTTCTTTTCTTTTCTTTTCTTTTTTTGGTCAGCCCTTTAAGAGAAAGCAAAGCTTTTTTTAAAAAAATAACTGATGCAGCACAACAGCAATCATCCATGACAATTTTTTTAAAAAAATCATTTGGATCATCTTCTATTGTCAGACCCACAGTGACAGGAACTGAAGTGTTGAAGATCCCAAATTTAACAGAGAACTACTAATGTTACCAGTCAAAAGATATGATGCAGTAAAGTCTTAAGTGATTTTATGCAAAAACAAAACAAAACAAAAAAAGATGGGAAAACATGAGACAAGTGAAAACCAACATCCTAACTTTTCCTGGATGTGAATCCGATAGAATTCTGTGAATGAAGCATGATGATGACTGTATGGTAAACACCTCAGTCACGAACCACAGACGGCAAGCCCTGGATTAAAGCCCAAAGCAATTCCAACCATTCTCACAGAATGACATCTCAAGAGCTATGTGACCGAGGCGTGTATATTTGGGAAATGTAAATAGAAGAATTTCCATTCATGTTTAATTTGGACAAACGGCATGATTTGGATTTATTAAATTAAAATTAGTCTGAAAAAAGCAATTCAGACTAAATAAAGCAATATCTTTCTTCTTTGGATTTGTTCCCCAGGTTGGTTATATTTAGTTTCTATGAGATACACTCTTCCTCTCACACACACTGCAGTTTAAGGGAGGCAGATACATCTTTTGGCATCTGGTAAACTGAAATTATGTTGCCACATTTCACAGGGGAGTTTAGTAACATGTTAGTTTTGCAATATATTGTTCCCTAATCTATGCAATAGTCTCTCACCATCTCACTGGTTTTTGCTTCCATAGTAATCTACATCAGCCTTCAATCATATTGCAAAACATATGGGTTGGCCATATGAAATGTCAGGATTTCTGTACACTAGGCTTTCCTTGATAGTGATCCAATACAGAGGTGCCTCGCTTAGCGACGTTAATCCATTCCCGGAAAAACATTGCTAAGCAATTTCATCGCTAAACGGAATAAAAAAGCCCATAGAAATGCATTAAAACACCATCAATGTGTTCCTATGGGCTTAAAAACTACCCTTATGCGAAGATCCTCCATAGGGGTGGCCATTTTCGGTGTCTTTAAAGCGAGGCAACACAGCGGGTGGCCATTTTGTTTTTCCGGCGGCCATTTTGGAACCACTGATCAGCTGGCCAAAAATGGGGGCTTTGAGGTGATATCTTCCCTGCGATCAACGCAAAGCGATTTTTCCCCATAGGGATCGCTAAGCGATCACTCTTGCGATGGCCAAAACCTCATCGCTAAGCGATTTCGTCACTCAACTGAGCGATTGCTAAGCGACGCACCACTGTATCTGCATCCTGCTTCTAGGAAGAGGTAGGAATAATCAATTGTGGATGGGTGCCTGGAGGACGGGGAACATATGAGCACTTGCCCTATGCCAAAACAAGCCACAGCCCCCAGATTCACAGCTTCCATTTAAACCAAAAACAAGCTATTAAAAACATGAGCAAAATATGTTTGTAATATGTTTTGCCCATCATTATGTGAGAAACAGGTATTCAACAATGCTTTCAGCTAATGAATGAAGTCTAGGAATGAAAAATGCACCCATTACATGGGAAAGGAATGTATTGATTAATGACAGAGAGACAGACAGAGAGAGAATATCCAGTGTAGCATAGTGGACCAAATAATGGACTAAGACTCAGGAGGCACAGGCTCCCCTCTCTGCCATGGAAACTCAATGAGGGTCTAGAACTGGTGAAGTCAGTCTTTAAATATCTCACTTACACTGAAAGCCCTATTAGGGTTGCTACAAGTCCATTCCAACTTGACAGCACATAAGAACGTGGCAGGCAGGCAGGCAGGCAGACAGACAGACAGACAGGCAGATAGATAAAAGGCAGTCTGATGAAAGAGTAGCTGTTACCTTGTACAAATTATCCTGCAAACAATTACAACATGTCTGCAAAGAAAAGGGAGAACCAATGGGGCAAAATGCTGGGATCTGAGAAACAGAAGTCTGGTGTACTGCTCAGGGTCAATTATTCTGAACCTGTTAAATTCTGTTGTTCATTTAATACCGATATTCATATTAAAGAGAGATAGGTTGCTGAGATAACCTAATAATCCAATAGGGCAAGGATGACCAATTTCTCAAATTCAAAGGACTGGACAACAGCTTCAGCACCACAAGTATGCTTTGCTGCAGTAATGATTACTGCCTTGCCAATAGTCATGCTGTGTAATAAAGTCAGTTGTTGTGGGTTTTTCGTCTCTTTGGCCATGTTCTGAAGGTGTTTCCTATGTTTCACCAGTTTCAGATGTCGGCCACAGAGACTGGCGAAACATCAGGAAGAACAACCTTCAGAACACGGCCAAAGAGTCCAAAAAACCCACAACAACCATTAGATCCCAGCTGTGAAAGCCTTCATGAATACAAAGTCAGTACTGTACTGTCTAGCAGTACGGATATTCAGTTAGGGATATGTATAATATACAGAACTCCCGGCACAGAGATGGCTTGCTACTAAGTTACATATTTGTATTCCTTTTATAGGCTGTTGGGTTATTTTTAGGGGGATTGTTTCTAAGACCTTTTCATAGATTGCCTGGGAATGATTACTTGTCTTTCTACTAGAATGCAATTTCTATGTAGGTTTAGTAATATTTGGTTATTCAATAGTACAATAGAAGTAGAAAAGCATTTGAAAATAAAGCAACAAAAATATTCTTGGGCATAATAAATGGCAGCACAAGACGTGTGTTTTAAGGAAAAGGAAAGTTACCCTGAAAAGACTGCATTAGAGAAGAGAAAAAACCCTGAGAGAACAGAACTCAGAAATGGACTTCCCTGATAATGAAGGTATAAGATTTTAAGAAAGAGACACCATGTAAGAAATGTAGAATATTCAACTTTCAGTAGTAGCTTTCAATAAGGGTAGGATATGACATATGAGGTGAAAAAATCTAGCTGTAACAAACAGAAAGAAACATTAGTTTAAAGACAAAGGGATCTTTAATGTTTCTTTCTGTCAAGGCTTAGTCTTACTACTAAAGGGCCACAAATCATTCTTATACCTGTAAACAAGAATTTATAGTACTGTACAGCCATTCTTCTCAACCAGATGCAGATAAAGTGCCAAACCAAAACATATCTCTGTAAGATTTTATATGAGAACTGGAAAAGATTCTACATGATTCAAGAGGGCAATACAAGACTGAAAAATACACGGAAAGGAACAAATTGTGTAGTAGATCACACACTTCTTTTGTTTCACAGGAGTGAATGTTAACAATCACAAATGTCAATACAGTGGTGCCTCGCTTAGCGACGTTAATTCGTTCCGCAAAAATTGCTGCAGAATGAAAACATCACTATACAATATTAAAAAGCCCATAGAAACGCACTGAAACCCCTTCAATGCGTTCCTATGGGCTTAAAACTCACCATTGAGCGAAGATCCTCCATAGCGCCACCATTTTTGGTGCCTCTAACGTGAGGAATCCATCCCTAAACACCGTGGGCGGCCATGTTTTTTTCCTGGTGGCCATTTTGAAACCACAGATCAGCTGTGCAAAAATGGGGGCTTTGCAATGATCGCTTCCCTGCGATCATCGCAAAGCGAAAATACCCCATAGAGAACATCGCAAAAACAGCGTCGCTAAGCGATTTCATTGCTAAATGGAGCGATCGCTAAGTGAGGCACCACTGGTATTCAGATTCACTGTTTCGGATTCATATATAGCCTTTTGATTTCTATCTATTACCTAGCATTAATAACTAAACATATTTGTTTCAGTAAATCTCTTTACTTATTTAACAGTTAGACTAGTAAATGATTCTGCTTCTACTGAGCACAAAGTCCTGCCAGGGTTGTAATTAAGGATCACATTACTTGTGCAAGTGGTGATCTCTATAAAGATATCCCAGCCACTGCTTGAACAAGAAGAATGCTTGCATGAGCAGAATGATTCCATTATAGTAAAAGGACAGGATTTTCTATTCAATATACTGAGCTTAGTGTTTCAATTTACAGAGTTTGAAATAATTTTCACTAAAAAACAAAGAGCTTTGTAACAATATCCAAAGTGCATACTTACAAATGTGAAAAAGGCATCAACAATCATCAGTCAATTTACCTCAGAGGAAAAAGCAAATAATAGCTAGTCATCTATTGAAACCAAGCAATTAATAGCTAGTGATTTGTTTTACCATCCTATTCCTTTTGTATATACAAAACATGATGGGAGTTCAGCTGCTAACTCCCCAAATCATCAGACAATTCATCTGAAGAGGGAGAAAGCAGAAATGGCTCTTGGATATCTATCTGAATGTGGAGATATTACTAAATTTTGGAAAATGCTGATGAAAACTGAATGAAACAAAATTCTTCCCATCCCTACCAACTGGTAAGTAATATAACCCTTGAATATGACTACAATAGCTACAGGCATGATCACCAGCAGTAAGGCTATAAATCAGTTCACAACTTTGCATACGTGTGCACGGAAATGATCGTTGTTGCTAAAGAAGCAATCAAAGAGCTGGAACTGAATAAGCATGTTTTAAATACCATAGCGGTAGTGTAAGAGATATTGTTATATCAGTTCATTCTTTGGGAGTGCCTAATGTTTAAAGATTTGCCTCTATACTTTAAAGACCATCTGAATATATTAGTACTGTAGAATAGTTACTCATCCAGAATCCGAGGCAATGACCATATGGTAAGGAACTTGGAGTGGCCTTCTAATGATTGTGGTAGTACTGTGGAATGAACCAGTGGAGAAAAAGTTCCCATAAAACTACAGGAAAGGGACTGTAGAGATATATCCATAAGGCAAACCACTGTAAAGTATTCCAATTAAACGAAACAAACACACCAATTAAACTAGGAGACAGGCTTAGGGAAGATCTCTAGGCATCTTAACTAAATTTTAAGTTACCAATCACATGGTGGAATCTAAGCGCATTCCACCAAGCATGACAAAAAAACTCCCTTCAGACTTTGAATAACAGTGTGCAAAAGCTAGAGGTTGAGCTCCAAGGGAAAAGGACAGTGGACAGTACACAAACTCCATACCATCTTTATGCAGCATTCAAATATGTGGAGGAAAACATCTGAAGGAGGTTTATTTCTCCAGTTTAAGATGCCTTGGTAAATATTTGAAGAAGTAATAAAAACAGTAAGCTAGGTTGTGTTTCCAAACAACTGAAACCAAGAGCAGGCTTGTGTTTTCCACAAACTGTAGCTACATTTCCTGAAAATGTTACCATGTGAGAGTAAAGAAAAGAAGAAGAAAAAAACCAACCTACACTCAGACATTATGTCTGCCTCATTTCTAGGAGATTTAGATGTTCAATTTCCTTCCCCTCCCCAACTAAGATCAATTCTTCTAACAAAATTTACAATATTTCAGCTTCCATTCTGAAAATGACTTGAGAAAAGCAGAAGCACAAGATTCACAAAGTGGCCTAGAATAGAATTGCCAATATTCTGATGAATTTTTCGTGTCTCACTCTAATCAAATGAAGAAAGCATGGCTCTGGCAAATGGGATTTAAATTAATAGCATCAGAACAGGAGGAGGCAATAGTTCCAGGTGGTGATACAGGAGAGAAAGCCCACTTCGAGACAGTGCTAATGAGATGGGGGCTGGAGGAAAGATAACAAGAAAAATGAATTTGCTACAACATTAGAAATTGAAACCTACCATGTCCACCGTGGCACCAAGTATTTCTTATTCATATCCATTTATTTTTCAGACAACAGTCTTTACATTCTACATATATTGTTCTGGTCAGTATTGTTTGTTCTGCTCTATGACCATTTCAGAAATGAGTCAAATGTTCAGAACCATAGGTGAGCCTCTGACTTTAATCCAGCTGCCACTTTAGACTCATCAGATGACAATGAGAAGCAGGTCATTGTACTGTAGAATTCTTCTTTTTGATTCTCCCTGGTCAAGGAAGCTTTCACAGACAGTTCTTTAGTAGAAAATTGCAAGAGGTTTCCTGTTACCTGGATATTGTTATTTTCATTTTGCCCTGCTGATTGATTAGCAGAATTTAAAATGTAGAGCTTATTCTGTTCTTAGTGTATAGATCTTGTTTTAGAATATGATTTTGTGGGAACAGTTCAGCCTTCAGTTTTAAGTTGTCTAGAGAGCCCACCACAGGTAGGTTTTGTGGATTATTTGAAAGTTTCAGCAAACCCATTTGGCAACAAAAAAAAGTCACAATGCTCAGGAAGCAAAGCTGCATTGCAAAGAGCAATACAAACAGCTGGAAAAATCTGAAGTACATTTTTGGGAGATAGTCTGCTGTCTTGTTCTAAATGGCATCAGAAATAGTTTATTCCTCCCCATTTTACCTTCTTGAGAATACTGACTGTGATTAGTGGGCCATGAGGAATTAGTATTTTTCCATGTATAATACTATACTTTTGTCTAAAATCTTTAGACTAAAAATTGAGGGTCGTCTTATACACAGAAGTAAGCTGAGGAGAAAAAAAAACAAGTGGAGGGGAAATCAGGAATCAAAGTGATCCTGCAGGGCTTTGATCCCTGCTTTCCCTTCCACTTGCTAAGCCTTAGCAAAAGGAAAGCAGGGATCAAAGTGCTGCAGAATCACTTTGATCCCTGCTTTTCCCTCTGCTTGCTAAGTCCCATGGGGCTTAGCAAAAGGAGGGGGGAAGGATCAAAACAATCCCATGCCTGTATAAGGGGGAAAAGGATCAAAATGATTGTGCAGTCATGGAACTGCTTTGATCCATTTCCCCCTCCTTTTGCTAAGCCACGTGGGGCTTAGCACAAAGGGATAAAGCAGGGATCAAAGCCATCCTGCAGCACTTTGATCCTTTTCACCCTACATTTGCTAAATCCCAATTAGATTTCTTAATTTTGGGTTAGAAAAGTAGGGGGCGTCTTATACATGGGGGTGTCTTATACACAGAAAAATACAGTAGTTTCCTACTCTGGTTCTCTTCTGCATTGTGTTTTAGTCTCTCACCCTCTCTTTGTGCAAACCTCCTTCCTCCACATAGTCTCTTTTCCTTACTTTCTTCTATTCTGTCTCCTTCCTAGAATTTCCTGGCCATGGACTACACTCCTTGATTTAATAATACAGACTTCCTAATTACTACCTTGTCAACAACCTTTTCCAATTTTATTTCAGCTACAAATAGACTTGACTGTTGTTGCTCTTTTCCCAGACAAGATCAGGAACCTTTGCTTTGTAAATTTACTGACAGGATGGAAGATGGAAGAGAGAAATTCAAATCTTGCTTCTAACTTGCTTCATGTCTCCAATTCTAGAACTGCTCTGCATTCTCCAGTTTTAGTTCCAGCTACCTTTCCTTTCATATTCCACCTTTCCACACCAGAAAGAAAAGAAAAGCTGAGCAAAGTAGAAAAGGAGGGAAAGAAGCAAGCCTAGCTTACAAAGGGCAGCTTCTCAAAGGAAGAAAATAAAATATATGGAATGGATTTATTTGGAAAAAGGGAAAAGACTTCCCATCTTGTCAGAGAAGTTGAACCAAAGTTCAGTGTTCAGATACAAAACTGTGAAGGATTTCAATTCATGAGGAGTTATTTTTTGTCTATCTCTTATTTGTATGGGTGAAACAGACCATTTCAGCACAGCAGAACACTTGCTAGGGCTTCTCAAATCCCCCTGAAAGATCTTACCTCCAGCAAACTGACAAAGACAATGTGTAGACAATGTTTTTTTAATTTGCACCCAAAGGGCTTTAAAACATTTTAGAAGTATTTTGATGAAACATTTTAACTAATATGCCAGTCTCCTTTAAATGCTAAGCATCAAAAGTATTATTTGATTTGTTTTGTCTTTTATAAAAAGTTCCAAGATACAGTATCAGAACTGGACACTAGAGGGAACCAGAGAGTATTTCTCCTTTTTTTTTCCCTTGGGGCCTTCTGATAACAATGATGCAACACAATAAAACACACAATGCAATGAATTATGAGTGCAATCAGACCAAAAATAACAGTAACGGCAATCAGACTGCTAAGCAGCAATGACTAAGGTAAGGAGTTTGCTTGGACAGATTATCCAGTGCACCTGCCCAGCAACAGGACAGTTAAACTTATATCACTTTCTGTGTCTTTATCTCTATCCTTTCCTCTTAATTCATGGGACAAAAGGGACAACCATAACTGGATTAGATACCTACCAGTTTCTTATTATTATTCTTTTTGGAAGTTTGGACTCCTATCACCTTGAATAAAGGGAAGGGACTTAAATTTTACAATGTAGTTAAACAATGACAGCTGAAATTATACCATAACTATAACTGCACAATCATGAGAATGGCAGGCAGGGTGATATAAATTTGCATTTTATCAGTATGCTAGTATTCTTTCAGTCTGTCTCAACAATTAATGAACAACCTGATGTGCTGGTGTTGTTGTTGTTTTAAGTTCATTTTTTTCATCTGGTGTTACAGCTATAAAATCATACTAAAGTGTACTTTGCATCAGGTCATCTTCACTTAGCTACCATAATTTCTGCAGATAAACATTTGATGAATTGTGTGAAGAACAGAATTCGTACTGCTAACCATGAAAGTACTTAACTACCATTTTCTTTTCATCCTATTTATGAATGCCTTATATTATGAAAATCAAGTCACCGACATTAAAAATGATGCATTGTAGGGGGGTAAAGATACTGATGCATAACAAGGAATAATACATTATTAGTCTCCGAAGGTTAAAGCTGAGTTTAAAACCTATCAGCGCTTTGTTATACTGTAGCCTTTTCAAGATGCAGTTGACTGAATAGGCTTTCAAGTGACAAAAGTGACACCACACTAAGGCTATCATCTCCTTGGGTTTAGCTCAGGCATCAAAATATAATGTGAAGGACAGATCAATGTTTGCGATAATCCTCAAAATAATTCAGCTACATATACAACTAGTATATGTGTGGGATTTAAAAATTCAGCAAGGGCACTTAAATTTGATCCCCTCTTCTGAATTAACCTTACCAATCTTATACTTCTGACATAAAAAGTTCAGGTTCAGAGAATAATGTAAAAAGTATGTTATAAAAGCATGCCCTGCAACTTGATGGAAGTGCTGCACTGATCCTCATACAATTCATGATTCAGTGAAAATGAATCAGATACACTGTAGATTTGGGCACAGAGATACTTCCAGTGAATTTTCCAGTGCAATTTGGGGAAATTAATATTAGCAAGGGCACTGAGGTCTATCTATTCCTGGAAATATTGTGTGATAATTAATTTCTTAATATAATTGTCATTTACCCCACATGAGGGTGGAGTTAGTCTTGGTAAGCAGTAAGGATTCCAGTGGAATCCACTAGTTCCTGCAAACAGAGACTTTGAGGTGACAAATAGCCATGTCCAATACAAATTTTCTTGACATAGCACTTCCATTGGATTTTGCTCTTGCCAAATGTCATACCTGGAATAGAAAGGCGTGCCTTTGCACTTGGTAAGGAGGAGTTGTGGCAACTACATTGCCTAGTTTTATTTTACCATATAGCATTCTTATAAGTTGGATATAGCCTGTAGGGCAAACTTAACTAACCCAATATAAAATGTTTAGGGGAGAGGAAATAAGACAGTCAAAACAGATTCTCCTTCACTTACTGTACAGTTTGCTGTTTTTGGTTTTAAGTGACGTTTGGGATAGATGCTGTGAAGAATGGTATATATATAGAGAGAGAGAGAAAAGGGGTCCTTGAGTCTACAGTAGACTCCATTTTAAAACTCCATTTTAAAGCCTGCCTGCCTGCATCAACAAGCACCACAGTTTTCTGATTTTAAAAGAGACAGACCTTGGAGCCACATTTTAAACACACACTTTAAAACAAAAGATGGGTCGCAGTACACAAACCCTAGAAGCCACAGAATCCAGCAAGCATTATTCCAGCACAGAACTCCTCATCACAAAAAGAGAGTCTAAACTGCATTTTACAGCCTGTCTGCATCAACAACCAGCAACCATTATTACAGCAAACAGATCCCCAAAGGAAAAAAAAAGACGTTGGAGTCACATTTTAAACCCACACATTTTAAAACAACAGAGAGGTCACAGTACACAAACCCTAGAAGCCACAGAATGCAAAAATAAATAAATAAATAAATTTTACATTTTAAAAGTATAGTCTAATTTTCACTTTTTATTTTAATTTAATATTGCAGTCTACTTTTCACATTTTAAATCCACACTGCGAGACCCATGAGGGCACAGAAATATGACCCCACACATAGCCCTACCCCCCCACGAAGCTGCAAAAAACCCTGCAGCGCCACCACGTTCCCCCAACAAGACTCCTGCCTAAACTGGTACAATAAAGTTCCCATATGATCAATGAGGGACATTAATCCTCTCATCAGAAATACTCACACTTAAATAAACATATTTCTTTCAGTCCTATACTGTATAAGCCACACCTTTATACCATCTTTTCCTCCCTTCACCTTAGAGATCTTCCAGATGTGGAACATTTACTGAGTGTTCAGAAAGACCATTCCTGCTAAAGATGGCAGACTGAGTCTTCCCATGCAACAACCAAACACACTGTACTCAAAACAGAATGGTAAGGGGATTCCAATGTGAGTTTAACATCCATATGAAACAGAATTGTTGCTAATATATCAAAATGAAAGCTTTCATATTATGCTGGGTGTTTATGATCAGTAAACATATGCAGGCATGCAACACTGAAAGCTTATTTGTTTAGCGCTCCTAGGCAGGGCAGGGTTTTCTGCAGTGGCACCATGCATGCTAAACATGCTCCATGGATCTGTCAATCTTACTGTCTAAGACCTTGAAATTTTTCTGTTAACAGATCTGCTTCTTCTATGAGGACTTTTGAAAATCCCAGCTCTTTGATTTTGCAGTGTAAAAACTTTTGTTAACTGGATGTTCAAGGCAAGTTTAATTATGTATTTTAGTAATTTTAAAAATGTTTTTTATACTAAGCCTCCTTGAGTGACTGTTGTAGGCAAACATTTATTTAGTTTAGCAAGTAAATTAATTACTACACACCCAGGAGAAAAAAGAGCAAATCCTGTATTACTGTTACACTGGGAAGACAACTGTTAAAATCAGAATGAAATTAATCTTCATTTTGCAAGGGACGTGGTGGCGCTGCGGGCTAAACCACAGAAGCCTGTGCTGCAGGGTCAGAAGACCAATCAGTCGTAAGATCGAATTCACGCGACGGAGTGAGCTCCCGTCGCTTGTCCCACCTCCCGCCAACCTAGCGGTTCGAAAGCATGCAAATGCAAGTAGATAAATAGGGACCACCTCGGTGGGAAGGTAAACAGCGTTCCGTGTCTAAGTCGCACTGGCCATGTGACCACGGAAGATTGTCTTCGGACAAAAACGTTGGCTCTATGGCTTGGAAACGGGGATGAGCACCGCCCCCTAGAGTCGAACACGACTGGACAAAAATTGTCAAGGGGAACCTTTACCTTTATGCAGATTTTGCATCATTTCTGTGTGAGTTATTCTGCTCTTTTTCTTGCACATATTATAAGTTAGAACATGTTTTGACCTGTACTACTGAAACACATTTAAAAAACAAGACTGTAAATAATCATATCTGGGTAGATGGGGCTCGTCAGCGTTGGAAGACGGCCCATCTAGGAAAAGGAAAACTCCAATTTCAAACCTCCACTGCCTTGTGGCTATATCCACTGATGGAAAAGGCTTCAGGAGTAAACCCCAAGGCAAAATCCAGAACTGGAGTCCCGGAGGCAGTTCGTGTCATTCTGGCAATTCCTGCAACGTCGCTAGAACAAGTTGTATTGGCTCTTGCCTTTCCATTTGACTATTTCAGTGATGTGGAGAGGATGGATTTGCTGCTTGGATAACAGCCTATCCTCCATATTATTTTACTCAGGCTTCGTGCCCTGGAGAGGGCCCTCCAGCTCCCCCATACAAAGCACATTACCATAGTCTCTCGAGACTGAAGGATGCCAAAGAAGAAATAATCATAATCGAATGGATTTAACATTTTATTTCTACTAAGAAAGGAGGAACTTTTTACTCCTTCATATCTTTATCCATGAGCATGGATATTAAATATGATATTCAGCCATTTCCAGCACAATACAGAAACTTTAAGAAAATCATCTTTAATGTATGCATTATGACTAAAAGATAGGGACGTGGTGGCGCTATAGGAGCGTGGTGGCGCTGTGGGCTAAACCGCAGAAGCCTGTGCTACAGGGTCAGAAGACCAAGCAGTCGTAAGATCGAATCCATGCGACGGAGTGAGCGCCCGTCGCTTGTCCCAGCTCCCGCCAACCTAGCGGTTCAAAAGCATGCAAATGCGAGTAGATTAATAGGTACCACCTCGGTGGGAAGGTAACAGCGTTCCGTGTCTAAGACGCACTGGCCATGTGACCACGGAAGATTGTCTTCGGACAAAACGCTGGCTCTATGGCTTGGAAACGGGGATGAGCACCGCCCCCTAGAGTCGAACACGACTGGACAAAAATTGTCAAGGGGAACCTTTACCTTTACCTTTACCTATGACTAAAAGATATACACACAGAGGGGGGGATGCATCATAGCTAAAATCTAATTAATTATTATAATAATTGTGTGTCCTCAAGTCAATTCTGACAAGGTGATCCTTTCCAGAATTTTCTAGGTACAGAATAAACAGAAGTGCTTTACCATTCCCTTCTTCTGAGGGTTCCCTGGGATGGTGCATCTTGCCCAAGATTACACAGGCTAGTTCTTCTCCTAGAATCCACAGTGGCAAATCCAACTTCCAACATCAGGGTCCACAGTCAGATATCTAAAGCACTGAGCTATCAAGACAGCTACAAAACAAATCTATCTACAATTTAAAATCTGCAATTATTGAGCTAGCAATCAGCTCGCTATTAAAAATTCACAGATGCTATCAGCCTTACCCCCCATCCCACTGCTTAAAGACGCTGCTCAGCTTAATGTAAATGGCAAAGAGTTCTTTGGACTCTCACATATGTACAAGGATTTCTGTACTGTAAAAATGGCTTCAATTCTTGACATGGAGAATTTGCAAAGAGGAGAAATTGCATTGTTACTTAAACTAAACAAGGCTAATGGTGCTGGGGCAGAGGAAAAGCACAAGGAAGAAATTCATACCCCTATGAAAATATCTTCTTCTTTATCTCCTAATTTTTAGTATGGTGTAATTGCTTCACTTTTTTTTAGGCCAGCAAATTAATGTAGCTTCTGGGTTGGAAGAAAGAGGAAAATAATGGCAGCTAAAACACACCCACATAGACACACACGTAGTTAATTAAGATATGTCTGATGACTAGCAGCAGAGTCATTTTGGTCTGCATTTCTTCTCAAGACTGGTGAGTGGTTTTTGAATACTAGTAGCCTCCTCTTGTGCCCCATTGTCGCTGATTATGTATGATTAATGATTTCAAGGAATAAAAAGGGAAAGGTCAATTTCTGAGTTCAAGACAGAGCAGCTACACTGGGAGTAATTAAGATACTTGTGTAAGCATGATTAATAAGCACAAACAGGCAAACTGCGCTGTAAACAAGATGCAACCAGATGGTTTGGGATGAAATAGATATTTCTTAAAAAGGGAAAAGAAAAAGCAATTTTTCAATGCCCCCAAAGTTGGCTTATTCCCCACTCACCCTCAACACCTTAGAAGCTTATTATCTTCACTGCTTACAAAGAAAGGAATGGTAACCTCCTTAAACATTCATCCATTCCAGTCTCTCTCTCTCTCTCTCTCTTAATTTTAAACACAGATAACTAGAGTTTGCATGTAAATGGATTCAACTCATCTTTGTTTAACGTTGCCTTTTATGTCTAGTTCCATGAATTGCTAAGCCTGACAAGGTTCACTGGGAATCTTTTTAATTCCCACCCACAAGCTCTCGCTCGCTGTCATGTGACTGGCAGTATAGAGGGATCAGCCGTGGCATTTATCGAGAAAGCTGGAAGACAGGTGTCAGAACGGTCCAGCAGGCAAACCTAACGAACACTAATCAGCTCTGGTGTTCTTTTACAATCCATATCTAATTCGCAAGTTTCATTCTTTCTGAAAAACAATTACTAGGTTTTGAAGTTCATTGTGCATTTACTCAACTGTCTCTTCACATTAATGTAAAGTGGCAACAAGGAAAAAATAGAGTCAGCAGGGAAGGGACATCAAACGAACTTAGGATAGATGAAGGCTTTATTTTAAAAGTAATATAATTACAGATTTGTGTAATGTATTACAATACATTTAAATGCAGAGTTGCATCCTTACACACCAGAAAGGTATTACCTATTTGTCTCTAAAGCTGAAAACTCTAGTAAATTCAAATGACTAGCAAGAAAACAACCAAGAAAATCTCTCGTTGATGACTTCAAACAAAAAGGTAAGAATTTTTCAGCCACTGCCAAAAGTAATAGCTTAAATAGTCTTTGAAGAATGTTGAAACAGTAAGCTAATACAGCAACCACACCTTAAATTGTACTATTTGTCAGTTGTAAATACCACATAACTTTGCTACAGTTGTAAAGTAATTCTGTTTCATTTATACATTTTTTTCTATGTAATAATGTTTTTTTTTTCTAAACTCCGTATTTGTCACATCGACAAATCCTCTTATAACTGGGAGTATATAATCTGGTAAAGCTTCACCTAATCTTCGCTGGTTATAGCGTTACTGACTTATATTAGAAAATTTGCTTTTGTGCTCTAATATTATGAGGCGTCTTAAACGCAGGCACATTCTCAGATAAAATATGGATTTGCCTTTGGATATGTTACTTTCACACTTTTGTGACTAGTGATAAAGCACTTTCACTAGCTTTTGCAGGCTTCATATTCATCCATGTCCCCATAACTAATAATATGGCTCTGCTGCTCATCCAGTGGTGCTTTGGCAACCATCCCACTTCACCCAGTTTAAAAGCCAAGTAATTTTTTTCAAAGAATATCTGTGAATCACAAAGAAACAGCAATGTCACGATTATAATAAGGAAAAAAAAGAACAACCCACCTCTTAAAATGGATGGAACTTCAGGAACATCTAACCCTTGGCCCCACAGAGAAGAGGTTTATTGCAAAGTCACTTAATAGGCTACAGACCAGAGTTGGCTTAAGAAGATGGGGCTTTACACTTTTACCCAGATGTGATTGCAAAGTTCCATGAACTTGGGGGCCTTTGGTTAACAGAGCTTCTGATCTTATAGAGTTTGGTAAGGACATGCTGTTGGATGGAAGCAGACCCACCATGGGAAAGCAAGGAGAAAGGAAGTACAGAAGTTAGGGAGGGAGTGCACGTCCATGGCTCTCTTCATGCTTATGATTCATATTGATTCAGTAGGCCTTAGGTAGTACAAGGAATTGCTTGTTGATATTCTACAAGCTGCATGAACAGGGGAGAAAAAAAAACTGATCAGAAGGATATGATGGGCTCAGGAACCATACGATCTCAGTTAACTTGTGGTTTCAGAGGCATCAATTTTTAACCACATACCATCCCAAATCCAGAATTTGATTTTCTCAGTTTATCTGTGTTTATTCATATATTGAGCACCTTAACTCTAAAGAAGAGTTGGTAGCAAGTACAGTGAGAAAAAAACGATCAGGAAAGTGAAGTGAGACATATAGGTGGAGATTCATTCTGACATACTTGAAATCATATTAGCAATTAATAAAAATGTAAACATTTCCAACAAACTCAATATGTTGAATTTGGCAACCAAAATTTTGTATTTATGTTTGGTTTTTTGCCTCTGCAATCAAACTACAAGGATTAGTCTAGAAACACAATATTAGAGGTTTGCAAATTTGTGTTTCCCTGAGGAATTCTGGGAGATGTAGTCAAAAAACAGAAATCTGTGCATCTCTAAAATATATTGTGAGTCTGATGTGCAAAAAAGTAATTTGGTAAACTACTAAATATGCAAAGATCTATTTAGCAATGCATAATTCTTGCTATAATTATCTCAGAAGAGTTTTGGAGGTTTTTTGCTTGTGTTTTTCAAAACTCCTTCTCTCTCTGGTTTCCATTATCATTACCATACATCTGATTGGCCCCCTCTGATTCCTAATATCATTACTATTATCTGTTGCGATCTATAGAGTATTTTATTTATAATCAAGTTACACAGAGTAGCATGAGAAACATATCCAAGAACAGCACAGGCCTTCACAGGGCTAGGGTATTTAGAAAATGATGACAACAAAGTAGTAGCACACATTTACTTCAAGAAAGTACTTGCAATTTTGGGGAAACCTGTAAAACCAGTTTATAAAAAATCTGTAAACATGGATGTTAGCAGTGTTGTAAATTCTCAGTTGCAATATACTATGCAACACATCTTTTACATGTTTTCTTTTTTGGCTTCTCTTTGAATAAAATGCACTCTGTTGAAACTATCCATGGTAATTTTAAAAGACTGAACAGCAAATACCAGGTCACTCCTGTCTACTTTATCTTTCTAAGCCAAGCCCAAACTGGCAGTTTCTCTAGTTCAAGCTAATTGTGAGTGACTTTAGACATCAGGACAATGCTGTTCCACACATCAACAAAACTGAGAACTGACAGGTAGAGTACAAACAATGACAGTCACCAAGCAGCCAGTAGGTTAACATTATCACTGTTTCCCACCTCATTGTTGCAGATTTCTTCCATATGGTCAGCTACCCAGGCATCACAATACAATGCCGCTACATATCAAATAGGATCTTTTACACCAACATGCCAAATTAATGAGAGCTGTATATCACAATTACAGTATTTCAGCCACAATACCAAGTACAAAATGGATTTAAACAGCAAATTATAAAGGATGCATGTTTACTATTGTCTTAACTTTTCCTTTTAAAATATGTTGAAGTGGGGCCCAATCCTTTCACCCCCAGTGCTTGCTTGTTTTTCAAAAGGAGAAACTATGTTTGAAGCATGTATGTGCTCTTCAAATTTAATGCAGGGTGCCTACATTTTGACCTCTGCTACTGCTCCCAAGCACAAAATACGGCATTGAGAAGAGGTTCTCAGTGACACAGAAATGTCTGAAATATCTCTTAAAAAATGTCAAGATTCTAAGAATCTTGGAAATAAAAGGAAAGTCTGTTTACTTCTTATATTGATTTAAATAGGCTTCAGACTGTCACAGTGCTTTTAGTTTTAACAAAAAAATGTATGAAGTTAGATCTGCGTGTTTTGACAACTACAAAAAGATTTCAGTTACATATGTTATCTGCTGAAGTTATCTAGACCTTGTACAGTGATAATCTGTTCAGAAAAGTTTGTAATATTTTCATCTTCACAAAGGTATACAAAAAAAACCTAGACAAATTCTGCTGCATGCCTGACAAACTAATGTGCAGGTTTTAACCTAAATTCCAAAATATTATTGCAAAATCTGATTCGTTGGTTACTGTGATAGATTTAATTGACAGATGGAAAACAGAGAAGTGTCTTGTCTTCAGATACATGTGCAAAACCAGACCATATCAGGCGTATTTGTTCAATTCCATGTGACAATGAGAAGAGCTACTGATCACATTTTTGGAACAGCAACATCTCCATGGACCCTGAATGTTCCACCTCACACTCATGAGGTAGAAATGTTTTTGGTCCAAAGACACACATTGATTTAAACTGAGGAAATGGAAATCAGAAACTCTGAACCGCTAGTGCCCATGGAGGAAGTAAGTGAGCTTAGATTAATAAAATAATCATGTGTCATCAAGTCAATTCTTACTTATGTTGGTCCTTTTTTAGGGTTTTCCAGGTAGACGACACCCAGAAGTGGTTTACCCTTCTGTTCTTCTGGGGCACCCTGGGACTGTCCAGCTTGCCCAAAGCCACCCAGGCAGGCTGTACACACAGGAGGCATACTGGGGGAGCTGAACTACTAAACTTTGGCTCCACAGTCAGATACCTAAACCACTGAGTTATCCAGTCAGCTCAAGTAAGTTCAAACCTCCAATAAAACCCAAGGTCTCCCATTAAATTCTAATCATTGAGTCACTAGGCAAGATTCAGACAGGTCACTGTGTGCTATATATCCCCTTGCAGTTGCTTCACTGCCCATTTTGCACAGGTGTACAGCAAAGCAAAAGATCTCCATTGTTCTTGCTGGCTAGGATTCACATACCAGAATTTTTATAAATTTTTATCTAGGTTAATCTTATTAACATTTTACTACCACGAACATGTATGTGTGACTGTGGATAAAGTCTACATTCCTTCTCAACCGTCCCTGATTGGCTACAACGTAATTAATGCATTAGCATATGTCTTTTCTCCAAAGGATCTCCCACTTCTGCCTTCTTTTTTTTTCTTTGTGTCGGTGCAAATCTCAATGCCTGCTTGCCTTTGCATAATTGCTAGAAGGATGCCTGTGGCAGCAGTAAAATCAACCTGTCTGCCACATTCTTGAAATTGAGAGCATTGTGTCTTCCTCAACCCTATTCCAGATCAAGGCTATCTGAACCTTCCCCAATGGTAGGATTTTGTTTTTCACAGAGATCCAGAAATTGACATATACTATCACTATCCAGATCAGACTAGAATATCACCAAAAGGGTCCAGAACAGACTGACACCAATTTTGGGGCCAGGTTAGGAGGCCAAGTTAGGAGACCTGTACACATGCCTAGGGAAAGAGTTTAACAAAAAGTAGAGGGGCCATCTATGACCCAAAAAAAGGAGACGGGAGAAATCAAAAACTGAGAACTCTACGCAAGCAAAAGTTGCAACTGAAACTCAGCAAGTCCAGTTCTTTATCTAAGTGGGCAATGTGTAAAAAAACACATATATCCTACTCCAGGCTTCTCAAGGAAGTCTAGATTATAAGTAAAATGAAGTAGAACAAAATTAAATGAAGTTCAAGTTCATGCAAAGATTATCTAAAAGAGAATGAAGTTTTGTAAATGGCCAGCTCCAAAATCTTGAAATCATATACCTCCTCTTCAGTGAACGCAAAACTCCTTCTAGCTGTTTCCCAAACTGGAGGTTGCACAGAGGCATTGCTAGACCTATTCTCCATTAATTTTTCAAAATTCCTTTTTAAACAAATTTAGGACAGCACTTATCACTATTTTTGATGGGCTGAATTCTGAAGGGGCTGAACAGGTGACCTCATTTTAGCATTTGCAAACACTGAACCATCAAACAATCCTAACTTGTAGGAACGACCTTCCAAAACTGTATTTTTCAAATTATTTCAAGTTTCAAGTCCATCTTTTAATGGATTACAGTAAGCCACCTTTTTAAAAAAAAATGGTATTTGATTTTATTTTTGTGGAGGAGGTGAAGAATTAAAAGCCAAGTTGAGTACCAAAAACTACTATGGCTATCTGATCATACAATGTATAGATTGGTTTCTAATTTATCTTAATAATATCAAGATATGTTTAATCTAACATTCACTTTGCTCCCTGAAAAAGTTGCCAGCAAGTTAAGTGCTGCTTGAAATTAACACATATAAAGTTTACAGCATTGATGTATTTCCAATACAGTGCATTTCTGGAGACCTCATGAAAAAGGATAAACAGGGAGGTAGGCATCAAGCAAATGAAATTTTCTCTTCCAGACTTATGCTTCATAATGCTCATTTAAATACAACTGAGAAATCCTGGAATATCAATGCAGTTTAAGGGTCCTTTCCAATACATAAATAGAAATAGAAATGATAGTTTCACTAACTTGTAAATATTTATGACACTATTAAATCTAAGTTAAAAATCTCAAACTGCAGTGAAACTCTAAATTTTTTAAACTCTCTTTCCCTAATAGGGTGCTTTACAGCAAATTTAATATCTGCATATGTAAGTAGTGCATTTCTAAGGTATTCTGTCAGGATCCTAGCATCAGGATCCAGCTCTGGCTTTTCTTTTCTTTCTTTCTTTCTTTTTTTTGTTTTACTTTTAAAGGCTCCCTCTTCTCTTTCATTGGCTCCCAAAATGCTTCCCCAGGGCAAAAGAAGCCCCAGGGAGCCTCATAACCTGTGGGGAGATAGGAAGCTTTTAATTATTTAAATTAAATGTTTCTGGTGCCTGATGGAGGCACAAAATTACACCACAAAATTTTGTCCATTATCTCTCTGCCCTGGCCCAAACTTGTAATATAGACAAGTATGTTCTTCAGATATTAAAACTAAGACTTCTAATTCAGTATTAAATCTGAGCTCAAGAGCTCACTGCCATTAGCAAAGTCATTCAGTTGTTAAAGAATCAAAACACAGTGACACAGATCACAGGTGAAGGGGATTGCAGCTGTGGGCACAGACAAGCTTTTAATTCTGATATTCATGAGGATCTTTTAAAAAAATGTTAAGACTATTCAACAGCGTGGACCTCATTCTTACCTGAAGAATAATGAGGGCCATAATTTCCAACAAAGATTGTTCCAGAAATATGAATAGTTGAACTGGCACTGTTAGAGTATTTTTCTGATGCAGCTTTCTGCAATGCTCATAAGTAGAGATGGGCAATTTGTTTTGATTTATGATTCATCAAGGTTGATGAAGTGCAAATAATGAATTCATGATTTTTTCTGATGAAACAATGAATTCATTTGTCAATTCCTTTGTCTTTAAAACCCTATAAAGTGACCCCCTCCCAAGCACATCTCCCAATGCTCCTCTACAAGTCCTGCAAGTCTGGTGAAGTTTGAGTTTCAGATGTCCACGTTATACACCCACAAAGTTGGTCCCCCCAGAAAAGTTCCCCCCAAGCACCTAGAGACGCCAAAGTAACGGAGAAGCTTCCCCTTTCCTGGAGTCCCTCTTTGTGGATATATAACTCTGACACCTGAAACTCAATCTTCAAAAAACATGGAGGGACTGTAGAGGAGAGTAACAAAGCTCTTCTGCAATATTGGTATCTCTATATGCCGGGGGGGGGGCATTTTATAGCCAAACAAATCAAGGAATCAAAAATCACTAAAATTAATTAATTCATATTGGTCGGGGGCATCGATCTGGATGAATACAAATTGACAAATTAGTGATTTTTGATGAATTTTGAATTTTTTTAAATTCGTGCCCATCTCTGTTCTTAAGCAATTCCAACCAAGTACATCAAAACAAGTGAAGTTTCAAAAACTGGAAGAACACACATAACAAATGAAGAGGGTTTCATGAATATGCTACTTTTATAATCTTTGTTACAGCAACAATTATTTGACATAAAACAGAAAGACAATTTCTAGTTGTAATCAAGATATACACTTTTGTGAATACTACTTTAGTGATTATTGCACTTCTCAAAAGCAATAAATATAAGTTAAAGCCCCTTATTGCTGTTATTCGCAATGGCACATATTGTTTGACAGAATATGGTACTGAACAAAAGTATTGAAGATGTTCCATGGTATAATCTCCTAAAAGATTCTATTATAGACAAAAACAAATGTGAAAATGTTGCTTTACAAACTCAATATGTGAAAAACACTAAGATATTTATGAATAGTTACTGCATAGTAACTGTCACCACTTTACAAGCCTGTACAGTCATAATCCTGAATCCTTGAAGAAAACAACCAGGATCCATCTAGGTTGCTAGACCAATGGTATGATGATGCATGTGTTACATGTGGTAGAAAAAGAAGAATGCAGACCTAAATTCACTAGAAGCTTCAAAGAAAAATCCTATAAATCTATTGCAGTATTTGCAGTCTACACTGGATTGTTGTAAAAAGCTGTCAACAGCATAAGCCAATAGAGGAATAACGTCACCAATTCTGAAAACATTCCATTTCAATTTGTTATGCTTCATTATGCACAGATGAATTGCAAGTACTGTATCTGTAAAAGTCAAAGCCTGTATCACATTTTGAAACACCACTAATCAGGTCATTCAAAAGGTACCAGAATATCTTGTGCTTATTACAATATATATATTTTATATAGAGTCAGAAAATGTTATGTCAAAAATTGGATTACTGTCTTGGAGCCATATATATAAAGAAAATATGGGAAAAAATTAATGGAGATGATGCCCAAAGTAAACCTGCTGTCATGAAAAAGCCTGAATTCTGTATGTATTTACTGTTTATTAAGAAAGTTTTTGAGATTCTAAAATCTGAAGATAAGATATCCCTTTCTTGTACAGTGGTGCCTTGACTTACAAACTTTTTTTAATATTTATTTTTAACTACTAGGAATAGGGTAGGGAATACAAAAGGTAAAAGGAAGTGGGGGGAAAGGGAAAAAATTTGAGGATAGGAGAACACAGAATATACAATCATCCAAACTATTCATATTTCAATAACAAATCAACTTTCTGCTTTTTAAAAAACTATTTGATTACCCTCCAATTATCAACCTACAATTTTATTTTAGTTTAAACCTAAGTTACTCCAATACTGTGAGGAAACCGAGACCATTTGTAAAATACATCCCATTGTTCAATTTCCTTTTGATTTAGACAACCATTCAGCATCCTGAAAGAGTATCTGTCGCTTCCCATATTTTCTCAGTACACTCCTCTTGTTTCCGTAGCTCTGGTTTCTTCCAATTTTTGGAGAAGAAGGATGGCTCCAAGACAGTAATCCAATTTTTAACATAACATTTTCTGACCGTAGTGGCTAAATAGCTCACTGGCTAACTCTTTAATTCCTCTATGTTACCTGGTATGTTACTCAATAAAAGCAGTTCTGGAGTTGGTACAATTTCATTTAACTTTTGTTGAACATCTGATAACTTCTCTTTCATCAGAACTTCTATCTGGCTGAGACGCTCATTTACTTGCTGAAATCCTGTTATTATTATCTTTTGCACAGTAGCCTGCCATTCTTCATCTGATTTTTGTGCCCCTATTCCCAAATTTTGAGATTGGGCAGACAAAGTCCCCAATATTTGATATTTTAATTTGGGGGGGGGGCATTTCTACCTTTCGAATGAGTAGGGTCTGTATAAATAGTACTATGTCCTTGAGAATCAATTTTGTTTTTGAAGAAGCATGCTGGTAAGCAAAACTCGCCGCTCCTTATCTTCTTTCGGCCAAGTATTTTCACTCTAATTTCTTTTTCAGCTTAATGAGGTTGTTCATAAATCAAAGGCTTCAACTTACTTTGTTGTTATATATTTTCAACACCGTATTGCTTGTTCTCCTCTCCTCGGGGGTGGGGGTGAGTTGCTCACAGCTCTCTGCCAAAATGGCTCCCACATCCGATCTGTGCTCACGTGAATTTTCAGAGAGAAGAAATATCAGGTTGCTGTCCAATTTTCTTCCTTCTGGTGCTCACCAACTGCTTCAGAGAGACCTCTCCTGGTCTCCCCTTCGATTCCCCATTTCTAGATGGACCCCAGACCGGGCGGTTCCAGATTTTCCCAGGAGCTATTCCCAGGAGCTGCTGACAGCACCGCGACGAAGCTCTGCCGCCTCAACATACAAACTTAATTGGTTCAGGAAGATGGGTGTAAGTTGAAATGGTCATAAGTCAAAGCACCATTTCCCATTGGAATGCATTAGAATGCAATTATTCCATTCTGGCCAAAGGGAAAAAAATCACCAAAAAAACACAAAAATAACAACACTGCAAGACCGATCAGAAACGGATTAATTTTGTTCCCATGCATTCCTATGGGAAATGGTGCTTCAACTTATGACCATTTCGAGTTATGTCCATCTTCTGGAATGGATTATGGTCGTAGGTCGAGGCACCACTGTAGTTTTTAATCTTCTAGTTACAACACAAACTACTTTGTTTATTTTATGTCTTATGGTATATCATGTTCACTGTATCCTTGACATCCTTTTATTTTATGAAACAAAGAATATACCAGTTACTTGTATTCATAGAATGTTAGCTTTAGCTTTACATAGCCCATTATGGAAATTAATACACTCTCCACATGGAGGAAGATTTCTCACCAAAGAAGTAAAAAAGGCTGCAAGGATACCTCCACTGCTCCAATACAATATCAAGCATAATAAATCTGCATCTTTTTTCAGGTACTGAAGGTATTTTACAAATATATTGATAGTTTGATTTACATAGGATATGTTCTACAGAACTTCATTTTTATTTAATAATTAATAGAGTAGAAGAATGAAGTGTGTTTATAACTCTGTTTAATTTGTCTAATTTAATTTAATTCAGTTTGGATAAATTTGGAAATCTACTCTTTGAATCTTAAAGGAGATACCTGGGAGTGGCTTACTGTAAACTCAAAAGCTTAAATCTAAATTGTCAGTGTCTACTGACAACTGTCAGGCTGTCTGAATCAATTCCTGAATAATGAGCCAGAATTTGTGTCGATCTCATTTATTCTGTGAATTTAGCTGAGACTAGTGACTGGATGCAAGCCATTATTTTTGAAAATACAAGCCAAGAGTATGGATTCATGTAGATAACAATGGTGTCCTTGCTGACCTTATTGGATGCAGTCATTTTACTTACTTGCTTGCTTGCTTACATTTTTACACCACACCATAGTACCATAGTGTGCAGCCTTTCTGCTACTCTGGGTGTTTTTCAGCAATAAAATAAACATTTTTTTTAAAATCCCACTCAATCCCCAAAATATAAATAAACATAATATAATATATAAAAAATAACAAATCTAAAAACCAAGATGGCAGCTATGATGATCAGAAGGAGAGTGGGATTTGTAGTCAGAAAATGGAGACTATTAGGTTCAAAGTGAAATGATTCTAAGGCATTGGAATGTGTTAGGATGTGAAACTGTTTTCCAGTTTGCCTGGTACAGGGAGACTTGTGATAATGAGGCAAGGACGAAGGAGGCCCAGTGTGAAGACTCAACACATACCATCCTGATTGGGAGAAGATAACACACCTGGATCTTCATGAGAATTCTGAGTGGAGAGTTGTGTTATGCCTCTTTGAAGTTAATTGGTTTATGAGGTGCCAAGAAGAAGGAGGTCTTAGACATGTAGAAAAAGATGGATGATGGGGTGTGTTTAAGCTTCTCTTAGCTTCTCAAGCTTGGAGAGTTGTGTCATGTGAGGAAAAGCTTACAGAATGGTAAGAAGAAGGAGGGGGTGGGAATAGCCCACCATAGCTTAGATTTTAGTATTTCTTATTTTAATAAGAAATAGCAGCTTTATTTAACTATTGGAATCTTTGAATATGTCTTATGCCACTGCTTTGGGAAACAAACTGTTTCTATGAATTTTTTTTAATAAAAAATAATTATAAAATCTCAGCTGAGGACTATCTTGGAACAGAACAGTTATACTTAAATCAAGAGGATTGGAAAAGGTCACTAACTGGCTACCATAAAGTTCTACCTTACTGAGCTGTTGTGTGTTCTGAGGAATCACAAAACCCATGCTTAAGTACTTTAAAAGTAAAGTGAAGTGTTCTTTTAAGGTCAGGCTTGTCCACAGAACAGCTCTCATGCACTTCTGAGGATTAAAGGACTTGCCACAGAGAAAAAGTGGTGGATTTGTATCCAAAGTGACTTCCTGTCCAAAACTCATACTCTCTTTAAGGATAGTTGGGCATTACAGCAGCAGTGGACAAAAATAACTAAAAAATATAGAGTCAAAATAAAGCTAAGTTATTTCCTCCTTAAAAATATATACTATTATATTTTTTAAAAGCCAGACAGATAGATGGAAAGGAAGAATAGAAGGAGAACTGCTTCAGCTATTGGTCAATCATATGTCATCTACAACTCATTTTTAAAAGATAGTCACCACCCCCAATGTTTTTCCAGTGAACAATGACACAGCACTGTATCACTGTTACTATTTCTTGCCAAAAGTAGTAACAGTGACATATAAGGACAGTTTTAAGTAAGGATTGTTCCATTCATATAAGGATAGTAACAGCAACTCACCCCTACTGATGGAATAGTGAGTGAAAGGACTATATTTATCACCAGCACTTCAGCATCTTTTCACCATGAGTGCAGCTATGTTCTTCTCATATTTTCACCAACAATTCTGGATACATATTTTTTCAGTATGATACTTTTGAAATACATAAATGCCATCTATATCCCATTTTCTAACATGAAACAATGTAAGCAGTTCTGCAAACGCTTGTACAATCCCGTCTGCAACTGCATGTATAACAAAAACTACTGGATACAACCTTTTGCTAACTATGAAGGTGCACAACTGCCACCGCTATGGGTCTTGTGCTAGTATTTAGTCCTAATCTTTAGTATGTGGGAAACCACACAGCCAGGTTCTCAGTGGTTGCATAACTGTTACAGCATTGTGCTTGAATCATTAGTCTCCGTATGGGTTGAGTATTGTTTTGGCTGTCAAGATTCCCATAATCATTTTATGATGTGCCATGATTCATATACAAACATCTTTGCATGTCAAGTATATAAAAAAAGGAAGGGAACATCTTTTTCTTGAAACCTCTAGGTGAGATAAGTGCAAAATAAGATATCTTTTGCATAATTTATTGGTATTCATTTCCCATTTGGGAGGAACATATTTAGGATCCTTATTTCTCCTATAACCTACACATTGTAAAATCATATAAATATCCCAGCTCCTTTTGATGCTGGAAAGGCATTTGACAGATTAGAATGGAAATATTTAATCAAATTGACAAAATCTCGTTGTTTAGTGTAGTTAATCGCACTTGGGTAGGTTCATTGAATCAATGGGGATATAGTGTGTCACTTCTGTAAGTTCCATTCATTCATATGGGTCTACTGTAACTGTGACTTACTTTTAAATAAAATGCTCTTTTTAATGGTGCTGCTTTATGGTATTTCATGATGCAGCGATTTCACTGCTTTTCTCTCTTTTGCAGTCACATTTTGTAAAGCATCTTCTGGACAATTATTCTAAAAATGGAGCATATGAAATATTAATGATCATCATAATAATCTACGTTTTGCAGAGCAAGATAAATACTATGACAATATTATCAAATAGTAAAATTAACAAAAAACAAGTGAACTTTCTTCAAGTGAGCAGTAGAGTCTCTTATGTTGAGAATATTTATCTTTAATTCAGCGACTAAAATATTGTTGAGCTGCTATGAAATCTCAATAGACACTGCCTCTTGCATTACAAGCTGTGCAACTCAGTATGTTACAGATAATATCTATGGAGATTTCTTAATATGAAAGTACACCTTTTGCAACAGGATGGTATGCTCCGGAGAAGTCAACTATGATCTATGAAAGTGTATGCCACAGTAAATATACCAGTATTTAAGATGTCATATGCCTTCCTTCCAACTAATTTTAACTGTTTTAGTCATATATCCATCAGGTTTGTTGGGTGGAGGTACTTCTCATCTCCCACCATCCTCCATTCTCTCTGCCTGGACACTACAGTGTCTTGGGTGAAATGCAATGACTTTGGGAGAACCCTCCCCCAACACATCACTTTGCCCAGTAGTTTTACTGAAGCAAAAAGAAGAAAGCAATTAGATTTACAAGCTGGGAAGATGGTGTGAGATGGTCCAAAAAAGGGCTCTCCTCCTCTTTCCTGCTCTTCAAATCTCCAACAAAGCAGTGGCTCTATTATGACTAGCTCATGGAACATTCCTATATTAGTACAAGTTCAGTGTGACTAAAGAAGTGAAGTGCAATAGTATGTAAGTAGAAAGAGTTATTTAATTTTGATATGATTGGTAACTGATCTAGACCATCATGATTCTATCTGAAATCTTCCACTGTACTCACCTATCTATCCCTAGGTTAGAAAGGCCCTTTATGATATCAAAAGAACCATAACAATGGAACTATAATGATGGTGAACTCTGATATTTGTAGGGCATGTGTTAGGCTCAGGCCAACCAGCTCCGTATAAAACAACCATGGCAGCTGAATAAGTCAGTCAAGAAAGGTCATGTGGGTAGAGGAATCTGAAACCTAGAATGAGATCATAAGAATTGGTATCAGAAGATAGGGAGGAAGCATCAGTGGTATCCATCATCTGAGGTACTGCTAGGCTTTTGTCAGTTTCTGTATCATTTCTATAGAATATTTTATATTTTAAAATGCAATTTTTGGGTGATGATCTCCATATGTTTCTCTCATAAAAATATTAAATGCACACAGGTATTCCTGCTTATCCAAAGAGAAGGGGCCATATCCTTGTGAGAGCACAAGCTTTTAGAGCAAACCTCATTTTAATCAACTGCATTTCTAGTTAAAGCTTCCTCAGATAGCAAGGATGGGACTGTCTAAGTACTTTTGTACAATTTTTAATTTATAAAGCGATAAATCAAAGATGCTGAAGAAGAGCTTTATGGGTATCATGGATCAGCAGAAAAACAAATAAATGGGTTCTAAATCAAATTAAGGGACACAGGTGGTGCTGTGGGTTAAACCGCTGAGTCACTGGGCTGTCAGCAGTTTGAATCCACACAATGGGGTAAGCTCCGATTACTTGTCCCAGCTCCTGCCAACCTAGCAGTTTGAAAGCACGTTAATGCAGGTAGATGAATAGGTACTGCCTCGGCAGGAAGGTAACAGTGTTCCATGTCTAGTCACGCCAGCCACATGACCACGGGAGGTGTCTACAGACAAATGCCAGCTCTTCAGCTTACAAATGGAGATGAGCACCAGCCCCTAGAGTTGGATATGACTAGACTTAATTGTCAAGGAGAACCTTTTTCTTTAAATCAAATTAGGCTTGACCTTTCTCAAGAAGCAAATATAACTAAACTGAGGCTATCTTAATTTGGGCATATCATGAGATTACATAACTCTCTTTAAAGTACAATAGTCAGAAGCCTATTGGTATTTGCATATAGTTTCCTTAAATTGCTACAGCTAATTGAGACTAATTGATAAGATGCTGAGGTGCATCTTGGTTGCATTATCAGAGAGTGACCAGATACATAGCTGAGACATGTCCCAGTACCTGTACAATTAGCCACAATTGGCCAGGGCATGTTATGCAAACATTCATTAACACTGATAGAATTCTGGCCAGTAATGCCAGGAAATAAAAAAGCAGTAGGAAAAGAAGATTGAATATGAGATGAATTGATTCAGTAAACAAAGCCACACTCTTTTGTTAGCAAGAACTTAGCTGAGTTGTTGATACTAGGACCTCATTACAAATACATTCTCCATAATTTAGAATCAAATTCACAGATTTGCCATAAATCAGAAGTGATTTGACAGCACTTAACAATAATTCAGAGTACAGTCTTTAAAAAGAGGATCACCAATATAATCTCCAGATCTAATTAGATAAATTGCCAAATCTAACCAGTCACCAAAATTGAAAAGCAATAGCAAATTATGAAAATTGGTATTAACCACACCACCCTTTATAGCAGGTTAGACTGCCCGTTGGCCCAATCCAGCTTTAAGGCAGCATCTTGCATCCATTGCCCCAGGCTAATTATCTGTGCAATAATACAGAATTTAGCAGCATTTGCACCTTTTCCAAAGCTTCTATCCACCTCTTGACTTTAACAAGACAAATGGGTTCCCATCATTGCCTTAATCAGTATAAAAATTAATGATAAAGGCACCTTTTCTTTTTAAAAAATATGCTGAAAGTCTTCCATCATTCAAAGTTATGTTTCATGAGAGGAATAGCTCATAAAAGTAGTGTGTATGTTTTTCATACCAGTACAACCATGAAAAGGTTAGCGAGTGAATACAGAAAAGAGCTGGTCACTTCATTGATTCACTTAATCTACCTGGCTATTGTGGGCCAAGTTTGCTCCTGGAACAGTGAAAAAGGCCAATTAATTTATCAATCTGCACTCTTCTCTGCCATAATATATTTTCCTCTTGCCAACAAAAAATATGTCCATTATCAGCCAGGTCCCTGTCCTCCCAAGGCAGCTTGTGCAGCTGTATAATTACACTTCTTCCTTTGACAACTTGCATGATTGTTTTCCTAACAGTATATTACTTCGTTAGTACTTTCCAATATACGTTATTTTTAAACTGTCACTTTTGCCCAACTCATCCCAATTCGCACTCGTCTGTTTATCATAACAATCATTAATAACTGTCACTCCACGCCATCAATTTAACGAACTCCCTCCCTCATTAGCATGTTCTAGCATTTGTTCCGTAGAAAGCCTGATTATTTTCTACAACAGGCCAAGCCAATTACTTTAGTGAAATGGAATCACATTAATCAAAACTTAACAAGGTGGCAAATTTAAAGATATCTGATTGCAAAAGACAGCATAACTAATATGTCAATGTCAGAGGTACTATGTAGGTATGCAGCAGCTGTACTGAATGTATCTTTTCATAGAGGAAGCTCTACAAATTTTGACATTTCATATGATCTGACAACTACCAAGTGATATCAGAAGGCTAAAGGCTGGCTTGAGCTGCTCCTGATGACTTCTGGGGATCCTGGCAAGGACAAAACAGACAGGAACAAGGGAGTGGGAAGAGAGATGGAGAGAACGAAAAGGAAAAAGGGGACCATCCGTGTCTGCAGTGCCTGCCAAACGGCAGTTCATCATGTCCTCCTATGCCAAGACATTTTCTTTTACACTTTAGAATGATGATGCTCATCAATCACATCTTGACAAATGCACCAGAACCAGCTGCAAAACATGCATAGCCTAGCAGTCTCAAATACGCTGACACAACTCAGTGAAACATAATCTTTTTTTTCCCCGTTCAAGTCTATTCTGCATGGGCAAAGCAGAGGGGACAGTCCTGACATTTTTTGCTTATTTCTTAAAGATGGACAACAGAAATGCTGTATTTTCTGAGAGTTTGGGGTTGTAGTTATTTACATAATGGTCACATCTGTGTTTTTTTTTTTTCAAAGACCTCTTTAAATTTTTTTTCACACAATAGAGCTGTGGTTTTTTTAGAATAAGATGGGGACACACACACATTTCAAATTACTGTGAATGGGAATGGCAATACTAATATACCCTTTTCTCTTAGTTCTGCAGACCCATAACAGCTCAAACTAAAAAGGAAAAGCAAATCGAAAGATTGATACATGTTTAAAAACAATGGAACATCTAAAGGAATACAGTGTAATGTTATTAGGCTTGGTTGTATCATACAGTTCATGAAATTGCATGATGATTCATTTTTACAACTTAAGCAGCCATTTGGTTGGGCCGCCAGGTTGAATGTGATAAATGTGTATGATAAAACAGAACAAAGAAGGGCCATTGCTTGTAAACCCACCACATTAGTCAGTGCATTAACCTATTCTATCCCACTACGGCTTTCTAAAGTTTGCCTTGATTATGCTTGACCAATGTCTTATATCATAATATAAGCTTATATTTCAGTTAATTCACAATTTAGTATAATATTTCTGAATAAAGCAAAGAACATTAGGCTTTTTTTAATGTAAATCCTGAATGTTACATTTTTATTTTATTCTGGAGATATTTTAAAGCCAAATTCATAACTACTGTTCTTGGAAATGTAACTGATGAGCTGTTACATTATTCTATAACACAGGCAGCTTTGAAAATATAAATAAATTAAACATGGACCAAAATCTTGTTTGTGAAGGTGTAGTGTAAAGTTATTCCTGCACAAATTGTTGGGTGTTAAACCCAGGCAACACAGAAGTATACAATTCAAGAGTGCAATTATCACACGGTTCCCACTGTAACTGATCCACAGTGTGCTTGCATAAGTGGTTCCTGGAAAGCATTTCTCCTTGCTACTCTTGTAGCTCCGGGAGGTGTAACATCAAGTTGTGCCTGTGCACCATCCTCCGGGAGGACAATCAATGGCCAGAAAGTAGGATTCTGGCCATTGATTGTTCAAATCAGAGGTGTTACCTAATGAACACATCACTGTGACCATAACATATTCTCATATGTTATTGACAAAAATGAAATGATAATAGATTTTGAAAAAACTATAAATATTCATGACAGTAAGGAGTTGCTGGTGTCTACAGGCAGAACATATTGTTTCAGCACATCTGAGGCTAACATAAAGCTACTCATTACCCTTGTTGTTTACCTTTCACAAAAATCATTCCATCTTCTTTCTCCCCTTCTGACACAAGCCCCTATAAAAACAAGTGCTTGCTTGCTTGTAATACCAACACACTGGTTGATGCAATGAAATCTCAAAGCAGTTCATACTAAAAATACATAATGGTGAAAATCCTATAACGAAATAGAATGAGGGAGACTGTGCAAACAGATTTTGCATTTCCCTCCCATCTCTGTTGCATGCCAAGGGATATGAATGAGTGGGAAACTGAGCCATGTCCAGCCATGCAACAGACAAGAGGCAAGAGAATTTCATGCACAGCTATGAAATACCAGGTTTGCACTACACAAACCCAATACAATTGTAACCAATACAGTGTAGAAACTGCATGGAAGCAACTTTAAACATTTAAAAAGTAAAAATAAACTAATTTTGAAAGTCTTGATCTCTGTTCATGTGAAATGTAGTGTGTATGATCCAAAGGTAAAATTATATAACACCATAGTGTAATTGCAGAGTGACCTTATGCCTACATTATCCAAGCTGATTGTTTTGTCTGTGCTTATAATTATTGGTTGTATAATACTGATGGAAAGCCATGTCCTCTATAGAAACAGACTTGTTAAAAAGAAGAATTGAAAAAGAAAGTCCAGTTCAAAAAAGGAGGAGGGGGAATGAAGAAAAAAAGAAAGGAAAAAAAAAGAACAAGTGTTGGGACCATGAAGACACATATTCAAATATACACCAAAAAGACTTGACAATTCTGTATTAGATCAAGGACATAAACAGCAGTGCATGGCCTTAGAGCGGAAGAGGACTTTTAGCGTTAACACACATTTTTCTACAAAAACAAAACTTCAGTACGATTCTGAAAAGTGCATCTTCTGATGTTTTTCAGTCATTTAAAATTGCCCTAAGAAAACTGCCCAGTACGTACATCCCAGGCAATTAACCAACTCTCAAACACTACAAGGATGGTTGTTGTGGGTTTTTTCGGGCTCTTTGGCCGTGTTCTGAAGGTTGCTAAGCAACTCCTGTGAAAAAAAGTTCATGTTATAATTGCTCACATCACGAAGACGGTACAAAATAAACAGGGAGAACAGGAGTGGCTGCTCTAGCTGTATGTGTACTCATGTTTTATGTATCAGCATGGTGAAATTTTGGTAACTTTGTCCCTAATCCTTGCTATCTTAGATCTCAGAACTGCGGAGCTGGAAGGGATTCTATGGATCATCAGTGCAGCCGCTGTCAGGAGAGGCACACGGAGGGATCGAACTCCCAACCTCTGGCTCTGCAGCCAGATCCCTAAACCACTGAGCTAATGATTCTTCCCAGACAGACAGATGCCTAAGGTATACCATGGCAGAAGATTAGAGACATATTGCATGTATAACAGAATAAAACTAAATTTAAGCACAAAATCTTTGAAGGGAGAGGACTGAAAGACAAACGTGCTCACCAATATCAAGACAAAGTTGTTCTCTTTCTTCAAATAGCAAAGCAAAACTCTAAAAATTCTAGTATTAAAAGGTCAAAGGTGTATGGCCAACATCTCCCTTTAAAACATATATATATATATATATATATTCCTAAGGAAAAATGACAACATACATATCAAATGACTATGAGAATTAGAGGCAATTAAGCTAAACTGATGTGAACAAGCCTGATCTTTTTAAGATACAACATGGGAAAGCTTTATCTTGCCCTTTTTTTTCCCTTTTTGTGCTGCATATAGTGTTCAAGATTAATCCCAGGGGAGTGTTTTAAATAATAATAAAAAAAGCCCTATTCTACCTATCTTTCATCTTCACTCCTAGACTAAGCAGATGGATGTGAATTCCAAGTTTTCTGATCTTTAGCACAAGTTATAGAGGGTTATCTTTGACTGTATATCTTTCTGCTGGCAGCACTCCCTTGGTGATGAAGGATTAACCACCACAGCTGTCTCTTCCCAGAATGATGCAGTGCAGTTCTCCTCGACACGACAGCATCACTTAATCTTAATGTCCACTCTTCCAGTGCAGCCACGCAGGACAAAGCCAATCAACATCAGATGCCACCAAGATGGACCTACTGCTTGGCCCTGGAGTCTTTCACCCTCACACACCTATTAATCAACATCATTCAGGCCAATCACAGAGCTTGCTTCTCGGAAACTACACTTAAACTAAGCCAGAGTGCATGTTTTCAGTGAGAGGCATTTTCCAGGGACTATGCATATGAACTGAACTTGCCAGAGGTCTTTTTTAAACCCCCACAACATAATTATTTCCCCCTGTTTAAGAGGTTTATCTATATAAGCTTTTGGTCTCTTATATGAAACCACAATTTTTTGTGTGTATAATCTGACAAAGTGACAGACACGCATGCCTAGTATTTATTAGCCATATGGCTTGGAACACTTGAAAAAAGATAATAATTGTGTGGTTTTTATTAAGATTCACATTTGACTAATAAGAAGAACAGATAGGTTAAAGGACACTGGAAAACTCTGTGTATCTCTTTTTGAAAGATATGTATCAGTAATAAGCACTGCACAGAGCCCTTCAGATAACCTGTGCCTTTAAGCTAGACCAAAACTATCCTGCCCCAAACTCCAACTTGCAACTTAAGGGTCTAGGTATGAGAGAATAGTTGACCTGCTTAAAGGTGACTGGGGTGTTTGTGGCACCTAGGTGCGTTATGAACTGATGACTTCCTGACTGGTAGCTAACTATCTCAGTTACTCATCTACACTGGATCTCATCCTGCCAGGACTTAATTCTTTGCTAGTTTAACACCTTGCATCCTGCATAACTTGCTCACTTATTTTGCTTGGCCTCCAAACAAGTATACTTTAATGCTAAGAAAGGCAATAGGTCACCTTTCAGTTGCAGCTGAACTGCAGATACCAACTCAGTCCTACACAGAATCACTAAAGAATGATTGGAGGTGCAGTCCAAGTTAGAAATGGGCATGAAGTGCTTTGTGCCATGTCATCTCAACTCATCAGCACAGCACCACAGGTGCTGCACATTCCCTTCTCCCACCCCGGCAAGTTATGCAAACAGCAGGAGAAAAGCAGAATGCCTGTGGGTGGGGCTGGGCTGGGTGGGAGAAGGGAACGCATGGCACCTATGGTGCCACACTTATGACTTGAGACAACACAGCACGAAGCACTGCAGGCCCATCTCTAGTCCAAGTAGATCTGGAGAGCAACAAGTTGCCTATTCATGATTTAGTAGTTTCTTTTTTCTTTGGTTACAAATAAGTCAACAAAGGCCTCCAAGGCAAATGCAATAAAATGGTAAATTATAGCTCAAGTTTACTAAACAAATGCAACCTAGTTAAATTTAGAAAAATCTTCACTTTTGCTTACATTTGCAATTTTACTGCTGAACTACTGGTATTTCTTACTTATGCAAACATTAAAATGTATAAGAAAACCTCTTGTGTGCTATATATGCAGCAACTACTCTTGATTTATAATATCCAATTTAGAAAAAAAAACATACACACACACAACTAAACCTGATTTAAATCACAGATTACTCTGTAAAACACAGGCAAGAAACTATTCCAAATCCTAAATGCAATTTAAACATATTTATATTTTAGAGTGATGTATTTTCCCCTTTCCTTGTCTTACAACTGTAAACTTTTCTGTAATTATATAAGCAATTTCCCCGAGGTCGCAACATTGATCATAGTAATATATGGTTTAACTATTACAAAACAACAAGCAGATGTAAAATATTGCTGGACATCACTACAGTATACATGTAATAAATGAAAAACTGGGGTGAACCAGCAGGAATCTTTCCTTCAAAGTGTTTTAAATAGAATACAGGGATCTTTCTTACTTCAAAGCATTACAAGTTATGAAAAAATATGAGATTTTAAAAGATTCAGGGATAGAAGAAAAGAGGGAAATTATGTGGGGAACCAAAGCACAGTAATTAGTTTGTGATTCGGGGAAGTTGCCAAAATGTTTATCAGTTTCAATCACTCTTCATATTTCATGCAACTACAACTGCTCCACAAAAAGTGATCACAGAAAACCTAGAAAAGCGTAAACTCCCAATTACTATGTAGCATTGGTTGTTCTTAGTGGACAATACACCCTACTGAAGTAATTTATGGGCCCTGTAACTATTGGAGACCTCGAAAATGTGAATTATAGTGAGGTATTTGGCAAATCTTCACTCCTCTTATTCTGTCACTCCTCTTAGTCTATGCTCAAACGTTCTCCTTTCTTGAACACACAGTTTATTGCATCTGCCTTTGGGGGATGTTGCTGATTTATTTGTATAAAAAGATGTATCTTAAACATATCTGAGCCAGGTGCTGCTGGACACAAACTGGCCATTGTCTGGGTACAATTATGGGGTGTACAAGGGCTAAATTTTGCCCCAAATACATCCTAGACAAATGGAGGCTGAATAGGCAGGTGGTTCCCAGGCCTGGGAGTTGCCATATCTACCTGTCCTTGGCAGTAGGGTTGAACTCCTCCCATACTAGAGAAACAGGAGCACAGGATTCATCTCTACAACCAGAGGTCCCAATGGCCTCAATGCAAAACATACCTACTGTCAGCTTCATTTGGTATGGCAGCAATGACTATTTGTGGACAGGGAAAAGGCTGCCCACAATGATCTATGCTGGCAGCTTCAAGACTGAACCATCATACTACACTTTATGTGGGTCTACTGCTGGACTTAGCTTGAAAGCAACAACTAAAGTAGAATCTGCAGACTGAAATGTTTACTGGAGATTCCTATTGTCACTCAGGAATCTTGTGGCAAAAGGTCTGTGCTATCTGCCAGTTAGCTCAAAATGTTTCTTTTGGCTCTAAATAGCTTGGGAGTCAGATATCATTGTGACCACTTTCTTCCATACTGTCTGAAGATGAGCCATTGGTTATTGTACAGACAGCAATTTTTTTGACATAAAGGCTTCCCTTCCCCCCCCCCACAGGGCTCCCAAAGGCTTCCCCTAAGGGTAAAGGGATTCTTAGAGTTCCTTAGAACCTGAGAGGGGAGGGGTTAGGTAATTATAAAATAAATATTAATATTGCCATGTGATAACATCATCCTTTTGACAAAACTCCAGGAGGCAGTGGAAGACAGGAGGGCCTGGCGTGCTCTGGTCCATGGGGTCACGAAGAGTCAGACACGACTTAATGACTAAACAACAACAACAACATCCTTGTTGTGTGGCATAAAGTCACGCCAACCGGATTTCAGCCAACAAAGAAAGACATGGTCTTGAGTTTACAAGAACTGAGCAGTGCTATTAAGGATATTTTGGAGACCATTCATTCATAGGGTGCCTTAAGTTGAAGGTGACTTGATGGCACATAAGAAGAACAAAGGAAGTTAATACTCAGATAGCAGCCATCTCCATGAGGATGTTATTACTGATTGACCTGCTGACCATACAGAACTGTCACAAAGATGAGGATTTATGTGAAGTACTTTGTACACCTCCAAGAGCTATATAAATGTGAAAAATTACTATTATCTTCCATTCTCCTCCAAAATGTAACTGACCAAATTAATAATTACCAAATTAATAAATTAACAGTCCACACTGTGCCTATATGAAAATAGGAGCCCTTGAAACTCATGTTCATATACCGCTGTACCATAATTTGCATTATGATCTGTTCATCCTGTTGTATCAGTTTACTACACTATTCAGATGGAAAACTGGAAATGCACTGTTTATCAGTCAAGGTTCCATATGTTATTAAGCAGGTGGCTAATTTTCTTTGTATTGCTTTGCTATATTTGAAGTATGTGCACCGAATTATCTATGTTATGCCTTTGTTTTGTCTATTTATTTCCCTCTGATCTTTGGATTATCTTGCTTTGATTTGAATAAGTCATATGATCACAGTCATCTCTGACTTGACCTGGGCTAATTAACATTTGTTTAAATGGGTTGCAATCACGCTTTTGGTATAGTTATGTTGGCAATTTCAACTAGGTGAAAACACACAAAAAAATTATCTATCTTAGATATTCCAAACCTAATCCAAAATGACAGAAACTTATAGCCCTGCTGTCAATATAAAAGGTAAAGGTAAAGGTAAAGGTTCCCCTTGACAATTTTTTTTTGTCCAGTCGTGTTCGCTGTCAATATACTTACTTGGAAAAGATCCTCATGTATATATTTAATGTGATTTATTTGCAGAAGAGAGATATTTTTAGCCAAAATTAGAAAATTTGCTCAATGTTCTATTTAAGTTTTCATATTCAGGCACCTAAGATGACACATTGCTAAAGGACTAGGTTTTTTCTTTTAAATTTTGGTTTGTTATATATGCTTACACATAGGTTTCTATTGTTAAGCAGACTGGCTGATGTTTATATAGTTTATATATGCTTGGTTTTTAGGACTTCCCTGTCCCATAGCTTCTCAACAATATCTATCCAAGAGCAAATTAGCTTCTGCATTTCTGTGGGTTTATATTCTCAGTGGCACCGAGCCAAATTACCAGGGTTTTTTTTTTGGCAATTTGGACACAACATTTTCCAGAAGACAAGCAAAAGTGAGGGTAGGAGAGAGATATACAGTGGTGCCTCGCTTAGCGAGTGCACCGTATAGCGATGTTTCCGTATAGCGATCCCTTTTTCGGGATCGCTATACGGAAACATACCCGATCTTCGCAATGGGGAAAACCCGCATTGCGAAGATCGGGTATTGTGGCGGCCATTTTGGAGCCGCCGAACAGCTGATCGGCGGTTCCAAAATGGCCGCCGGAAGACCGGAAGACCGGAAATGGCTGCTGGCAGCCGTTTTTGCGCCCTGCCCTCGCTTAGCGAGGGCGCGAAAATGGCTGCCGGCAAGGGGAATCCTCACTGAACGGGTAAGTAAGCAACGTTTCCCCTACCCGTTTAGCGACGATTCTGCATAGCGAGGGTTAATCCAGAACGGATTAACCTCACTATGCGGGGCACCACTGTATATATAAAGAAGCAGCATCTGTTATTAAAACAATTTTATGTTATTTTACAGATCTTTTCCCCAATTAAATGGCTGCACTCACAGATGAGCTAGGACCCCATGTTTTACCAGAATGCAACACTGAAATGATGTTCTATCCTAATAGTTTCCAACTTTGGGTCCCCAGATTTTTTTGGACTACAACTCCCAGAAATCTTGGCCAGCACAGCGAGTGGTGAAGGCTTCTGGGAATTTCAGTTTAAGAATATCTGGAGATCCAAGGTTGGAAACCACTGTATCCAGTTGTAGTAGTTAACAATGTATTCTTAGAGGACAAATAGACTCATCTGTTGGCTGTAGCTAATACAGCTGAGGAAATCATTCCCATCATTTAGTTGTGTCCCTTTCTTCTTCTGGTTGTTTTCATCTGCTACATGGGCACATTCTTTGCTCAGCACTAGTTTTCACCATAAGACAGAGCAATCTTTTCGTATCCACAAGATCTACTCAATATTACAGAAGCCTTCAATAAATTAATTTCTCAATTAACATCAGCGATACTGGACAAAGTGCAATGCCAGGTAGTATTGCATTGTTCTAGTTTATTTTGACCAAACACATTCTAGGAGGAACTGCAACAGGGATAAAAACAGACAAGGTTTTTCACCATTGTAAGCAGTACAGAGCATTTGTGAAGTAAAAAGCAGAGAAAAACCCATTCTGGGCACTGTGTAGAGTTTTTTAAAAAAAGCAGCAACATGCTCCTCACTCCTAAGAAAATAGTACAAGTAATTTTGTTAATTCCCAACATTACTGGTATCAACTCACTCTGGAGTCTGCTGTCTAAATCACATAAACTATTTGTTTAAAAAATAGCATTTCAAGCACTGAATAGACCCAGCTCCTAACGTCCTCTCCTCCACTCTTGTCCAAGTTACAGGGATCACACTGTGCACTCTCAGAAATTGGTATACTTTTAGGATTTTCCCAAATCTGTCAGCTTTAATGCAAATTGTATGAGTTAATATTCATGCATTCTGCATCATGGTTGAATAGAAGAAAATCTGTGATCGTCATCACTGTACACCAAGTTTCCCTGTCCATTGAAACAGCAGCCAATTAATTGCACAGAACAGGAAGAGAAACTTGGAGAATGAAGATACCACAACCCTTTTTTTTTACAAGACATTACTGATGAAGAGAGAAGGAGGCAAGTGGGGAGTGCTCTTTACAGTAACAACTACACACCGACCCAATATTTTCTGGCACCCTCAGTGTAAGGGGACAAATGTATCGGCAGGACGAAGTTGAGAAGCAAACATCACATGACACATATTACATCAACATTCTAGGAACAGGTAAAATTGCTCTTTTGATGGCACTGACCTATTTTATTGCTAACCTAATAGCCACTCTACTGTCAAGTTTACTCAAAATTTCAATTAAAAATAAGGCGTCTTAGAAGACGGACATTACACATTTACATCACTTCTCCATTCAGTCCTCTCCAGTTTGAGCCTAGTAATTTATATGAGCTGCATGTTAGGTGTTAATAGAATTACACACATGATACAGTGAATGTTCTTATATAATCTGAACTATAATAAATTTTATAAATTCTGATTGCTGGTTACTCAAGCCATCAAAGCTCTGCCAACAATAGCCAGCAGAGGTCTATTACTGAAGTGGCATTAATATAGAAATCATCACCAATTCAAAGGAGATAATAAAGGACTGACATATTTATTATCATTATTAATTAACAGTTTTCTGAGATGGAATTAAATCAATATGCTGCTCTGATATCATTTTAACTAGTTATGCAAATCAAACATTTAAAGCCCATGAATGGATATAAACGCCATTCAAAATTCACTTCACACTTATTACTGTAATATCAGAACTTTCAGGCTTTGCTAGTAAAAAAAGACTTAATGCTCATTTAATTATGCTCAGACATAAAGCTTATGGAACAAGAGTTGAAATAGCTGATTAGTTAGGAAGTCACAGTAAGGCTGTAACACAAGGGATAGACAATGAGATAATAACATTGAACATCTACAGCTTTTGCTCAGGAATTTTCGTGGCAGATCTTATTAAAAAGAACAATGAAATGTGTAGGAGAAATTTTTTGGTTAAAATTACAAAAGTTAAGGAGTCATTTAAAACTGAACAAGAAAAAAAAAGGAAACCATTAGCTGGCATTAGTATATATAAGAGATTTTTTTTAATTTAAGTTAACATTGTCTTAATTGCACAATTATTCTAGATGCCTACATTGGAAGGAGATAATGCTGCGTTAACTCTTTGTCAGAAGCAATGAAATCTCATTTGTCAAGACTAGATATCTGAATAGCATGAATGACTGACACAGGCTGACAATTAGCAGTAACTGGCCTGAGAAAGGGTTTTGGCCTGATGGGATTCAAGGTGACATTTTGACAGGCTCTGTGCCCACTGTGAGGTCAGTCAAGAAAATGCTCAACTAATATTTATCAAGCCACCGGCAACACAACAGCCAAACATGAAGTTTTTAGCCAAACCATTCAGCAATGTAGGAACTAACAAATCTGAAGAAACCTTAATCATCTCCATGGTGAAAGATCAGAACAGCAGAAGTGTATTAAAGAAGAAATATAGGTTTATCAATGATTACAATCTTACAATTATCAAGCTGTCAATTACAATAATGAACAACAGTTCAACTTCCATAATATCAGCTGGGACTGTTTCGTAGCTCTCTCAGTTTCAATAATTTTTTGGCATTTCTACCCTTCAATCTCATATGATGCCCATAAATGGTACAGAAATGTGAAAGGCAGCTTCCTGCAGGCTCTTTTAAGAAAAGTCCCCCAATAAGTACATAGATCAAAGGAAAGGCAAAATATATTCAGTATCTGATATGAAGTGCAGGGAATCTTCCTGACTTCAGAAAATGGTACTGGCCAGTGTAGCCAAGCAGAAAATTTTATAAAGAGTCTACCAATAAGTTAGGTTTTCTCTTATACAGAACATCACTGAACAGAAGAATAAATAATCTGACCTAAAATTGTTAGAATGCTTGTTTTTTCTTCATCTATATTGCCTTAATGCTTTTAAATACGATAAACTTTCAGGAACCCATATTTATTTTTCTACTACTAATAGCATTATGTTGCTAATAGCTGGTAACAGCGTAATGTTGATGTTGTTTCTTCTTCCCTAAAATCCAATATATGAGAGAGAGAGAGAGAGAGAGAGATTCCATGCCTTACATTGACATATGCCAGGTGGTCTGCAATCAACACAATTTCAGTTTTTAAAAAATTAAAACAATTAAAATGCTTTAAATGAACTTAAAACACTAAAAACAATTTAAAATAATTTAACATTTCATGTGGATCAAAAACTAGAAATGAAAAGATGAGAGACTAAATCATGTCCCCCTAGATGTTAAAAGGTGCATATAAGTATGTTGCTTGAATGTAGGCAGTGTCAGCACCAGCTGGACCTCCAAAGGGAATTCATTTCACAATTGGGATATTACAGCTATGCTCCCTGAAAAGCATAGCATTCTACATGGGGGGGGGGGCACAGAGGAGACCTCACTCCAAACAGACTTTAATGACTCACTGATAGGCACTGTTTCCAGACTCTAGATTGCAAGTTCCTCAGAGCTTAGAAAGCCATTATCAACACCTTGTACTTAGACCATGTGCGTATTGAGAACCAGCCAAGAAATTGTCCACAGACAAATATGGATGCCCTTCAGACAAGGCAATTTTTTAAACATATTTTTATAAGTGATGCAGCACATCAGTGCTAGTCTATTGCAGTCGGGGGGGGGGGAATTTCCCCTGCCCCTTTACTAAGAAGCAGAGAAAGTGTCCAGTTTGCCAAAATCCTGAAGTAGCTTGCTTACTAAGCCACTTTACAATATCAGAAATTCAAACTGAAAGGAGTCTTGACAGGCAGAAGGCAGACTTTGGGTCCATTCCCAGGGATCTCATGATGCTGGGAAAGGAGCAAAACAGAGTGAACCTAGCTGCACAAAAAAAGTAGAACTCCCAAAAAGGCTCAGAAAGGTGTGGTGAGGAATGCTCTGAAGATGATGTGGTTAATTCCAGCAATTAAGTTGTATAATCACTGGGAAAAGGAGTGAACTAACCCATCCCCACAGTGAACCAAATAGTAAGCTAAATGGCTATCCGACTGCACCCTCACTCTGACATGCTTGAAACTAGCAACAGAGTAGGGAGTGCCCATTATCCACTATGTCTGTGAACTAATACTTTGGAAACTCACCCTTTACTCCAGGAGCATTAGAGTTGATCTGACAAAGTAAAAATCAATAAATCAGCCTTCTGGCTCATAAAGTCTCAAGGATTTACCTGGCTTCAAGCATTCTTACAACAGAAAAGGTTATGGTAGAACATCCTGACTCTCCAGTGACATTATTTGGCAGAAACATATCTTGCTCTCTGCATCAAGCAAAATGAGGCTAGAAGGTGGGAACAAAAAGTAAGACACCTCCCTCCAATCCTAACAGAGTGGACAGTGCCACCAGTCCTATTAAATCACGAAATGACTTTTCAGACTTCGTGTACAAAAACATACATTTGCATTTTTAGTCTCTCTCTTTTTCAGTCATAGGTGGGAATGATACCTTGTTCTTCCATTCTTCAAAAAGTTTGAGGAGCAGCTAAAGTGTACAAGCTATGACATTAGCTCATGCATTGAAACTGCATGTGACATAGTTTATTTGCATATAGATGTGAGGAGAAGTAGGTAATCTCAACATATATTTTAGAGGGATAACCTCCTCTCAAATTTCTGGAACTCCCATTAAATACAACTGGACTTATTCCCCAGAAGACATGGTTACTTAGAGTATCACACCTTGTCTTCCTTTCCATCCTTCTCACATGCCAAGCTCTCCACTCTCCATAGCTGTTTAAGGAGAACTCCTAAGAGGGAAAATAGGAGGAGGATAAACAGAAAGAATAAGAAAAGTGTTTGTACCAAATGAAGGAATATGGAATGGAAAGAGAAAGTCTTAGAGCGAGAAAAGAGACACAGATGTATACTCCTTCCCCTTCTACTCATCCTGCCTCATAAGGAGATGCCTAATGAAAAGAAGTATTTATTTATTTGTTTGTTTGTTTGTTTGTTTATACCCCGCCCATCTGGTCTAAAAGACCACTCTAGGCGGCTTCCAATATAGTAAAAACAGTGAAATAATACAAAAAACACAAACAATTACATAAATCATATTGTAATAAACAGAATACAACAATAGAATAGAAAATACATAGGGAGAGAATAAACAGAAAAGTCAGATATTAACTGGAGGGAAGGCCTGAATGTATAGCCATGTTTTTAATTGACTTTTAAAAGTGTCCAAAGTGGGGGCTGCACGGATCTCGGGAGGGAGACTGTTCCAGAGGCAAGGAGCCACCGCCGAGAAGGCTCGGTTTCGTGTCCTTTCTTTCCGGGCCTCCCTCGTCATTAGGCTCCTCAGCCTCACCTCCTGGCTCGTGCGGGTGATCCGAGTAGATCTAGGTGGAAGCAGGCATTCTGTCAAGTATCGAGGTCCTAAACTGTTTAGGGCCTCATATGTAAGCATTAACACTTTGAAGTCAATGCGGAAACAGATGGGCAGCCAATGCAGCATGGTCAGAGTAGGAGAGATATGTTGGTATTTTCTCACTCCAGTGAGGAGTCTGGCTGCCACATTCTGCACCACCTGAAGTTTCCGCATCAGCTTCAAAGGGAGCCCCACGTACAGCACGTTACAGTAGTCTAATCTAGACTGTATGTATGGCACCACACACACTTTTCATAGAGGTACATAAATTGCTTACTAAGATGGGGTTTTTAAAAACAAGTAGGCTTTATAAAACAAGTGCTGTTTTATAAGACCATACAGTATACCTGTCCCTCAATGAATACAGCATCAGAAACATGTAATTTACCAGAGAGCATTTAGGTAGCCCATACTCATCTGAAAGGAACCCATAAGAGACCCAAGCTATTTACATCTGCATTGCACAGAAAATATGCTTTATAACACACATGTACATTATTTCATGAATGTCATGTCATCATCTTAGTGGGAACCATGAACATGCAAACAAACATCACATATGATCCCAAACTTAGAACCTACGTGATGACTTGCTGATTGAGCAGAGAGGTTTTTGCCACACAGCATGTAATAGTTTCCCTCTCTGAAGGTGGTGGGTAGTTATTGCCTTCCATTCCTTCCTGTCTGTTTCAATGTAGAGAGGCCAGGTTATAAAAATTCAAGTCCAGGGGTAGCCTCTCTTATGTGGGGCAAAGGGCTAATTATCCATCCATTGTCTTTCCTCAAAGTCCATAACCAGATGTACTGAGGGCAGCTGGCCAGTGTATGAGGGGATCTGCATGCTCCCCTTTGCTGTACTGTATCATACCCAATCCCTGTGAACCATCAATACAATAAATCTTCTTTGGTCTTCATTGTAATTCAAATAATGCAAGCTTGCTGAGTTTCTGGTTGGCCCAAAACTACAAATTAGAACAATAAAGGTACATTTAGTCCAGTCGTGTCCGACTCTAGGGCAGGGTGCTCATCCCTGTCTCCAAGCTGTAGAGCCAGCATTTGTCCGTAGACCAGGGGTCTCAAACTCAATTTACCTGGGGTCCACTGGAGGCAGAGTCTGGGTGAGGCTGGGCCACATCAGATTTTCCGTCAAGTGGAGCAAGAGCCCAAGGAAGCCGCCTAGGAGTTTCCTTAGCCCAGCTGGGGCTCCGAGGAGGAGGAGCAGGAGGAGCAGGAAGAGGAGCCCACAAGTCCTCATCGCCGGCCACGACCCCCTCTGGCTCCTTCTTCACTGCCACCACTAGCAGCAGCAGAGAAGGGAGGGAGCGCTGGCGACCGCCTAGCCGGGGGGGAGGGCATGACAACATTTTTTTAAAAAACCCTCACAAAATTCGCCTTGCCAAAGGAGAAAAGCCCCCGCCGGTACCTGCGAAATTAAACAGAATGGGGTGGGATCCCCACAGGTGCACGCAAGCGCGCACGCACACACACAAACACACAAATACACACGGAGGTCCAGCAACCTTCCTCTGAGGGCCCCCTTCAAAAAAAGGCCCACTTAGCAGCAGCAGCTACCCCCACCACCAGAGGGGAGCAAACTTTGTGAGGTGAGCCCAGGCAGCCTCTAGAGCCAAGGCGGCTGAAGCAGGACAAAGAGGAGGAAGAGGAGGAAGTGCTGCCGAGTGCTGAGGCGGCCGCTGGCCGGGCTGGTGCTGGGGGTGCCAAGAGAGAAAGAGAGCCAGAGAGCTGCTTCCAAGGAGGAGGAGGCAGCTGCTGTTGGTGGCTTGGAGGCGCTCTTTGAGGACGGGCTGGGAGCGAGCTCCACTCTCAGGCATTGCTTGGTGGCGGCTTGGGCACTTGGAGAAAAGGGCTGGCAGCGCACCTCGCTCGCCGGCTCTCCCCCAAGACAGCGCCGCTTGCACCCTCCATCCAGAACTGCAGCCTGCCAGCCGGCAGATAGGCGGGCTAGCTGGCAGGCTGCAGTTCCGGATGGATGGTGCAAGAGGCACTGTCTTGGGAGAGAGCCGGCAAGTGAGGCAAGGCTTTTATTTTTTTACTCTTGACAGCAGAGGATGTGTGGGGGCTTTGGGGGGCAGGCAAGGTGGGGGCCACAAACTATCATCTGGCGGGCCGCAAATGGCTCACAGGCTGCGTGTTTGAGGCCCCTGCCATAGACAGTTTCCGTGGTTGCATGGCCAGCGCGACTAGAAATGGAACGCCATTACATTCCCACTGTGGTGGTACCTATTTATCTACTCGCATTTTTACATGCTTTCGAACTCTTAGGTTGGCATGAGCTGGGACAAACGACAGGAGCTCACTCCATCGCATGGATTTGATCTTACAACTGCTGGTCTTCTGATCTTGCAGCACAGTGGCTTCTGTGGTTTAACCTGCGGCGCCACCATGTCCCAATTCGAACTATATAATTCTTTTAAAAGAATGTAGGCTTATTTCCCTCTCAAAATGTATTCTTGGTTTTCAGAATTGTAGCCATTTCAGTCTGTGCAAGAATTTCAACAAGAAACAAAAGCAAAATAAATAAATAGATAGATAGATAGATAGATAGATAGATAGATAGATAGATAGATAGATAGATAGATAGATAGATAGATAGATAGATAGATAGATAGATAGATAGATAGATAGATAGATAGATAGATAGATAGATAGATAGATAGATAGATGTTGTGGCACTTTAAAGACTAATTGTTATATTTTAATGTAAGCTTCCATGGAACAGCACTTCTGAAGATGTGGACTGCCACAATGTCTTTTCTTGCTTTTATTTTATTTGGTGTTTCTTGTTGAAATGACAGATATATACTGTAAATGTTCCTCTACTACAGATCTACGGACCTGTTCACAGCTTTAACCTCTCCTGTAAAAAAAAAAACTGTGCAAAGCACCATGGATGAAAAATATATTCAGATTTTATTACTGACCACAGATGATCATAATTCTAATGTATTAATTGTAATATGACGCAATACAGGCAGCCATATGTATAGGTTTTAAACATTACATCAGTGGCATAGTGTTTAAGACAGGAAAACCAACAATTTGGCAGCTTCTGAGAAACTCAGGTCACTGGTTCAGTGTCAAAAGTGTGAACAGATGTAACTGAATGCAGAATGGTCTAACATGGAAAAATACTATTAGGTCACCAGCATGTCTGAAGGCAAAAAAAGGCCATGCAATACTTAAAGGGGGAAAAGGAGAGAGAAATGCATCAGTCCTAAAATTAGGTTTACCTGTCTTCTTAATAATAAGTATTCAATTCTGAGTCACTCACATAGCCAGTTTCTAACACTACACACTCCATTTTGGTATGTGACTTTGACTAGATTGTTATTAGCAGCACTATAGTAAGGAACCAAGAATATGATCCTTCTCTGACAAGAAATACCAGCATAATTTATTGCATTATTACTCCTCTGAACTGAAAGCAATTAATTACCTCCAGCAGGATGCACAAGTGAAAATTCATCAGTGGAAAGTGATGAAAAATGTACCCACCACTTTAAAATAATAGGTGCTTAATAGCTTCTTTTGTTTGCTGGCTAATCTAGAACATCTTATAAATGCCTCAGAATTGGTTATCTGCTGCAAAGCCAGATTTTTCCCTCCGCATATTATTCTATCATCTATAATCTTTTTTTTTAAGGACAAAAAGAAAAATCTGCAACCTTCAACCACAAAAGCAGGAAATCTGTATAAATAAACTCTTTTGCTATTGTAAAGATAATACACACAAACACATGTATCTCAATATATACTCAAAACACATGTTTACTTTTCTCAGATATATATTTGTGTTCTGTGACTGCATTATAGACAATTATACAACGTGCCGTTAATAACTTTTCAGGGTATAAGAGTGCAGTGTGGCAGAATGTTCTCTCCTGTTTCCTCCTCGAACTGGCACTGCTGCTGCTCTTCCAGCTCCAGTTCTGTCTCCTTCATGCTTCTTTTCCTCCTGCTCCACCCCACAACCCTCACTATTTCTCCTGCTCTGGTGGGAGGAATGGTGAGGACCTGATCTGAGGAGAGCAAAAGGAGCAGCCACCTCAAGCAACTTGATTTTGCCAACCATTTGGAACCTGACGGTCTGATGTTCGTTGTTTCATGTAGTTAGCATAATATTTTTAGCATAATTCGCAATGGCTTACATATCTTAATTTTGAGTAATCAAAGCAATGTAACCCACAATTTAAAAATTCAGTCAATCTGTTCTTGTGGTCATCCATTGTCTGGGGTAATTCACAGACCATTGCAACGGATTATAAAATAAAGCTTGTAGGGGAAAAGCTAATCAACGACTTTAAATAGCCCAACTAATTAACATTCATGTTACTCTACCATTGTTACCTTACCGTTGTTATTTTACCATTGTTAATCACATTCTTTACAGCACAAGCTTCTATGAAAGACCTGCCTATCAAAGACACTATCATCACAATATTTAACACCCACTGACTTTCTCACCAACCAACCAGGATCTCTGTATTTTAATACTTTGATGCCATGTATAAATATTTGCCATGTCATATCTCCTTCTCTTATGTCTGATGGAGTTGTCCACAAAAATCTCACATGAAAACATATAAAAGTTAGTCTTTAATGTACCACCATGTTTTTATCTTTTTAATTTTCATTTTGTTTTCACCTATAATGCTTGCACAGACCAATACGGCTACTCCTTCTACAACTCAATCAATCAAAGTGATGTACCCAAAATTTAAAAAATATTAAAAATAAATTCACAGTGACTCAATCAGGCTATCCTTTGCACAACTGGCCACACACCCTATCTTGCAACCAGGAGACACTCACTTATGGGAAACTCGGCCAGACAACAAAAGAGAATTGCTTGCTCTTTCACTTTATTGGTGTCACTAGATGGTCCAATTATCCTGGCCTGGATATTTCCAGATCATGCTAAGCAGGTTTACACTGAGATGCAGTATATCATTTGGAGTGATCTCTGCATCCACATTTGAAGATTGACCATACCACACCTTAGGTCCTCAGATGTTCTTGGATTACAACTCTTGGATACCCTGGCCAGCACATCCAGTAGTAAAGTCTTTTGGGAGTTTTAGTCCAAAAACATCTGGGGATGCAAGATTGAGAACTACTGAGCTAAACCAATCTCCTTTCTTTGATGGAAAGATCTCCGTCCCATCCTCCTCCTTTCTCCTCCTCCATGCTTTGCTTAAGCTGCATTATGATCTTTAGAAATGCCAAGCTTCCTCCCCACTCTCTGCAGAGGGGAAAGGAGACAAAGCTTTTCCTTTCTTTTTAATGGTTGTTAACTGATACATTGCTGATGTTTTATCAGCAATTAAAAAGGGGAAATGTCTTTTTTCCTCTCTGCAGGGGAACAGGAAGAAAGCTTTCCATTTCTCAAGATTGATAAGCAGCTTAAGCCATATGAAATAATTGAATCAAAACAGAGCAATTCTAACAACGTACACCTAAAAATGGGCACCTCTGATCGGGACTCAGAAAGATGCAGAGAGACATCTATTAGGAATGGGCTCATTTGAGATGGCACATATGTTGTGTGGTTGCTGGAAAAAGGAGAAAGCCGGCATGTCCTCAACCCATACGAAACCAAAGGCCCGTTTGATTGTACCCTTTGCTTCCTTAAGAAAATTCTGGTTATTGTGTTCAAAGTTATATGGCAATAAATCAATGAGGAAGTGAATAACATAAAAGGCACCAATGAATAAAAACAAGTGTATGTCTGCAACAATGGGAAAATAGCCAAAAATCCAATTTTGAATTTTAAAAAGGCTTCTAAGGAATGGCAAGTTTGGTACCTTGGCAAGAAGTACCAAAGGGCAAGCATCACAACTGGAAGACCTTTGTTCCTGGCACTTACGTCAATGCCTGTGTCTTACGAAAAAAAAAGGTTTATGTGAAAAAGAGGCCTGTGCCATATGAAAAAAAAAGGGTTATGTGGACAAAAAAGAGGCAACTCCTAAGATGGCTGAAGATTCTTTTCAAACAGCCTTTTTTCACATAGTTTTAAAAACATTATTATTCAGGGCATTTAAAATTTTATAAAGCTGCTAATAAACCCTGGAAATAAAAGAACTCTAAAATCTGATGCATTATTTTCCCTGACCCACCTCCCACAGCTTCTGAATATGTTACATATCCATAAACTTAACTATTCTGAACATGATACACTGTGATGAAAATGAAGTATTGATTCTTATAATTGAATTTTCAAATAACCCATCAATGGCTGAAATCCTGATGCTTAGTACAGTACGTCACACTAGATCTGCTCAGGGAGAACCAAATAAGGAGTTACAGTCTGGACACAACACTATGCATTTTCTTTCGGTTACTGTAGTTCCTGTTTATTCAAACCACTCTTGATTGGGACAAATGCCAAGGCATAGTAGCAAGCTTGTTGAAGATGGTTAAGCTATGATTCTGGTTTATCATTTTGTGTGAATCCAAAGACAATTTCAGTTTCTGATTTACAAATCATGGCTTTTATCTTATTCTGCAGTGGTTAAACCGCAGAACTGTAGACAAGACTCTGCTCACATCCTGAGTTTGATCCTGCCATGCTCAAGTAGCTAACTCAAGGCTGACTCAGCCTTCCATGCTTCTGAGGTCCATAAATTGAGTACACACTTTGCGGGGTGGGGGACAATGTGTAGCCTGCATAATTAAATTATGTCCATTGAGTGCTTTAAGCACTATGGGGTAGTATAGAAGCAGCAAACTTTGCTTTGTCTGTCCACATGTACACACAGTACTATCAGTTATATTTTTCTCCTTTTGCTATCACCCTTCCATATGGCAACAAATCATTTGATTTAGTGATTGCAGCACTAATCAATTTTGTAAACTGTATTCTAAGTTGTTCTTTGTTTTAGACACAGCTAAAATCAGACCATTGGAGTAGGCCCACAGGAAGACACTTTCGGTTTCTTATTGAATGGCCTGTGAAAATAAATGTGACCAAGAGAATTACCAATTAGTGAATGGGCTGGCTAATGAAATCTGTTAACCCAGAGCACATCCTGAACATATTAAGCCATAGGGTGCCCCATGTCGTAGGACCTGCCATACAGAAGAGAAGGACCACATGTTCGCAAGATGGGTTCTTCCAATGTGCAACGTATATATAGAAAAGCCAGTGTTTGCTTCTGCCCTCCAGTTTGGATTTTTACACAAAAACTGGCATTTCAGGAATTTAACAAGTTCATAATCAGTGCAAATATTTGTTCATTTAGTCTCCAAAACCTATACAATCCATGTCAGGATATATTTCATCTTATCTTCATCTAGCATAATCACTTCAAGAAATTCCAAACATCTTTCTGTACCTTAACACTAAGAAAGAAGCAATCTTTTTATGATTTTTAAACTCCAAAGAATGATACTAAGATTTTAAAAGACAAAAATTCATTACATTTATTTTCTTCTTTCCACAATTATTTATATTGATATTATCCAGTAATTGTTTTTTTCTATCAGGTTATTGAAGTAATTTTGCTCTGTATATTCCCGATCAATTCTCCCTCTCAAGGGCACAGTTGAAAAGTGATGTTTGAAAACGGCCCCTGATAGACTGCATGGTTAGTCAGCAGCAGAGACAAACAACCTAATCCAGCGCAAATTAGTTCGGCTGCCAGCAATAGTTTTATACAAAGATGTAAATTATGTTGTCAAAATTGGTCGCTTTCTAGCTTGCTGCTCAGCTAACAAGAAACCACTTTGGCTGATAAAGATGAACACTAAGCTTTTCTCTCTTACAAATTTGCAAATCTGCTTTTTCAGCATTCTGTTAGCCACAAACAAACAGGCCCGTATAATTGCTTCCTTTTTCTGCAATGGTATTTCTCCCATATAATACCATTTCTCTAGACTCTTTAAAAAAAAAAAAACATGAGCAGAAGCTTTTAAAAATAATACCATCCAGAACTGCCACAGGCACTTATTTTTAACATTTGCAGTGCTGCAATACACAGGGCCTGGTTACTACTGAAGCCAGCTATACCCACATTTTATAGACCTATTACAGATGGCATCAGTTTCACAACTAATTCTAAATGAAAGGAGAGAAACTGACACACATTTAACACAAGGGTAGACTAATGTACATTATGATGAGGTTGTGGTTCAAAACATAGTCAGATAAACTGGTTTTATTGTGCAAGCTTATTGACTTACCTTTGTATCCCATCTTTCCTTTCAAGAAGCTCAGACCTCTCCTTATTAGTATAGAAATGGCATACAGTTGTTATTCTATCTACTTACTTAATTGTATACAAGATACATCTACATCTAACACTGATATGAAAATAACAATGCATTATAACTGTAATTATACTCAATGTAAGCCAAATAAATAAATTACAATTACCCTTTAAAGTTGCTAGTCACACTATTTGCTCTAAAATTAATTGCAGGTGCTCCTGAGTGCTTTATTACACCCCCAAAGTTGTATATTTGAAAGAACAGTACAGATGATTCCTGTTTATTTGTTAAATTAAAGCTTTGTTGGAAAAAAATTACAGTTTAATTAATATTATGGGTACTGTATAGCAAAACAGCTTACCTTGTGCATAATTTATTTCCAGACACATATCTCAGTGCAGGCCTATTACAGCTCTAAGGCAGCTAATATAAAATATATTCCTCCTTTGCTGGCATTTTTCTAAATAGCAGTTCCCTAAATCAATATTATTCACTTGGTATTTTTAAAAGCAGTGTATCTTAATAATTACATAGCATTAGAGTAGGCAATAATTTCACTTGCTAAGCATATTAAATTTAGCAAACCATCAGTCAAAAGAGTTGTTGTTCTTCAGAATTCTTAAGCAGTGAGCGAATGAGTTTGGAATCATGTTACTTAGGTATAAATGTCACATATAGTTTAACAGTGTGTGTGTGACTCCCCAAGCAAGCCCAATGCCATATATCTTTATTAGTTTCATTGGTCAGTGCAGTGACCAGTTGTTTATACTCATTACTCAAGACAAGGTGAACCATTTGGCGCAGACTGCATACACAGCTAAAAATGTATGACTTTGCAGAAAATAAAATCATAGGCAAGGCTACTGAAGAGAGAAATGAGAGTAGTATCCTATATACCAACAGAATGATTTTTAGTAGTTGTCCACATTGATCCCCATGTATATCAAACTACACATCTTCAGAGACCTTTGTTTCTTACTCACATTACTCATGCTCCACTTTTCAAAGGCATGAACAGAGATGAGAATAATTACACTGTATCTCAATCACTTTCAACTCTGGATAGAGGAAGAGGGGTTTTTTTAATCCTTCTTTCTGATAAGCCCATCAAATCTTAAAAACTGTAGTAGAATAAAGATTTTTTTCTCCCACAGCCATACACTTATGATGAAGTCACAAGCTACAATGCTCTCTTCAGACAGGAATCAACTTGCAAGTCAAGGCAGAGAGTGTAACAGGGCAGTATGGAAAATGGAGGGCTGTCATTTCAATTTCAGTGGCAAGCCAGTTCCTCTCCTATGGCTTTACACTTCTTTCTGACCATGGATTTCCCAGCAACCTATATATCCAAAGTTTTCTCAGCAACCCAAATAACTGATCTTCCAAACTTGGGATCAGATAGAAATGGCACAATTACACTCCTCCAGTTCATGTTCTCCGTTCATGCTGAATACATTCAGTGGTTTTAAATCCATAACATCATACTACACTGGTAGGGGAAGATGCTTCCAAATGAAAGCCACAGGCCCCCAGGAGGGCAGTTTGGGTCTGTATGATGTATGAAGAATTCCACACATATTATGGTAGGCACAATGAGAACAGAGTATGTTTAAATTAGCATCTCTGTTGCAAGAACAAAAATTGTGCAAGGGAAAGGGCTGAGGATTGTAATGTAGCCTGGCATGCTGTCTGGATATGTTTGGGTACATGCATGAAAGAAACTGTGCAAGTCTTCAACAGCTAAGATATCACAAAAATTAGTGGCAAAGGGGGAACCCTTGCTCTTAAGGCTATGTAATCCCAAGACTCCATGCAGGGTGTAAAGTACAGGAAAGACTTGCTCGTCCTATAAGGAAGAGAACATAAATGTACTCTAAGAACCATTAAGTAACAGAAATACAGGCAGGCCTACAGAGCAGGGCCAAATTAAAACAGAGCTTCTTCCCTAAAGTGCAGTTGAACTCCAAAGCCTGAGAAGATATTATAGGTCTAAGATCTCCTCTTGAAAAGGACTAAGTAAGATAGCAGATCTTTTTTTATATCACTTTTCCAGGCTTCCATTGTAGATGAGACAGAAGTTTACATCTGACTCTTCCACCCTCACAACCTGCCCTACAGTACACAGCTGTGTCTACTACCTGCCCTACTGCATGCAGTTATATCACAGAAGAGGCACCTGTTACTTTAATGACTCCCAACCTTTTTTTAAAGTTACTATCCCCTTTTATAATAGCCAGGTAACCCATGATCCCACAGCCAGCATGTTTGCATTGAAAGCATTTTTAATAGGGCAAAGTAATCCCTTCACAGAAACTAATGTTTTTTTCTCCCCCAAAAGGCCTGTTTCTCATACATACACATACACACCATTTTTAATATCCCACTCCAAAAGGTCAAGGAAGAAATTATTTAACAAAGGCTACAACACATACAAAGCAACTGCGGCCCACAGAAAACACTTTGGGACCCCAGGTTGGGAAACACTGTTACGTTCTCTAAGTTCATAAACAGTTAACATATTTAACATGACTACTCACTGTTCCTATCTCCAGTACTTACATCATATTTACTGTGTTTCCCCGAAAATAAGACAGGGTCTTATATTAATTTTTGCTCCAAAAACACGCATTAGGCCTTATTTTCAGGGGATATTTTATTTTTTTCATGTACAACAATCTACATTTATTCAGTTATGTCATCTTCTTCTGGTTGCCGCACAATGGTGGAGGGTTGGGTTTCACTTAACTGGGGCTTAGTTGTGGGGTAGGGCTTATATTATGAGCATCCTGAAAAATCATACAAGGGCTTATTTTTAGGTTAGGTCATATTTTCAGAGAAACAGAGTATACAGCTTTCATGGAGGTCTGTAATATGTTCTGAATAATTCTTGTGCTTACTTCAGTTTTGGGATTTACTGAAATCAGGCCAAAATTGCTCTTGAAATTGCATGAAGTATTCTCAAAGCTTCTCAAAGATGTTGAGGACTACCTCACTTAGCTGCTACTGCTAATAATCCTCACTTGAAGCTAGTCTCAAGCAGCTGATTCCTTGGAGTACTATTATGAGGCAATCTGTGAGGTAAACTACTATCATGAGGTAATCTGTGAGACAGTCACCTGTTTAGTCCATGGAAATAGTTTAGACATTCAGGGATTTACTTTATTACTGAAGGTTAGAAGGTCAGAAAGATGTATCTTAATGTTTTATTAAGGCTGTAGGAGACAATGGATAAAAGAGTCAATTGTACTCAATATCCTTTTTATAGACTACTTTTTAGTTATGGTGGGGGGAAACATTCAAAGGGGAAGGCACTACAGGAGAAAGCAGATCTAGTCCAAGTCAGGCACATACCCTCTTTGAGTTGGGTGGCTATCATTAGGGCCTGCACCCTGTCGCCACTGAAATACCTCCCCTGTCAGTTGTCTCTCCTCACTAAGCAAAAGAAGGCTTAACTTGGGGAAAGGAGCCAGGTGACAGAAGGTTCCTATGGACACAGGAAGAATATGTAATACACAAACATAGTTTCCTGGCAGGGATCTTGCTTTTGCTACAAAGATGAAAGTAGAGAGAGTCTGGGCTTTTTGAAGCGTGGAAGAAAGGATTGAGATTCGTGCAGTTACATTTGTGGACTCTGCTAGGGTCCTATACTCTGTTCACAGGAAATTCTTCCCAGAAATTCTGTCACTGCACCAGGTGTTCTGTATTCACTTTCATCTACAACTCTATAACAACCCAAACACTAGAAATTTCCTTAGCTATTCACTCCTTATCGAAATAGGTACCATTAAGAACTTGGATTCCCAAGCAGTGATGGTGATTTTTGGACAGTTAAGACCTCTCCCCTTCCCATGGTCCCCAAGGGCTTCCTCAGGACCAAAAGGATCCTGAGTAAGCCAAGATAAGGGGTTACAAAACTTTCTGTTAACAAAGTATGGTCACAACTGATGAGGTCATCAGAATTATGCAGCTTAATTTTATGTTACTGGATTTCAGCCATAAATATCATATAAATGTAAATATTTAAAAATCTAGCTATAAAAATCCCTGTCCTCCTTTTAATATCCCTGTGAGAATGTATCCAGACAAAATATTTCAAACCTGAATATATGTAATCTTAATCTCCAATATTGCACATTGTGAATACGAAAACTATTCAGGAGCAAATATGCCTCACAGTCCTGTATAGCTGTCATTGTATAAGTGCTCCTGTGCAGGTACAAATGGCTGACAGGTCTCTGTTTTCCTATGGAGGGGGGAAATTCAAGCAGGGTGGTGGCAGTGATAGTAGTAGTATAGAAGTACTTGCTGAGCACACACACCCTCCTCTGGGTTGTGGCATGAAAAGAACACAATGGCTTTTCTCAGGCAGTGTGCCGACAAGGCAGCTCTGGGGAAAAAAAATCCCTAATAGCTATGATTAATGACAATGGGCTAGAGGAGAGTTGGGACACAGCCGCCACATATATCATCCTTTCCCATCAGTCTCTGCTGCTCCCTGCCCCTCTTTCCTACTAGCAGCAAGGCATTATAAAAATGTCTTATCGGCTTTAGAAGGCTTCACCCCCCCCCACTTCAGGAACAGCAGCTCTTCCAAAAAAAAAAAAAAAGCTGGAGAAGGAGAAGAAACAAAAGAATGAAAGAAAAAAGGAGGGAGGGGAAGAAGGGAAAAAGGGGGGGCTGGATGAACAAGAGAATGGCATGTATAATAACTGTAAGATATTCCAGAGGAAAATGCACCGGCTGTAATCATTCAAGATTTCAGCAACTTGACTGTTCACATGCTGAAGCCACATTTTCAAGGTCTTATCTGCCATATGGTTCCCTGCTTGGATGATTTATTAGGTGTAGAAAGCACACTGATAAATTTTACTGCATTTCCCTGAATAGGCAACCTACGGTGTCAATAACAAAGCTCAGGCCGCTTTAATGAAAACTGTAAGCACCAAAGGGTAACCATTTATTTATGAGTCACTATAGTATTACTAGGACAAAATTTATCTTCTCATGAACTGTGCAGAAACCAAATCTGGTCAGAGAATACAGAGATCGTAACCATATGCTGACATCCCTCCTGTATAAGGTAATACTGGAAGGTGGAATGCAGGGAGAGGAGTGGGGCACCTTTGCTTTCTTTCTATCAAATGAGAATTTGTTTTAAATAATATTTGTAGAGAACTTGGAAGAACTTTTTTTCTTTCTGTTTTCCCCCCAACTGTGGAGTACAACCAACCAACCTGTTCTCCATTTTATTATAGAATAATAGATTTCAACCAAATAAGCCACAGTACATTTCACTTCAACTCTCCTGTTGTTATGAGTTTTAGCAAGTTAAGGATAGGAATATTCTTAGGATAGGACAGTAAATGTCTATTGCGCAACAACTTATGACTTAGGGAAGGGGGACCGGATATAACATTCTGTATTAATATTTGCATTAGTATTATTATCATAAGCATTAATTGGTTATAGCTTTGACTAATAGATTTTATGGATTTCTCACAATGGTTAATTTATAGTCACTGCATTTAAACATATACACATTGTGCCACTTTCCATTTTGCATATACAACTCAGATGTGTATATGTAACTTAAACATACTTCTGCTCTATAAAATTTTATCCAATACCATTCATGACTGCTTGGAAAAGAAATTAAAAGCCTGTTGCTTAAGGGCACAACTCTAAATCATACAATAGTTTCCAATATATTTACTCATCATGTTAACCCCTGTTCAATTCCTTACTTAAATGTTCTTCAGCAAGTTATTACTCCTCAGGAGAACCTATCAAGGAGAGTTGATTTTGGAATAAAAGGAGAAAAGAACTACCGTATTTTTCGCTCCATAAGACGCACTTTTTCTCTCCAAAAAGGTGGGAGGGAAAGTGCATGCATCTTATGGAGTGAATGCAGCAACCCAGGGTTCAGCCACCACCACCCAAAAGCCTCCCACTGCCATGCTGGGAGGCCTCTGAACTTGCAGCAGAGACTGCTTTCTGTTTGGACCTCACCATTCTGCACTGCTAGCTTTCTAGGATCTGCCTCCTGCAGCCCACCTGGAAAATCAGCAAGGCAAACAGGCCTATGGCAGCAAGCAGTGAAAATAGCCAAGGACCAAAGAGTGGTTCTAGAAAGACCAAGGGAAAGCACAAACACAATCTCCCACTTAGGCAGTTGATTTTCCCACATTTGGGGAAATCACAGGGGTCAGCTCATCCAAAGTGCAATAGATGAGCCTTACCCTGGGAAAACCACTTTTACAACAATGGTATCTCCCCTGCCAGGTCTGAGTTTGAATGGCCACTAAGCCTCCTGGCCCTTTGTGTGCACTATCCCCCAAAGGCATGGTGACCGCCGGCTGTACCTCCTGATCAGAACAGGGCTGCACAGCCCCAGTCCTGAAAGAGGCCAGGAGAGCTACTCAGTGTTTTGGGGTGCCCCACAGGACCCCCATCAGGGGCTAGATGTTCCTCCCACAGTCCTCCAGTGCACAGATATTAGCATATCTGCCTGCTTGCATCACCCAGTAGGCTTCTCTATTGGAGAAGCAAAGCAGGAAGGAGGAGTCTCTTTCCCTTCACCTTCTGCAGAGAAGTTAGACCATGTGACTAGCCAGACATTTTGAGAAGCAGAGAGAGAGAGGGAGAGGGAGAGAGGACAGAAACAAAAGCTTCTAAAATTGGCAGTAACTTAAACAGGCCTGAGAATGGTGAGTGGAAGATAAAGTTACTACTGAGAGCCTGCTAGAATAGCTCTCTGTAGTTCAGAGCTTTGCAGGAAGCTGCATCACTTCACCATAAATTAGGCCTAAATAGAAGTAATTTTGCAGATATTTAAAACATTAAGGGACGGGGGGGGGCTAATGTGTATTGTTAGCCAAATTTCATTCTGAAGCACAGAATGATTAAAAAGGCACTGAGCACATGCAGAATAAAGTTCAAAAGGGAAACCAAAAAGGGACCTAACACTCCTTTCCTTAATATATTACCACTAGGGCTACAGGTTTTATTTGGTGTATTAGCTTGCCACATTAGCTGAGTCCAGTTTTTATGGAGCAAGGCAATTTGAATTGCAGAGGGCAGATCTGAATCACAGATCTGAATATGTTCAAGTAAGGCTTTGAAATCTTGAAAATTGGTTTAAGAACCCAACATTTCATAAATAGCATTTCACATGTACACACACACAACTGGAAATAGAAATTTTAGTAGTATTTTTGTGTTAACAAAAGCTGCATGGTGTCGCTCCCCCTGTTTTTATTGGTTTTTCTTAATCATTGTTGTTCTACAATATTGCTGGTAGATTTTATCTTTTCATTGTGATTCCCAGCTACTGTATTTTATCCTATTGTAGTCTCTAAAATTGGACAACCATCTGTCAGATCTGCTCTGATTTGGATTCCTGCATTGAACCAGGGGTTGGAATTGATGGCCTTATAGGCCCCTTCCAACTCCATTATTCTATGATTCTGTGCTGCTTTGAGATAATATTTGTAAAAGGAAGCAGTATATGTGGTAATGAATAAGGGGCACATTTTTCTTGCAGAGTATGGGAACCCATTCTACCAGTGCAAAACAGAAAAGGCTAGCATATAGCATTCCTTTTAAACTAGAGGTAGTAAAATATGCTAAGGAGTATGGAAACAGTGAACAGTGCAGAGACATTTTGGGCCTCCTCATCTGAAAAAAAATGATTAGAGAGTGGAGGAAACAGGAGGATCAGATGCAAAAAGCTGATAAAAGTAAGCACACTTTCTGTGGAAATGCTGCATGCTGCAAAGTAAAGAACTGAATGATGGAGAGAGAAAAAACTTTTGCTGTAAGGAAGGAAGGGAGGAAGGAGGGAGTGGAAGTGAGGCATGCTTTGCTGTTTGCTTACACCTGTGCTAGTGGTGATTTCTTCATCATAGCTCTTATTGACTACCCAGCAACAATCTGTTTATTCATCTCTTTCAGTGCAATAACAATTCATTATAAGTGTTAAAACTTGAGATGGTACTGTAATTCCCACTCATTGTGTGTCATCCTGCTGTAGAAGTCTGCTTCATGATTCTCCACTTCTGGTACATGTATGACTTGTGAAATGACATGCTTGAGAATACACCAGTCCCAAAACTGTACTGTTAGTAGCAAGAAAGACATGGATTTTGTTCCTCCTTGGTGGTTGATATAAAGCATTGCAGTGTTGTTGTCTGTGGCTATTGGAATAACTTTGCCAACTACTGTACAAATTGTTCAAAAGCTCTCACTGTGTTGTACACTGCAAGAAGTTTGAGGTAATTGATGTGACAACATCTATCTATTGCTACTGCCTTATGAATTTGCCAGAATATTTTTTCCCTGTTTTCCTCTCCTAAAAATGAGGTGCGTCTTATTTGGAGGTGCGTCTTATGGAACGAAAAATACGTTATGTAAACCAGCCAGGTATATTATTGCTGCATATAAATAAACAATGTAACTTTGCCATGCACAGATGTTTCTGATGATATTTCCATGAGATACATGTTGGTTTTTGCCATCCATTTTTATTGATGTCCAAAACCGCATTTACAGATCTATAAGAATCTCACAGAAATCCCCCATAAGTGGCACAGTGTAATCTGATCTTATATTTTCTTAGTTCCGCCTCTTCTGTTCACCCATTGGTTGTTAAATCAGGGTTCCATTGTGATGGACAGGACTGGTTACTGACCTGTCCGTCACACTGTCACTACATCAATATCTTCCCCTTCTATTTCCCAGGAGGTGATGGGACCAGTGGCCATGATCTTAGTTTTTTTGATGTTGAGCTTCAGACCATTTTTGGTGCTCTCCTCTTTCATACTCATTAAGAGGTTCTTTAATTCCTCCTTACTTTCTGCCATCAGAGTGGTATCATCTGCATATCTGAGGTTGTTGATATTTCTTCCTGCAATCTTAATTCTGGCTTGGGATTCCTCCAGTCCGGGATTTCGCATGATTTATCCGGCATATAAGTTAAATAATCCAGGAGATAATATACAGCCTTGTCGTACTCCTTACCAAATTTTGAACCAATCAGTTGTTCCATATCCAGTTCTAACTGTTGCTTCTTGTCCCACATGTAGATTTTTCAGGAGATAGATAAGGTCGTCAGGCACTCCCATTTCTTTAAGGACTTGCCATAGTTTGTTGTGGTCGATACAGTCCAAGGCTTTTGCGTAGTCAATAAAGCAGAAGTAGATGTTTTTCTGGAACTCTCCGGCTTTCTCCATAATCCAGCGCATGTTAGCAATTTGGTCAATCCTGCTTGTACTTCTGGGAATTCTCGGTCCACATACTGCTAAAGCCTACTGTCAATGATAATTTCCTTTTTTTTTTTTTTTTTTTTGAATATTTATTTAAGAACGGGGTAGGGTATACAAAAAGTAAGGGGGAATAGGGAAAAGGGAAAAAGGGTTAGGGGGATAGGAGAACACAGAGTATACAATCATCCAATCAATTCATATTACAATAATAAATCAACTTTTTGCTTTTTCACAATTTGATTACCCTCCTGCTTTCATCTTATAATTTAATTTTAGTTTAATTCTGTTACTCCAACACTATCTGGTAACTGCAGCCATTTATACAATACATCCCATCGTTCAGTTTTCTTTTGAATTGAACATTCTTTCAGCCCATCTGAGAGGATATCCATTCTTGTCATTTCCCATATTTTCCCAATAAGTTTCTCTTGTTTCAGTATCTCTGCTTTCTTGAGATTTTTTAACATAATGCTTTTTAATTTTGGAAGCTGCATAGGTCACTGGATGACTCTTTACCCCACCTATGTTACCTGGTGTCGTGCCCAATAAAGTCGGTTCTGAAGTTTGTGCAACTTCATTTAACTGTTGTTTGGCATCTAATGTCCCCTCTTTCATCACTTTCATCAGATCTTCTATTTTGCTAAGACCTTCATTCACTTGCTGAAACCCTGTTATTAGTGTCTTTTGCATAGTAATCTGCCATTCCTTTTCTATTTCTTGTACAACTATTCCTAAACTTTGAGCTTTCACAGACCAAGTCTCCATTTGATGTCTTGAATTTCTGGGGGCCATCTCAGGTTTTCAAATAAGTGGGGTTTGTATAAATGATACTATGTCCTTAACCACAATAATGACCCCTTAGATATCCTCCAACAGTTTCCACAATTTTATCAACAATCCAAACCCCTAATCATAAACCTCCCCTTAGATCTCCCTCCAATTTTTATCCAAATATTATAATATAAAAATCAACTTTTAACCCAGCAAATTCAAATTCTAATAGAACCATGGCACAATTAGTTCTTCCTCTCCCGAGTCTAGCAAGCTACTATTATCAGACTCACACACAATCTGACAAACCAAACAACAGTCACAGAGTCTCACACTGTCCAGTAGTTGTCCTTGAAGCCCGTCTTATGATCTTTCCATTAACCCGTTGATACTCCTCAGTACAGTCGACCACGTCAGCTCCTTCTTTCTTCTCCAGAAAACCACCAGATTCTATTATCAAAAGTTCACAGAGTCCAGGAAAGGGAAAAGAAAAATACGTCCAAGCCAAACTGCATTCACAAAACTCAAGTCTCTTGAATCCTGTCCGGTGGTATTACCGTCTGGGATTTTTTTCCAGAAACACAAGATTTCTTTTTCCATCTCACTCTCTCGACTTTGAAATCAGTCTGCTCTATTAAGAGTTAGTTTCGCTTTTGATAAGATAGGCTCGCCGCTGCTTTTCTTCTTTCAGCCAAATATTTTCATTCTTATTTTCAGCTTAATGGGGCTGTTTCATAAATCAAAGGCTTCAGCTTACTTAGTTGTTATATATTTAAGCTATATTGTTCTCTTCTCCCCCCGGTAAAGGGTTACTCACGGCTCAGTGCCAAATATGGCTCCCACCTTGATCCGTGCTGGGTGATTTCTTCAGAGGGAAGAAGTCCGGGTTTGCCTCCCATTCTTCTCCTTCTGCTGCTCACCATCTGCTTCAGAGAGAATTCTCCTAGACTCTCCTTCAATCCCCATTTCAAAAAGGGGATTCCGGACCGGAAGGTTCCAGTTTTTTCCAGAGAGCTCTTCTCTGGAGCTACCGGAGCACTGCAACAAAGCCCTGCCTTCCTGTCAAGGATAATTTCCAACCTGAGATAGAACAAGGTTTGTTGTAATTGGCAGCCATATTTCACAGAATGCTGAGTCATGCAGAATGCTGAGTCATGCAGGATGATGCAATGTCCACAGTGATTGGCTGTATGCAAATATGTATGTGTATATATGTATGGACATGTACAGAAGATATATGGATCTCTTCTTTGGATATCCTGCTGTCGTGCTGCCGGTTTGTACTGCTGTATATAGTGTAAATACATTTGGTGTTGGTGTTGGAAGAAGCTGCCTGTGTTTGTGTGAATCAATTGAACTGCCTGGACTGGACAAAAACTCTGCTAACTTTACGACAACACCTACCTTGAAGGATTTTGAGCATAACCTTGCTAGCGTGTGAAATGAGTGCAATTGTACGGTAGTTGCAGTATCCTTTGGCACTGTCCTTCTTTGGGATTGGGATGTAGACTGATCTTTTCCAATCATCTGGCAACTGCTGAGTTTTCCAAACTTGCTCGCATATTGAGTGTGGCACCTTAACAACATCATCTTTTAAGATTTTAAATAGTTCCACTGGAATGCCATCACCTCCACTGGCCTTGTTGTTAGCCATGGTTTCTAAGGCCCACTTGACTTCACTCTCCAGGATGTCTGGCTCAAGGTCAGCAACCACACTATCTGGGTTGTTCGGGACATCCAGATCTTTCTGGTGTAACTCTCCTGTGTATTCTTGCCACCTCTTCTTGATGTCTTCTGCTTCTGTGAGGTCCCTGCCATTTTTGTCCTTTATCATGTCCAGCTTTGCACAAAATGTTCCTTTAATATCTCCAATTATCTTGAACAGATCCCTGGTTTTTCCCTTTCTATTCTTTTCCTCTATTTCTTTGCACTGTTCATTTAAGAAAGCCCTCTTGTCTCTCCTTGCTATTCTTTCGAAGCCTGCATTCAATATTCTGTAACTTTCCCTATCTCCCTTGCATTTTGTTTCCCTTCTCCTCTCTGCTATTTGTAAGGCCTCGTTGGACAGCCATTTTGCTTTCTTGCATTTCCTTTTCTTGTGGATGGTTTTTGTTGCTGCCTCCTGTACAATGTTACAGGCCTCCATCTATAGTTCTTCAGGCACTCTGTCCAGCAAATCAAGTTCCTTAAAACTGTTCTTCACTTCCACTGTGTATTCATAAGGGATTTGGTTTAGATTATACCTGACTAGCCCAGTGGTTTTCCTACTTTCTTCAGTTTAAGCTTGAGTTTTGCTATAAGAAGCTGATGATCAGAGCAACAATCAGCTCCAAGTCTTGTTTTCGCTGACTGTATAGAGCTTCTCCATCTTTGGCTGCCGAGAAGTTAATCAATCTGATTTTGGTATTGCCCATCTGGTGATGTCCATGTATAGAGTCGCCTCTTGTGTTGTTGGAAAAGAGTGTTTGTGATGACCAGCTTGTTCTCTTGACAAAACTCTATTAGCCTTTGCCCTGTTTCGTTTTGAACTCCAAGGCCAGACCTACCTGTTGTTCCTTTTATCTCTTGACTCCCTACTTTAGCATTCCATTCCCCTATAATGAGAAGAACGTCTTTCTTTGGTGTCAGTTCTAAAAGATGTTCTAAATTTTCATAGAATTGATCAATTTCAGCCTCTTCAGCATCAGTGGTTGGTGCATAAACTTGGATGACTGTGATGTTGAAAGGTCTGCCTTGGATTCGTATTGAAATCATTCTATCATTTTTGAGATTATATGCCAGTACAGCTTTTCCCACTCTTTTGTTGACTATGAGGGCTACTCCATTTCTTCTATGGGATTCTTGCCCACAATAGTAGATATGGTAATTGTCCGAATTGAATTCGCCCATTCCAGTCCATTTTAGTTCACTGATGCCCAGGATGTCAATATTGATTCTTGCCGTCTCCTGTTTGACCACATCCAGATTGCCAGGATTCATAGATCTTACATTCCAGGTTCTTATGCAGTATTTTTCTTTGTAGCATCGGACTTTCCTTTCACTTCCAGGCACATCTGCAGCTGAGCATCCTTTCAGCTTTGGCCCAACTACTTCATTAGCTCTGGAGTTAATTGTAGTTGTCCTCCACTCTTCCTCAGTAGCATGTTGGATGCGTTCCAACCTGAGGGGCGCATCTTCCAGCATCATATCTTTTAGCCTTTTTTTCTGTTCATGGGGTTTTCTTGGCAAAGATACTGGAGTGGCTTGCCAATTCCTGCTCCAGGTGGATTGTGTTTAGTCAGAACTCTCCACTATGACCTCTCCGCCTTGGGTGTCCCTGCATGGCATAGCCCATTACTTCTCTGAATTACTCAAGCCCCTTCGCCACAACAAGGCAGCAATCCATGAAGGGGAAGGAAATGGGCTAGGAGATTCCATGGGCTAGGAAATGAGATTAATCACAGAGGCTGAACAATTACTTTTGGAAGTACACCTTTTAAAATCCTTCAGCCAGAGTAGTCGCTTGCCATCTTTGTTTGTGAACTGTGGGAATTCAAAACAATTAGTTTTTGTGGATAAGTACAAAAATCTTGATTTCCCATGTGCATTTACCAATGTGAAAGACGCATTTAACTTAGGACATGTATCTGAATACACAGTTCAAAGAGTTTAAAATGACAAAAATATTTAAAATTAGTTCTTTGAAAGGACATTATAATTTCCTGATGGTTCTTTGAAACATCTTTCTAGAAGTGTAATATTCACAGCAACCATAGCCCAATAAGCTTAACCACCAGCAGCAGCAAGCAGCAGAAGATTCTAATAATTTAGACTTCACTTTTTCTCTTCTAATTTTTCTCAACTTTTCCTTTCTTGGAGACTGTACTTGGCTAAGCTCTCAAAAGGCTCTAGAAGATAAAATGGGATTTGATTTTCTGGAAGTGTATTAATATGCATTATATTGGAGTCTGGAAATATTCCCAGTTTCTAGTATCCACTGCTATGAATTAGTTGCTTTCTATGCACTGTTTGCAGGCAACTCTGCAAACAGATCTCACAATTTACAAATAAGCCAGGACCAAGTGCTTTCTCTATTGCAACATTTACCAACAATTTTTAATTTACAAATCTATAAGCTTTTGTCAAACTGTGGCTTCATTCATTGGCTAATGGAAAACCACACAGAAAGGCTTGTTTCTTGCCAAACATTTGGTGCAAACAGTGGCATGTTTTGCCTTGCCATAAGAGGTAGAGACTTACTTTTAAAAATAAAAGGAGATCTTGGAATTTGTACTATAACCAAATGAGCACTGGAAGCCATGCCTAAATTCTGTGTAAAACTTGGTCAACCAGATAATAGAATAATCTTGTATAGCACCATCTTCAGGTTGTTTCCTAAACTGTCCCCGTTGGCAGCTATGGAGCTCCCTTTCAGGGGAGGCTTGACTGGATGCTTCTCATTGCCCTTCTAGCAGGACAAAAAGGCCTTTTCACTCTAGCAGGCTTGCAGTTGACTTGGAATTGATGTATTTCCAAACTGTGTAAATCAACCGTATTTTAATACATATTATAGTTATTTAACTGCATTGAAACACAATAACCTTCTGAACATTTTACTTGTACTGTTTTTCATCTAGATGTTTTAACTTTGCTATGAGTCCCAATTCTGGAAGGAAGACAGAAGGGAAGTTAAACAAACAAAATAAGTTTTGAAACAGAATGCAAAATTTTCCCCAAAAGAATTTTGCCTTACCGTTACAATATAACTGAAACAACATTAGATGGAGGAATGGGGGTGGGGAAACTTTTCTCATCAATTCACTAGAACAAACCAACAGGTTTTCACAGGTACAGTGGAAGCATAAGCAGGGCGTTGGGTAAGGTGTAGTTGCTGTAAAACCACTCTGGGTTTTCCTGGACCCTTTCCAACACTTTTCATGCTGAAAAAAACAATGTGGTAACATCTGAGTTTAAGGTTGTTTGGTATATTTGATAATACTGCTCCAACTCACATGTCCACCAAAATGTATCAAATTCCACTGTAAATCACACATCAGCAAGCAACTCAATATTTTACTAGTGTAGCAGTGTCTTAAATATCCTAGATGAAATCCTGTGGTGCAATTACAGAAATAGTATAACCTTTGAAAGCAATTTCCCATTAAGTAAAGAACTCTCCATTAGACATTATAGGTTGTATATTGAGTCGTGCAACTTTGCATACAACAGAAAATGTCTATGGAGACTTTTTAACTTGCATCAATGCAAAAATCTATGCTATTTGCATTACTGTGCAACAGAATTTCAGCCAATGAAGCACAAACACATTTTCTAAAGTTCAGATGAAACACAAACTGTATTTGTTGCACATCTTAATGGAGACTTTACTGATTGTTTTTAGCACATAGAAATAAGTAGACTTATTTCTTATTAGCGTAGCAATCATGTATCTATAGCATACTACCTGAAAATGCAGGCAGAAGCTCACATGATTAAATATTCATCTAAACATTTTACTACACATAGAAAAACTTTGTATCTAAGAGAAGGATTTCAGCTTACTGTTCTTCTAATTTGTTAATTATATAGGAATACGGAAATTTATTGTAGAATAGTCCATTATAGCTTGTACTCTAAGTACCACAGTTCAAACGCAGATTTACTATCACAATAAGAACTAGACCTCTGTTGGGGGGGGGAGGGGACTGCTATATGCTATCACTCCAGGCTTTTGTCCAGTAGCCAGCCTTGTTGGAAACTTTAAGGCAGGACTTCATTTAGTAGCCACATCAAACTGTATAGAAACTATCCAGTGCTACAACTAAACAACATTTTGTACATGTTGCATATGATATAGCACTATGCATCATGAAGTTCTTTCTCTTCCAAAACAAGGAGCACACAGTTTCACAAAGAAAAATATTTGCATTTTCAAGGATGCTGGAAGCATATTAGTTATAATGAGCAAAACAAGCATTGTCCCCATGACAGCTTCACTTGACAAACTCTTGAATGCTTGACAAGAAAAAGGTCATGTTTTGTGAAATCCTTGAAAGGTCATCTAACAACAAACCACATGAATGAAATCACAAGAGTTCAGAGAGGTTAACAGAAACACCACAGGCATTAAAGTGGGTTTTCAAGATAAACAAGGTACAAAAGGGAGTGGGGGGTAGCTTATGTTTCATCATTGGAAAGGGGGATAAAACAAAGCAGTATCTAATTTACCACACATTATAATTTTAAAACTTTTTCCCCTGCACTTTGCAGTGAAAGCAAAGTATTTCTTCTCATGTTCAACAATTTTAGAACAAGAGTATCAGACAACAGAAATAAACTAAATATATATCTGAAAGTATTCTTTAATAAAGCAAGATCTACTACATCTGTAATCACAGAACTTCATGATCTTTGCCAACAACTTTGCAAGATCTTTCTGCTAAATATTTTGACCTGTTTGTCACATGCTGTTCTCCCATTAATTTTCTTTCCTTCTTATTTTCAAGAGCGCACAACAATTCTCACAGAAAAGAGTTATAAAGACTTGTTTATATAGGATAATATTGTTGGAGTATTTACAACCTTGCATACTGCCTAGAGAAGGTGTGGCTGGGAGGGACCTTTCCGGGCTGAGATGACTGTCAATCCATCCAGCACTAACCATTGTTCTTTCCCTGCCTCTGAATTCAAAGACAGCCTTGCCCCTCTACTCTGGGTTCCTTTCCCTCTATTGAGTCTGTTGCTGAAAGCAGTCATGCTTGTCAGCTTACTGTTTTACCTGTTCAATTGTAAGTAATAAAATTGTTTTATTTGAGTTATTGAGACTGTAAATATCAGTTAATGAGAAAAGGAGTGGACAGATCTGGTGAACTTTAAGCTATTCTGCTCTGTGTTTTCCTGTACCTCTGCTGCACAGCTAGAGGAATTTAATCAGAAATTCAAAACTTTACAACAAATATATCTATTGGCTCAACACAGATAGCAGTGTGATATATTACATCTACAGGCAATGGAGGGGAGAACATACTCAATCATGCTGCAGATAAGCCTACTGAAGGATTTTCTTTCAGCAATCAAACAGAATGGAGCACTTCTTCTAGTAGATGTCTATGGAAGGACCAGCATAAGCAGCAGCATTCCTTAAAGATATTTAGCTGGAATACGTTTTTGTAATTTTCTTGCGGCTTAATAGTTTCACTTCTAAAATATAAATGTTTTTACTGTTGCAACCATCAAAATAATTAATATGTATCAATATGAAATGGAATGTGCGTTCTCCCCTTTTCCATTACATGTGTCAACTATGTGCAAATAAGAAGGATTTCAAGAGTAATTTTTTCTTACTATCGTATTACTGTTTGAATTTTTAATAAATGAAAATTGTTAGCCGAGACACAGTTATGTCCACACAAACCAGCCTTTTCATTCAGAACACTATGATCCTCTCTTATGCCCTAGCCTCATACACAAAATCACATTAATTGGTATAAGCAAATAACATGAAACATATTTCTTTCTTCCTACCTGTGAATACACATCATACACAAAGCACTAAGTGCATTAACCCCAGGCCAACTTGCATCATTAAAAGAGTTTGATAAAAACAATAGCCAGTTGACTCAGCCTTCTATCCTTCCGAGGTCGGTAAAATGAGTACCCAGCTTGCTGGGGGGGCAATGTGTAGCCTGCATAATTAACTTGTAAACTGCCCAGAGAGTGCTTGAAGCACTATGGGGCGGTATATAAGCAGCACGCTTTGCCTTTTTTATTAGATTATTCAAGTATTTACAAATAATTAAATATACATTATATTTTAGAATGTTATTAAAACAGATCAAAACAAAATACCAATAATTTTAATTTTAAAACCCTACTTTGACATCCAGTCACTAACGTGTCTGAAGATAAAGGTTTTCATCTGCTTGCAGAAGGACAGCAAAGATGGGACAAGTCTGGCCTCCCATGGGAGGGAAATTCTGAGTCTAGGAGCATATGGGTATACAAATGTGTCCAATTATAGCTTTGTAGAATCCTGTGTTTGGAAATACTCAATTAGAATGAGAAAAAGTAATTATTATTATTATTATGGTAAAAGGAATCTTTTGATGGAATTGGAAGAAGAATAATCGATTTAACATGGAGGAATGGTACATGTGGAATAAGACTTACAATGATAAATTAACACATGAACGGAAAATTAGAAAAGGAATGCAAATTATTTTAAAGATATATGGATTTTTTTTTAGCACATGTCTTTTGGGAAAGGCAAAGATTATACCCAAGGATAAGAATCATTATATTTTTGAGAGAAACAGGGCATGCTAATTAAAAAGGAAATGTGGGCAGATCCCAAGAGTGGTGGGAAAAACAAGATGCATTACGTATTATGAGTTTCAGTTTGAATTTAACCTACAATTTGCTGTATCCCCGAAACATCTTTATCCCACAACCTGAACACACTCATTCATACACAACATTCATGGATGCATATTAATGCCATGAACAAAAATCAGAAGAACCCTCGATCCTCTTCCAGAAGTATGAAATCCAGTCTAAAAGTACTAGAATTCTGGACAATAAATGAAGCAGGAGGTACAAAATTAGGCCTGTTGTGGGACACAATAAAAGTAATTTAAAGAGGAATAACAATAAGGGAATCCTGTAAATTAAAAAAAATAAGAAGATAAATGTGAAAAAACTGGAAGAAGACTTGAGAAATTTTGAAATCAATTTTTTTTTTTTTTTAGAAATAGAAGAATAGAAGGATATTGGCAGAAATTCAGGCAAAGAAAAAGGAATTAGAAAACTTGGAGATAGAGAAAGTCCAGAGAGATTTTATATATATAAAGAGGAATTTTTTTTTTTGAATTTAGCGATAAAAATTCAACATTATTAGCTAAAATGTGCAAAAATAGAAGATTAAAAAACATGATTGTGGTAATTAAAGATAGAATAGGTAAGAGGTGTAATATAATGAAAGATAAATTGAAGATTTTTCAAAATTTTTATCAGAAATTATATAAAGGAAATAATGTAGTGAAAGAGAATATAGAAAACTATATAAATGAGAATTTAAAAGCTAAATTATTAGAATGTGATAAAAGAATGTAAGAAGAGATTAAAGAAGAAGAAATTGCTGAAGTTATTAATAAACTGAGAAATGGTAAAACACCAGGCCCTGATGGATTGGGTCCAGAATATTATAAACATGTTAGTTCCATTTCGATACCTAAGCTAAAAATGATTGATAATAAAATATTGGAAGGAAACATTCATTAACGATTCTTATCCCAAAACCCAACAAGGATCTAACAGATCCGGGATCCTATAGGCCTATATCTCTAATAAATCAAGATGCTAAGATTTTTACTGCTATATTAACAAATAGATTAAATAGATTTATAGCAATTTATATTAAAGAGGATCAATGTAAAGGGAAGACAAATGGATAATTTAACTAGGCGAGTTTTGAATATTATATATGAGGTAGAAAAGGAAAAACAAAGGCAACTGTTTCATCACTAGACATATTTGATTGTGTGGAATGGCCAACATTAAAGCTGCTTATGAAGAGTTGAGGATTTGGCAGAAGATTTATAGGGGTTATAGATCAATTATATTCAGACAATACTTCAGAAGTTAATGATGGTTTAACACAGTGGATTTTTCTAGGCTGAGGTACAAGACATGGCTGTCCACTTTCACCAATACTGTTCTGTATGGTTATAGAACTGTCAGCTAATGTAATAAGAAATAATGAATTAATTAAAGGATTAGGTAAAAATGATACAATTAAGATTAATTTATTTGCTGATGACTCATTATTGACCATTAAAAATCCACTAGAATGTATGGATTATATTAAAAATCATTTAGAAAAATTTGGGGAAATAACAATTTGGGCAAAAAACACAAATAATGATGTTTAATTATAATAAATATGAACAAGAAATGTTCATAAATAAATATTGTTTTAAAATGTGTAATGATATTAAATATTTAGGTATAAATATAGTTAAAGTTACTTAAAAATTAAAGGAGCAAAATTTTAATAAATTAAAAAGTGATATTAAAGATAAATTGCAGGAGTATTCTAAATTGAAACTATTGTGTTTTGGGAGAATCGCTATGATCAAAATGAAAATATTACCAAATAGCACTTTTTTATTCAGGATGCTCCCAATACAATTAGAAGAAGAATTTGCAGGGATTAATTAATTGATTTTGTAATCAAGGTAAAAAATCAAGAATAAATAAAAGATATTGGTATAAAGCTCCAAAAAATGGAGGTTTAGGTATTCCCAATATAGAAAAATTATTATATAGCAAATCAGTTAAGATTTATTGGAGATATTATGCACAACAAAGGAAGAGAAGAGAAGAGAAGAGAAGAGAAGAGAAGAGAAGAGAAGAGAAGAGGAAAGAAAGAAAGAAAGAAAGAAAGAAAGAAAGAAAGAAAGAAAGAAAGAAAGAAAGAAAGAAAGAAAGAAAGAAAGAAAGAAAGAAAGAAAGAAAGAAAGAAAGAAAGAAAGAAAAGAAAAGCAGAAAAAGAAGGTGACAAAGTTGAATCCTAGGGCTGGCACACTGGAGTCAAAGGTAGGAAGAGATTGCGGTGAGGAGGCTAGATTGAGAACAGCTCAGTCAAGCAAAAGGGAAAAACTTTCAGGAATACCTTATATCTCTCACATCAGCCATTCTCATTACTACAAGGAGACTCACCTTGCACTTTGAGAATCATATATTTAAATCATTGTTGCATGCAAAAGCACAACTCAAGAATATGCAATGAAGAAACACCCTCTTGTCCATTAGTGTTAGCTCATTTAAAAGAGAGAGACAGAAGCATGTACAATGACTGATCCAACTGACTACCAGAAACAAGACACCTCATTTTGTCTTTCTTGCCAACTATTTTAGCTTATTTGCCATGAGCACAGGGTATAATTAATATCGCACAAGGAGCCAGCATTGTCATTTTTCAAATCATTTCCCTGGAAATGTTCTACACCTCTTAATGGCCCTGCTAATGCTGTAGCTGTCATGTTTTGGACAGCTGTGTTTTTACAAGACAAACTCAGCTGCGCCATGTACCTCTCTGTAGACTTTTTAGCTCAACGGCTCAGAGGCCATGAATGCCAGCTGGTAATGGCTGCATGGAAATCTTTGATTAATTTTTTTTAACCTCTTGCTGTTGATTGGTGTTCAAATGTCACCTTCCCATTTTCTATTTCCATGCAGTTTTACTTTTCCTGGTTCTTTCCCAAGATCACCCAATAAGTGAAGGATCAAGCTAAGCAGCAAAGGAGTGGTGGTTGGGGAATCATATGCCTAATTATTCGCAGGACAACTGGTCCAGATGTGAAGAGAACACAAAGTCAGAACAGCAGGCAGGTCAGTCTTGCTTAAAATGCAGCACTGCTCAAAAGACTATGTTTGTAACTAAAGCGTTAAAAATAAATTTAATCAGTATCTGGAAAGCACCAAGTAAGGTAACCTATGGATACATCATATGCAGAGGACGAAATTGGAGGGTGGAAAATGTCCACATATTACACACTATGACTATGTACTAGGACCACACTGATTTTTTCTTTTCCTTTTTTGATGGAGAAATTATGCCATTAACAATCTGGAAACTTTACAATCCACATCTCATTTGTAACTGAGCTACACATCTCTATTTAAAAGATTAAGGAAAAACTAAAATTGACTTGTCTGCCAGCCAAAACTTAGACACTGAAATAAGGATATTAAATTTCGAATTTCTTTCAGTGGATGTCTAAGTAGGTCATTTTCGATTACTGTTCAATTACTTGGCATAGAAGTCCACAATGAATTAAAGTGTAGCCATTTTAATTTTGTTACAGAAAAACAAAGTCTTCTGCCACCTTAAAAGACTAATTAATTCACTGTGGTAGGAGCCATCATAGGCAAAAGCCTCCTTCAAAAGATGCAATGACATGTTTGTTGATTGTGGGCAAAATAACTGATGGATAAAATTAATGATGAATCCAAAGACTATATTTATAATAGGACAGGTTAAGGTTCCAAAACGTCCTGTAGATCAAACTATCACAAGTCAGCAGATCAGTGGATAGCTATATGTCATTGCAAGTTCAATAGATTCATTATGTCTGAAATTTCTGACTTGTCCACCCAAGACAAGAACATACATATAGTCAATCAAATGTTACTGGTTTCTACCTTGGCAATACCGTGGCCATTCGTCATCAAGCAACCTGAGAAAAAGAACCAGCAATATTTTCCTCTTTCATGCTGAATTTGCAAAATGCTACAGAAAAGTGGTACTCATCAACACAGAGGCAGCAGGTCTCCAGTTAGGAACCAGCCAGGCCACAGATAAGTGACATGAACAGGATGCAGCTAAAACATGCAGCCCAATTCGAAACACATACACACAGAGAGTATTCTCTTCTGCATGATTTGCTGCCATTTAACAGACAATAAACAGCAACTTTAGATTGCTAACAACATGTCATTTAAGGTTTGCTGTTGCTCAACATCAAGGAAAATCAATGCCAGCTCTACAGGGGCAGGAAAAAAACAGAGAAGTGAGCTCCATTTCAGGTCTGTTTGAACTCATTTCCTTTCTCCATGGTTGCCCCCTTGTACACCCCCTCAGGCATCCCCTCGCAGCAGGCATGACAGTTTGACACATTGACAGCTTGCATTGAATGACAACTGATTTGTACAAATTTCAAGCCTTATAAATCTACCTGTCACAACAGCAACATGAAAGAGCTTGGACTCAGCAGGTAACTTGGAAAAATCTTCCCTGACGGCACTTGCTGAAAAGCAGCAGCTTGCCTCCTACCACAAAATCCAACTATCATCCTTGTATAACTTTGAATAAAAATTCGGGTCCCATTTTCTTGCCAACAGGCTATCAATCGTCTTATTTGAAGATTAAAAAGAATGAGCATAAGGGAAACACATACATACACGTGTGCATGCATGCACACTCATTCACTCATTCACTCACTCACTCTCTCTCTCTCTCACACACACACACACACACACACAGAGAGAGAGAGAGAGAGACAGAGAGAGAGAGAGAGAGTTCTCTTTCTGCTGATATGAAAGTGGTATCACCTGTTATTGCAGGCTTTACCACACCATATTTTTCTACAGAGCTGAGAGAGAGAAAATGAGCAGAGGTTTTTAGAACATTTAAGCAATATTCCAGATTGCAAAGGTTTATGCATCCATTACACAAGAGCTACTTAGACAATGCCACTGTCTGTTAAAAGTTCAAAGGGCTTCATTTTGCTCAGTGCTGTTGCCATTTCTGAACCAAATGCAAATTTGTAAATGGCCATTTAAGAGAACTATTTTAATTCATAAGTTTATGAAGACATTAACTGCACGGCTGACCCTTCCACCCTACTCAATAAATCAGTCATTCACTAGAGAGTAAGGACAATATTTTAATATGAACTATTCATTCTGAATCTTTAACCTGGCATACAGAGACTCAATTGTCTTATTAAAAACGGCTATTTACCTGACTTTAAAGGCAGTCCCAACACCAAGGATGTCATTGGTAAATAATTTGACAATAAAGATATTTCTGTGTTTTTAGCAACACTTTTATGTTAAAACAGTGGGGAACTGTTAGTTTACCACCAAACAAAATATGCAAGAGTAGTTCCCAAAGTGTGTGTTTGTTTAAGGTTTTCAAGCAAGAGCAAGGCTGACTTTTGACAATTAGACATCAAAAGCTGCTAAGACATAAAATTATAGACATTGAATTTATTAAAAATACCATCACAACGAACTATGTCAGCGGTACAGGACATGTGATGCACACCTGAGATTCCAAGCTTAGTCCTCTGCATCTCCATTTAAACAAGTTCAAGTAGAAAATGGCCTAGATCTAGGAAAGCCCATCTTAGATTTACAATCAACAAAATCACCTTAGTGTACAATTATGCCATGTCCAGGCACTAGAAATAATGAACTGAAATTAATTACAAGGTTCTTATATGCCCCACAATCCTATTTCAGGTTCTGAGAATCCCTGGGCTCTGTTTTGCCATGAGGAAGTTTTTGGGAGCCTCAGGATTAAAGGAAAGCTTTAACAGGAAAAAATACCACCACCAAATACCACCAGCAGTCCCAATCCCATTGGCAGCAATATGGTGATTTCTGACTATTAAAGGCTGCCTTCATCATCCCAAAACTCCCAAAGGCTTCTCCAGGGCAGCCTCCATCATAACTCAATCATCCCCTGAACCTCTGTAAATCAAAGGGAATACTTGTGGCTTACACATTGCAGCATGGTGCTTTTCATCCTGCTTATTCCAAAAATCCCATCCTTAGTAGACATGCATGTAAAGTGGTGCCTTGACTTAAGACCATAGTCTGTTCCAGAAGATGGACATAACTCAAAATGGTTGTAAGTCAAAGCACCATTTCCCATAGGAATGCATTGAAATGCAATTAACCCATTAAAAAAATCACACACACAAAAAATCACTGCAAGACTCATTGGAAATGCAATTAATTCCTTCCGGCCAAAGGGGGGGGGAGGAAAAGCAATCAAGTATGCAAGACCCATCGGAAATCCATATAAACAAATGGAGCAGATCGGAAATACACAGAGAACAAGGGAAAAAGCAAGGGAAGCATGCAAGACCATCGGGAATGGGGAAAAAACCCTACAAAGCAACTAAACCACCCAAGACCCATTGCAAATGGGGGTGGAAAGCCAAAAAAGAAACAAACCCCAAAGACCCATCAGAAATGGGGGGGAACCCCTAAGCGCCAAAAGAATACCCATCAAAAATGGGGAGGAACCAAAAATCAAACAACCCCCCAAGACCCATAGGAAATGGGGAAAACACTCCAAAAAAGCAATTAACCCCCCCAAGAACCATCAGAAATGGGGAAAAACACCAAGACCCATCACAGCACAGAAACATAACCCCCCAGCTCAAAACCATAGTGCAAAACACCCAGAACAATTTTTAAAAAGCAGAAAACAGCACCTTACCTTTCCAGGCAGTCCCAAGCCTCCCTGCAAACACACACACATGCTCATGCAGAAGCCAGGCAGTCTCAATCCTCCTCCAATCGCACACTCTCTAACTGCTGGGGCGAAAGAGCTACAAAGAAGCAACCTCGTCACCACCTACAGTTAGAAATTTGAATTCCTGCCTTTTTCTGTTCGTAAATTGGAGCTCTGGTCACAAGTAGAAGCAAAATTTTGCGGACGGAGCTGGTTGCAACTCGAAATGGTCGTAAGTAGGGACGGGAAAGACAGAAGAAAAATCAAACAGTCTTGGTGAAGATAGGTTAAAGCTTTAAAACATATTTATCGGTAGAGAAAATGAGAGTGGACTATGCACATTACATATCACAACAGTTGTTAGTCCTTCCTCCTAGGCCTCCAATGCAAAATAAGGACTGGTTCTGCATCTCTGCCTTGCGCTTTCCCATACACTGTGCATGGCTGTTCTTCTTCAAGATAATTAAAGCTGAAGTAAGTTGCTTTAGAGCTGGCACTGTGGTTGCCATTTTAATCTCCCAAAAGATGAGGCAAAATACCTCTGCCTACAAGCTATAGCCTGCAACAACCTTACTTTCTGAGAAGACAATGTCCTTCCCTCTAATATTCACACTAGCATGTCACATACCTTGTAAGCAGTTGCAGGCACTTCCTTGCACTTTTTACACCTTAAGTCTAGCCACCAATTCTTAGTGCCACTAGAGAAAGAATTAGCCCCAAAGAGCAACTATGCCCCCAAACCATAGCCAAGTATGGTTGCTCCTTCTATTCTATCTCATTTAGACCCACCTAGCCCCAGAATGGTACTTCAGATTATTCAGGTGCTTAGTGAAAGGGTTTTTATAAATTAATCACTTTGTTTCTGCTGGTAGTAGGCAGCTTCACATGATGTGGGTATACGATTGTCTGCTCACAGTCTGCATTACTTCTTCCTAGTTACACAACAAATAAATAATGAGAGTTTGATTTAAACAAACAGAATGTTAATTGAGGGACCACAGTTGACATACGAGTATATGATGGGAAATGTAGGTTACAGAATGTGAATGAAAAAGATTGAAACAATAGGAACATGCAAATAAATTCATTCTGTATTTAAATAAAAAATTACTTTACAGGCTCTCAGTCTTTCTAACACACATATTCTAAGCTCTCTAGACAGACTTCTCTTAATAAATTCTAGCACAGACTACTTCTCCTAAAAGACTCTCAAGCAGACTTCCTTTTTTTATGAAAGATCTAAGATGGAATCTTAGATCTAAATCTCTGATTCTAAACTGAACTCCAAGCTGGTCACACTGATGAGACTCCTCCCCACAACTTTCTAATTATGCTAACTAATTAGCCACCAATTGTTTAACTGGCAATCAAACTTGCACACCATCCTTGCATATCCACTACCAAGGCAAACAAGGCTTTTCTCATAAAACCTTATAAAGTTAATTAAGAGTTTAAAAATGGGTGGAATCACCATATAGGCTTCCCACTCAACAGCAGAAATCCAATAGTGGAACTAACACAATCTAAGGCATCATTAACTGCAGCAATTTTTGTAAATTCAACATCTAAATAAATAAATAAAACGAACGAACGAACGAACGAACGAACGAACGAACGAACGAACGAACGAACGAACAAACAAACAAACAAACAAACAAACAAACAAACAAACAAACAAACAAACAAATACACCTGCCTCCCATCCTATGGCTCACTAAGGATCCTATTTTCCTGGTGAATTCATTGGGTGCCACACAACAGGCATAAGTCTTCAATTTCAGAAAACAGATGCCACTGGTAAAAAATATCCCAGCAGTGGCGATTCTGGAAATTAAAGACTTCCCTCCAATCCTGTGGCCCCCATTGACTTCACCAAAATGAAAGGGATAACAAGGGAGCCTGGGTGATCAGAATTATTTAATTTATATATTTAAAAAATGCTGCAGCTGATGATGTCAACAGTCTTACAAGGTCTAACTTCTCACAATGGATTTCAGGAAATAATTACAAAAAAAATTAAACTTTCAGTAGAGGGGAAACACAGTTTTATTTATTCATTATAAGTGAGACTTAATCATTTTTGTCCTTAACTTGTATTTGTTAACATGACTGAGCATTTGTTTGGTAAAGAGTGTCATACAGTGTATTTCTACATACTGTATTGATACAGTAAACTAGACGGATTCCTTACTGCTATGCAACATTTCTCAGTAGTGTAATATTCTTCTCAAAAGAGCTGTAAAATACAAATACGAAAACACCTTTTATAAAAACTAAAGCAACAAAAAACCCAACTCTGCAGAAAGAATCATACATTTGAGAATTCACTGTTATATGGTATGCTAGGATATACGGATCCCAAAAGCCACCAATCTCTTCATAAGGTTGTAAGAAAGAATCTAGCCACCTTTCACTTGTGCTTCAATCTTGATCATGTTTTTAAATTCTGCCGAAACACCTCCCCCTTCTACTACTCAAGGAGACCAACACAGCAGGACTTGGATGAACTAAACACCATGGAAGTTTTTCAAGAAAATTATCAGGCTACCACAGAATTGCCAACTTGCAATCGTGTTTCATTTATTCATCTGTCTACATTTATCTCCTACATTAATGGCTTATTATGTCAGGCCCTCTAGATAAGCCACAATACAGAAGTAGTAAAATACAAGCAGAATCAAACACAAGCAGTGCACAACAAACATGAAACAGTTTCTAGAATCAGTAGTAAAATAGATTAAAAGCTTCACAGCACTCAGTAAAACTAGCCAATTTCAGAAAGTAAGGCTTGTATGCTCACTTCTATTTTGGAATGTAAGAGAGAGAGAGAATTAAGAGTTTCTGATTCCCCTTTGAAGGTTCCAAAGCTCCATGGAGATCTATCCTATCCTGGGGAAGCCTTCGGGAGGTTGTTGGATGGAGAAGGGAGTCTGTAAGGACCCCAAATTGTCTGCAACTGAACCAGTAGTGGTATAGGAAGAGGCAGGTGTGATTTTCAAAGTTTGTAAAGATTCATATTAGCAGGTAACTTCCCCCCCCCCCGCTATTTTTTCAAAATACATTAACCTGCATAGAAAACCAACCAAAGCTCTGTTGGTTTGCTGTTCCCACCTCTAGGTTAGTGATCAAACCTGACAGTTATTACCACTGTACCAGGAGCCCCACAACACCAGCCTAAGAAATGGGCCACAACTCTGCATAATACAGACCCTGTGCATTGTAATGCACTCCCCAGAATACGCTACAGCGGTAGTTTCCAGCCATGCATCCCAGGGACATTGTTGGACTACAAGCTCCATAATTCCTTTTTGTGAATGGCCTATAACCATGAATTATGGAAGCTGTGAGCCAATGACATCCAGAGAATCAATATTGGCAACTATAATACTGCTCTACAGCAAACTGATGCTCAGTGGCAGATGTTTGAGGCATTTTGGCAGATGAATTAAACTGGAAAAGGTCCCTTGAAGATAGAAGCCACATCCCAGAAGACAACATAGATCTTTGGTTTTTTAATTCTTTAACAGTAGGCCTGATTCAAGACACTCTGCTGCCTGAGACAATGGATAAAATTGGATCCTTCCATCATTCCAAATACTGTACAGTGCTCGCTGAATCTTTGAGTCAAAGTGGAGGATACTTTTTGAAATTATTTAGAAGCAGTGCTGCCTTAAGTGATGGAAGACAATTCTTTGTCCTAGGTATGAGTTTTTTTCAGCCTCTGTATCTTGCATCCCAGCATGTTCTGCTTTTTGATTAGTAGCAGAAAACAAACACAGGCTTAATTTGTAAGTCTGATAGCTGAAGCACTTGTTTCTGAATCGCTGGCATGGTGGGATGCAGGACACAGTAATAACAGGGAATACACATTTCCCTTATTGTCTAACACTGATCATTATTTCAGTACTAGAAATAAGACAGAATTATTCACCCTATCTGAGGATAGAAAAGTAGTTTAGAGGGTGCACAACAGTGATAGATCACCCTCAGCTCAATTCTTCAGAACATTACCACTGCCCCAACATCCCACAGAACATTTTTTAGTCTGCCTCATGCTGGTGGTCACCCTGTTTAACACCAAAGTCCATGCACACCATATTTAAAGATCTCACATATGTGCATATAAGGAAAAAAGGACCTACCAGGTACACTCACAGGAATATTTGATAAGAAACTGACTGGTTATGTACAAAAGGGGGGGGGAGCACAAAAGGCCCAAATTCTAGGTTCCTGTTCTGTGGACTTGCACAAGTCAATAAATTTTTGCTGCTTGCAACTATCAGTGTTATTTGTAACTGTCAAAGGAAGGGAAATCTGTAATTGTTAAGAGAAAGGAAGCCTGTGCAAATTCCTCCCTGTGCAAAGTGAACAGTCAATCACTTTTATAAGGACAGGAACAACTGAAACTATCCATTCGTATACTTTCCTTTAGTCAACAATATTACCTTTAGTAATCTGGGGAATGTGCATCCATAAATTACAGAAAGTGTTATTGCATTGCTGAATAAACAGCAACATTTCCATCAGCAGCCGTGGCAGCCCCACAAAGGTATAACAAACAGACTCAATCATTTTCTTGTCAAGCTTTGCAATGAGTGCAGAGTTTACTGCTGGAGATAATGTTGCTTTCCTCAGCATTGTGTGCCAAACTGCAAACTGCTTATTAAAACAAAACCTCTTTTTTTTTCCCTGAGCAGTGTGAGTTGGATAATCACATACTGCACTCAAGGAAAAAAAAACACATGGGTTGATGCCCCAAAGTTAGCAATCAAGCATAAGAGTTAACATTCAATAAGTAAAAGCTGGTTGGGGAAAAAGAAGAAATAATAAATTAGCCTAAAAGGACCTGCTGGAAACAATGCCCCAGGTTGATCGATTTCCTTGTCATCCCAGACAATAGGGTAAGAATGCAAGAGTTGCCATGACGGGTCAAGACAGCGATCCATCCAACTCAGCAATCCATCTACTAGCAGTGGCCTGCCCCATGCCCCAGGGAAGTTCACAAGCAGGGCACAATGGCAATATCCATCGTCCCATCCATCCTGAGCATCTGGTAATCACAGAAAAGTGTATCTGAAAACTGAATTCCTTAGCTAGGAACCACTAACACTCATCTTACTCATGCAGGTCATCCAATCCCCTTTTCAGCAACTGAATTACAATGACAATTATGTTGCAACATGTTTCATTAGATTTAGTAACACAGTTAATAATTTACAGAGCTCATAATCTCAGCTGAGACCTGACTAACCAAAATGGCTGAATGTTTGTGGAAATTTAGAAAGCTGCACAAGAAGCCTGCCTAACAGTTGCATTCAGAGGTACACTTGTCTATACCCAATAACAAGTGGAATTTAGGATAAAACTAGATGGTGAAGGGAATGTGTACTTAACTTGATTAACAATGAACAGGATTTCCTCAGCGATACTCATATTAGCAATCACAGTAACAAATTACACTTGCATTTACCTTCCCATGACCAATTACAAAACAAAGTATGCTAAATGCAAGACAAAGACATACAGTAGGCGAGGGAAACTGTATGCTGTGGCAAAGTGACATCTCTTACAATCTGCAACAGCACCTCTTCTAAAAATGTGCTAGAAGTATCATCTATATCAGAAGTTTCCAAACTTAGATAACCCAGATGTTCTTGGACTTCCCTACCAGCTGTGCTGACTGGGGTTGCTGGGAGTTGCAGTCCAAGAGCACCTGGGTTCCTAAGGTTGGGAACCATTGATCTATAGAGATAATGTATTAAAATAAACATTGATGAACACCAGTGTTCACTCTAATTTTCCACAAGTGCTGGGTGCCCCCCCCCATGTGGAGTTACAGCCACAACTGGAACCAAATGGGTAGCAACACTGGCTGTGGGTGCATGGCACCAATGCAGTGCTGTGTGGCCATGCACCCTCACAGCTTAGCGGGAGCACTGTTGAACACTATACAGTACCTTGTTTTTTTAAAATATGAATTATGAAAATAATAATGAAGCAATTATTTCTTGCTAGAGCATTCTTTAAAGAAGGTAGAGCAAGCTAGAACTGTAAATTGTTTAAAAATCTAGTCTTAAAGCTGGTGTAGATTATTTCTGATTGAATGCTAGATGCAGCCTTATGGGGTCTTTCCAGTCTACCACACTCTTCCCAGGACATACTCCCCACAACTCAAATGTATGGATGAATTCAAGCTTATATGCACATACACACATTTATGCATGTAGATAGATATGTCCCCATGAATAAGACATTTGTTGCATTGGTCTGCCAAATTAAGTTTAGCCCTGTCCACTGCTGTCATGCAGTTTCACAATGTTACTCATAAAGAGTGAGGGCTTGTTGATACTACTGTCAAAAGAAAACAACATAGCATTATTGAACCACCAAATATAAAACCAAGTTCAATTTTGCTGAACAATAAGAAAACCTGCAACCCAAATGAACAAGCCTTTGTTGTCTCAAGAAAGCAACCTCATTAAGAAAGCCATTATTCTTGACTTTAGAAGCACTCCTGTAGAACTTTACCCCATAATTATCAAAGATCAATGAGGATAATGATTTCCAGACCCAATGCAAAGTGCTACTATTAACTTTTAAAGCCCTAAATGGCTTGAGGCCAGTCTACCTGAAGGACTGTCCCTTCCCACATGCAGCTAACCAGGCCTAAAGATCTGCTGAGGCCATCTCTGATCACTTCTACCAAATGAACTGAAGTGGGCAGTTACAAAAGAGAGGACCTTTTCAGGGATCACATTCTGTGCATATATTGCCTTTCTCAAACAGGCACAGACAACATGTACACTGTTGCTTTTTCAGCACCAATGGAAGGACCTCTTGCTTTCCCAAAACCCCAACTATTTTCAGTCTTTAAATCATGCAGTGATTTTAAAATTCTTTGTACTTATGCTATCTCCTGCTGTTGCTCTCTAGCAAAAAAACACACCAAAAACCATAATCTATAGCTAGCCCCTGTTGTGTAACAATTTTCTTCCAAAGTTTGTACCTCTTTCTCCTTTGATTTCTGCACCTGGTCCTTCTTCATCTTCTGGCTAAAATCCAGATGCAACCTGACACTTCCTGAGCAGATGAAAGCAGGAGTTCTTTTTTTTAACTCACCCAAGTGAGTTTTCTCCATTTATATTCCACAGAGAAAAATTAATAATTCCATATATTATTCCAGAGATTACTACTCTTATTACGACTTTACAATTGTGAAACATCTATCGATTATGATGCATCATCTCCTCATTTAACACTAAATATTCAAAGAATATTTGCCAGGGATGTGGTGGCGCTGCGGGTTAAACCACAGAAGCCACTGTGCTGCAAGGTCAGAAGACCTGCAGTCATAAGATCAAATCCACACAATGGAGTGAGCTCCTGTCGCTTGTCCCAACTCCTGTCAACCTAGCAGTTCAAAAGTAAAAATGTGACTAGATAAATAGGTACCACCACAGTGGGAAGGCAATGGTGTTCCGTGTCTAGTCGCACCGGCCACATGACCACAGAAACTGTCTTCAGACAAACACTGGCTCTAAGGCTTGGAGACGGGGATGAGCACCGTGCCCTAGAGTCAGACACAACTGGACTAAATGTCAAGGGGAACCTTTACCTTTATTCAAAGAATAGGAAGCTTTTGAATAAATATGTTCAAATTTATTTTAAATTCAGGTGTAATTTTTGTACCTTCCTCAATGCACACGATCTCACATACTAAATGGAGGTCTGGTCTTTCCCAATATAGCTAGCTGTCAGTATATGTCGACACTAATACAGAAGAATGAGGACAAAAAGGATCCTAAAGCAATCTATGCAAAGGATGTAGAAAAAAGAAAGTCAACTGAAAATTCAGCTTTTTCATTATTATGGATTTTTCTTAACAGCCTCCTTATTGAGGGCTACTGTGAGGTATCCTATACAGTGTATCTGGTAAAGTGAGGCAGCCATCTTCAGTGGCAGATCTTTTGTGTTGGGACAGCATTTGCTCATGCAACATGTCCAACAGCCATATCCATCCAGCTTGCTTGTTGTTGGTCTGTGCTGCCCGGATTCCCTGCCCGGTTGTCTTCTCCCAAAATATAATGGGAATGCAATTGAAAAGCGACATGAGAGAACAGGAGGGACGTACCCACTTGCACAAAAAGCAGATATACAAATGAAGTGTCCTGCTCAAAGGATGTCTCACAATATTACTGTGTGGCAGAATGTTCTGAGTCAGCTGCCAAGATGAAGGGTGAGCAACCAAACCATGACATGGTGTGCAAAGGCAGAATTGCATATGTCACACTGTAGTGTGGTGGATAGTGTCCCATTTGTTAAATAATATGCAACTGTCAGTTAGATTAGTGGTCCCCAACCTTGGGCCTCCAGAGGTTCTTGGACTTCAACTCCCAGAAATCCTGGCCAGCAGAGGTGGTGGTGAAGGCTTCTGGGAGCTGTAGTCGAAGAACATCTGGAGGCCCAAGGTTGGGGACCACTGAGTTAGATAATCTTCTGCTTACTGAAGTAGAGGATTGGTGGCATCTTGTCCTTTACATAAGCAGCAATATGTCTTGGCCTGCACCAGCCTCCAAATGTTATGAAACGACACCCATTAACATGGCATCACCAAATTTCCAATCCTTATCAGAATACTATATTAGATACTGCCATTAGAACAAGAATCAGCAATCTCAGCAGGACAGAGGGACCTTTTTCAGATTTGTTGGCAGTTTCGTTTCGTCGTTTAGTCGTGTCCGACTCTTTGTGACCCCATGGACCAGAGCACGCCAGGCCCTCCTATCTTCTACTGCCTCCCGGAGTTGTGTCAAATTCATGTTGGTTGCGTCGCAGACACTGTCCAGCCATCTCATCCTCGGTTGTCCCCTTCTCCTCTTGCCATCACACTTTCCCAACATCAGGGTCTTTTCCAGGGAGTCTTTTCTTCTCATTAGATGGCCAAAGTACTGGAGCCTCAGCTTCAGGATCTGTCCTTCCAGTGAGCACTCAGGGTTGATTTCCTTTAAAACTGATAGGTTTGTTCTCCTTGCAGTCCAGGGGATTCTCAAAAGCCTCCTCCAGCACCACAATTCAAAGGCATCAATTCTTCGGCGGTCAGCTTTCTTTATGGTCCAGCTCTCACTTCCATACATCACGACAGGAAAAACCATAGCTTTGACTATTTGGACTTTTGTTGGCAAGGTGATGGCTCTGCTTTTCAAGATGCTGTCAAGATTTGTCATCGCTTTCCTCCCAAGAAGCAGGCGTCTTTTAATTTCGTGGCTGCTGTCTCCATCTGCACTGATCATGGAGCCCAGGAAAATAAAATCTGTCACTGCCTCCATATCTTCCCCTTCTATTTCCCAGGAGGTGATGGGACCAGTGGCCATGATCTTAATTTTTTTGATGTTGAGTTTCAGACCGTTTTTTGCACTCTCCTCTTTCACCCTCATTACAAGGTTCTTTAATTCCTCCTCACTTTCTGCCATCAGAGTGGTGTCATCTGCATATCGGAGGTTGTTGATATTTCTTCCGGCAATCTTAATTCCGGTTTGGGATTCCTCCAGTCCAGCCTTCCGCATGATGTATTCTGCATATAAGTTGAATAAGCTGGGGGACAATATACAGCCTTGTTGTACTCCTTTCCCAATTTTGAACCACTCAGTTGTTCCATATCCAGTTCTAACTGTTGCTTCCTGTCCCACATATAGGTTTCTCAGTAGATAGATAAGGTGGTCAGGCACTCCCATTTCTTTAAGAACTTGCCATAGTTTGTTGTAGTCCACACAGTCAAAGGCTTTTGCATAGTCAATGAAGTAGAAGTAGATATTTTTCTGGAACTCTCTGGCTTTCTCCATAATCCAGCACATGTTAGCAATTTGGTCTCGAGTGCCTCTGCCTCTTCGGAATCCAGCTTGTACTTCTGGGAGTTCTCGGTCCACATACTGCTGAAGCCTACCTTGGAGGATTTTGAGCATAACCTTGCTAGCGTGTGAAATGAGTGCAATTGCCTTTCTTTAGGATTGGGATGTAGACTGATCTTTTCCAATCCTCTGGCCACTGTTGGGTTTTCCAAACTTGCTGGCATATTGAAGGTAACACCTTAACAGCATCATCTTTCAAGATTTTAAATAGTTCAACTGGAATGCCATCACGTCCACTGGCCTTGATGTTAGCCAGGCTTTCTAAGGCACACTTGACTTCACTCTCCAGGATGTCTGGCTCAAGGTCAGCAACTACATTGTCTGGGTTGTCCGGGATATCCACATCTTTCTGATATAATTCCTCTTTGTATTCTTGCCACCTCTTCTTGATGTCTTCTGCTTCTGTTAGGTCCCTCCCATTTTTGTTCTTTATCATGTCCATCTTTGCGCAAAATGTTCCTCTAATATCTCCAATTTTCCTGAACAGATCTCTGGTTTTTCCTTTTCTGTTATTTCCCTCTATTTCTTTGCATTGTTCATTTAAGAAGGCCCTTTTGTCTCTCCTTGCTATTCTTTGGAAGTCTGCATTCAACTTTCTGTAACTTTCCCTATCTCTCTTGCATTTTGCTTCCCTTCTCCTGTCTGCTATTTCTAAGGCCTCGTTGGACAGCCACTTTGCTTTCTTGCATTTCCTTTTCTTTGGGATGGTTTTTGTTGCTGCCTCCTGGACAATGGTACAAGCCTCTATCCAAAGTTCTTCAGGCACTCTGTCCACCAAATCGAGTTCCTTAAATCTGTTCTTTACTTCCACTGTGTACTCATAGGGGATTTGGTTTAGATTATACCTGAGTGGCCCAGTGGTTTTTCCTACTCTCTTCAGTCTAAGCTTGAATTTTGCTATGAGAAGCTGATGATCAGAGCCGCAGTCAGCTCCAGGTCTTGTTTTTGCTGACTGTATAGAGCTTCTCCATCTTTGGCTGCAGAGAATATAATCAATCTGATTTCGATATTGCCCATCTGGTGATTTCCATGTATAGAGTCGCCTCTTGTGTTGTTGGAAAAGAGTGTTTGTGATGACCAGCTTATTCTCTTGACAAAACTCTATTAGCCTTTGTCCTGCTTCGTTCTGAACTCCAAGGCCAAACTTTCCTGTTGTTCCTTTTATCTCTTGGCTCCCTACTTTAGCATTCCAGTCCCCTAGAAGGAGAAGAACATCTTTCTTTGGTGTCAGTTCTAGAAGGTGTTGTAAATCTTCATAAAACTGTTCAATTTCAGTCTCCTCAGCAGTGGTGGTTGGTGCATAAACTTGGATTATTGTGATGTTGAAAGGTCTGCCTTGGATTCGTATTGACATCATTCTATCATTTTTGAGATTGTATCCCATTACAGCTTTTCCCACTCTTTTGTTGACTATGAGGGCCACTCCATTCCTTCTACGGGATTCTTATCCACAATAGTAGATATGATAATCATTTGAGCTGAATTCGCCCATTCCTGTCCATTTTAGTTCACTGATGCCCAGGATGTTGATGTTTATTCTTGCCATCTCCTGTTTGACCACCTCCAGCTTCCCAAGGTTCATAGATCTTACATTCCAGGTTCCTATGCAGTAGTTTTCTTTGCAGCATTGGATTTTCCTTTCACTTCCAGGCACATCCACAGCTGGGCGTCCTTTCGGCTTTGGCCCAACCACTTCATTAGCTCTGGAGCTACTTGTACTTGTCCTCCACTCTTCCTCAGTAGCATGTTGGACGCCTTCCGACCTGAGGGTCCCATCTTCCAGCGTCATCTCTTTTAGCCTTTTGTTTCTGATCATGGGGCATTCTTGGCAAAGATACTGGAGTGGCATTGCCAGTTCCTACTCCAGGTGGATTGCGTTTAGTCGGAACTCTCCACTATGTCCTGTCCGTCTTGGGTGTCCCTGCATGGCATAGCCCATAGCTTTCCTGAGTTACTCAAGCCCCTTCGCCACGACAAGGCAGCAATCCATGAAGGTTCTTTAACTGTTGGCAGTTAAAGAACCATATTCCAAAGTTAATTCCCCACCACCACCGCATACTTTTACATTTTTAAGCAGTACTGTGAAAGCCACTACAATGAGCACTTAGTAACTTTAAACAATGGGCTTAAATATTTGTTTATTTATTTTTATTTCATACATTTATATACTGCGCCATTAGAGTGAAGCACTATTCTGATTCTGGACAGTTAATAATATTGAAAAATCACACAGGAAAAATAATAAAATCAAGAACAAATCACATCAGCTGACACCACCACGCCACAATGGCGAGCATTGCCCTTAACAGGACAGACAGGCAGACCACATGGTAAATAAAAAAAATTCATTCCAGGTTGCCATCAAAGGCCTCCATAAAGAGTTGTGTCTTAAGCAACCTCTTGGAATAGACAGGGAAGGGGCCGTGCACAGTTTGACTGGTAAGTGGTTCCAAAGTGCTGGTGACGCTACTGAAAAGGCCTTCTAGCAAATGTTTTCCTGGCCTCCTTCAACAGAAGAGGAGGATTAAGAGGAAGAAGAAGCCTTGCTGCTGCTTCTAAAGTTTGGAGCTGAAGAGCTGCTAAGCCCATTTTTTTTTATGGACACACAGGCAGATCCAGACCATCTCATCTTTAAAGATTAGACAGCTATCTAAAGATCCCAAAAATTCACTTCTGACACCCCTACTGGAGGATTCTGCCTCACATCCCTTTTCATTTAATAACTTTCCTTAACTTGGTGCACATTCTAGCTGAGCAGCTACTATAAACTCCCAAGTATTTTGGAGAGATGCTAGCTTTGTGAAAGTGCCTCCCCACAATTCATAGCCTCCATTTTAATGATGGGAAGGGGAGAAATTCAGCCCATGCTGCAGAATATCAACTTCCATGGCCAAGAAAACTGTTTTTGGTATCATAGTGACAGCATTGTTGTTCTACTTTGGATGCAACACATTTCAGTTATACACAAACACAATATTGGCACATTTCACTTCTAGTCTACAAAATCAGGAAGCAGTTAGCAACAGGACCGTGGAACACTGACCAAATCATGACTCATAAACGCCTGTGATGTTTTCCAATCCTGTTTAGATTAAAAGCCCTGTCTATGCCGCTTCCATCAACTCATGGCACAAGGTGACTACCCAACTCTTACTAACTGCATCAAAATAAATTACTTAATTTATCACACATTTTACAACTGTTTGACTAGTAAATACTGCTTTACAATTGTCCTTTGGATCACAAAAAAAGGGAAATAAAGAGGAATATTTTACAAATCCTTTATGATTGTTGTTACATACTGCCAAGTTGCCTGCAACTTACAGCAATCCTATGAACAAATGACCTCCAAAATGTGTTGTCCTCAACAGTCCTACTCAGTTCCTGTAAACTGAAAGCTTTGGATGCCTTTACTGAGTCAATCTATCTCATATTTTGTCTCCCCACTTTTCCTACTACTTCCAACTTTTCCTAGTATTATTGTCTTTTCCAGAGAATCCTGCCTTCTCATGATGTGCCCAAAGTAGGACAGTCTGTTTCATTATTGTTTGCTTCTACAGTTCAGGCTTGATTTTATCTAGGACCCAATTGTTCATCTTTCTGGCAGTCTAGGGTATCTGCAAAGCTCTCCTCAGGCACCATATTTCAAATGAATCAATGTCTTTTTCTGTCAACTTTCCTTACTGTCCAGTTCCCACATCCATACATTATGACTGAGAAAACAAGAATATGGACAATCTTGACCTTGGTCTCCAGCGATACAGTCTTACACTTCATTATCTCTTCTAAATCCCTCCTTGCTGCCCTTCTGAGTCTTGGTCTCCTTGTGATTTCTTGGCTGCAATCTCCATTTGTTACTGAACTGAGGTATACAAAATCTTTAACAATTTGAATTTCTTCACTTTCAACTTTAAAGTTGTGTCGTTCTTCTGCAGTCATGATTTTTTTTTACCTTCTTAATACTGGACTAGAGTTCTGCTTTTGCACTTCTTTCAGTTTTACTAAAAGTCATTTCAAGTCATTGTTGCTTTCTATCAGTAAGATAGTGTCACCTGTATATCTTAAATTATTGATGTTCCTTCCATAAATTTTCACTTCTCTTTCATCTGATTTTAATCCTGCTTTCTGTAAATGCATTCTGCATACAGACTGAAAAGATAGGAAGATAAAATGAAGCCTTATCTGACACCTTTGCCTATGGGAAACAGTTCTGTTTTTCCATATTCTGTCCTAACCTGTCCACAACATAGACATTTCTCCTCCCACATCACCACTGGAACTATCCATTCCCTTCTTTTGATCTTGAAGAGGTCAATGTATATTGCAGCTTTGAACATTCCATCTTCAGTGACCCTGCTAGGAGTCCAGACTCATAATAGAATCCAGCCTCCTGCTGGCATTGCCCTAAGCTTCTCTGGCATGCTCAAACCTCAGTTTATCTGACACACTCAAAGCCTGCAAATGATAACACTTTACTGCATTGGTTCAAGCAAGTACATTGCCTGCATCAATGCAAATGGATCTGCTATTTAAAAAAAGTAGAAGTCTCAGCAATGGAGCAAGTAACTATGGATTGGTGGATAGGGCTCCTGGCTGATTTACTTTTGGTTTTTCATCATGTGGTCAACAAGGGGGGAAAAAGTGAAACAGATCATCCTAATCCTATAGCATTTCCCACATTTTATGTCAATGTAGTGGCGCGCGCGCGCACACACACACACACACACACACACACACACACACACACACACACACACACACACACACACACACACACACACACACGGATTCTCTGTTTTGTGCCTTAAAAATAACTAAAACTGTTGCACTCCTTTTTATTACTCCCAGAGTTACGATTGTCTTGATATTATTTACCCCTCCTCAGTGATTAAAGCTGTCATTCCAATCAAGTAATTATAATACAAGTAGTAGTAGCAATTGTTGTTATGGTGGTGGTGGTGGTTTAAATTGTGCTCTACACCAGAGCAAATTCCAATTAAATCAATAACGTACAAACGTAATACAACATTTAACAAGAAGTACCATAAGTTGCAAGTGCTGGATAGCTCAATGGCTTAGGTCTCTGAATGGAAGTCAGAGGTTGGGAATTCAATTCCCCACTATGCCTCCTTGAGAGAGGCTGGAGTCAATGATCTACTATAGGGTTCCTTCCAGCACTGCAGTTCAAAGCTTGTAAGTAGGGTAGGCTAACTGAATTCGATTATATTTGGTGAGTTAACTCCTCTATAAGTTCCACTGACCCAATGAACATATTCTACGTGCAATTTGCACTGAGATTCGTTAGGTATATCCTGGCAGACCTAGTTACATGCCACAATTTATAACAATTATCAACATATTTATTTTTATTTATTATTCCCATGTCTATCTTGCCTTTTACCAAAAAAACCCAAACAAACAAAAACAACAAATGATTCCCAAGGCAAGTACCAAAAACATTAAACATCAAGGAATAATTTGATACGTGTAAAGTATGCATTTGTGTGTGTGTGTGTGTCTGTCTGTATCTGATGAACAAAACCAATCAATCCACAGCAGAGTTAACCAACTGCAGATGTGAAATAACAGGTGACCCAATAGGTATTTGCCTAGGGTTAAAGAAAGACTAGCACAACATATGCCTCTTGGACTGGACTTTTCAAACTGGGGCTCCACAAAACAAACAAACAAGCAAACAAACATAAATCCCTGTTGTTGTGTCATCTCACCAAGTAGTTGGACAATGAGACAGGCTTTCCTGGCAGGCTAAGGAGAGGTACAGTATTCCTTAATATTCTTGATTCTTAGCTCATGTAGGGCTTGATAGACGGACAAGTGTCAAGATGTGAAATTGTTTTATAGAATGTTAAAATCTTTAAGGGGGTGCAGAAAAACCTTCCGAAAAATGAAAATGCCTTTTAAAATGAGGTTTGAACAGCAGTTTACTAAAAGTCACTGCAAAACTTTGAGCTAGCTTCAGCCAAGCTTGGGAACAAAGTCATTGTACAATAACACTGCCCTGCAAAGAAATATCCCATGGCTGACAGTTAAGCCATGAGAGAGAATTGAAAATATATTGAAACGCTGCAATGTGTAGTATGACAAGATACACCATGTAACTTGCTGTCCTTATCATGATAATACCAACACTTTACTTTCTGTGAGTTGCCCCTGAAACTGCAGGCAGGGCAGTCTGCTGGTTTATAACCTCTCGGTCAAAATAATGGCAGTCAAATCATAATGGCAGATTCTGTGCTACAGTAATTTGATGTTACAGGAGGTGCAAAAGCAATAGAAATCCCTATTATAAATTTTTTGCTGGTGCATCAGACTCCTATAACTTGTAGGCATGATAAAAGAGAATGTTTACAATTTAAAGGGAAGTGTATATATCTGAGAGAAATATAAATATAGGGAAGCAAAAGATACATATCAACACAAGATGACAATGCACCACACTACACCACATACACGGGATGCCAATAACAATCATGTAGCAGCAGCAATCACAACAGCAACAGATGAGGACAACATGGATTTTCGTCATGGATTCAAACTGGCCTGGCTGGGTGTGCAGTTATGAGTATTTTCCCTGTGCCTCATTTATAAAAAGCTTTAAGCCTAAGAAAATAATTTTCTTTAATATATTATTCTTTAAAAGAACTTTGAAAATTTAGAGTTATAGTCTCTGCTTTTTCAATGTGCCTTTTTAGACTATTATTCTTGCATTTTTAGAATATCATTAAAATATTCTTTTTCATATTTTTATTCTACCTTTTATGCTACTGTATTTTGGATTGAATTCTGACTAAATATTTGCCTACAACTTAAGTTTAGTTTTCATATATTTTGAAGCATTTGTGCCTACAGTTTTTCCATAGTTGTAAGACTTTTGAATGTTTTCAAACTGAAGTATTTTTGTGCTTATGGAACATAGAAGTAATGTTAACAAATAAAGCTTATAGAATCAGACAAGCTGATGTTGTCTGGAATTATTGCAACAATGAAAAGACTTCTATCTTGACATCATGATGACTTTTGATATGATTGGAAATTATTGCCTGATTTCATTCATTTCAGTTTTTTGTTATAATGGCTGCTCAAAAAAAGCCCACATCAGCAGGTCTCTATGGGCCAAAGTAGATGACATATATGGTATCTGTTTCATGGTTATGTTACTGAACATTGATATAAATCAGCTAAAGACTGATTCAGTTTAAACACATAAACACATAAGACAAAAAAGGTTGGCTGTACTGATTACTATCTAAAAATCCAAGACAGAGCTTATCAATAGGAATTTTATCAGATTGGTACTAAACTTAATCAGTAAGACATAATATGATTGATTTTTCCAGATGCATAATTTTTCTGCAAGCACTTTAACAATCTGTATCACACGTCTGCACATTTAGCTGTATAAATAATACTGTGATATTCTTAAGAGAAGTGAAAATGGAAAAATGTTTCAAAGCATTTCAATGTCTTCACATTACTCTGAATATATGAAATTTCTATATCAATTTGTAACACAGTCATAGATGAACATCATGGAGATAAGAGGAGGAAGATAATGCATCTTCAAATTTATCTGCATTTTCACATTAACTACATACAAAAGAGTTCTTGTTGGAAGCATCTCAAAACAGAAACATCACACTTACACTTTGGTAGAATGCCTCAGAAATATTTTCTACCAACATTCAACATGACAAGTAATATCTGGCTTTGGCTAAAATAAAGAACAAGCTAGGCAACAGACTTCAAATTTTGTACCATGGTAGTTTGGAAAATACAAGGTAGCGGAAATACTAGCAAAAGCAAAGTTGATTACAAGAAGGAATCACATGCCTTTCTACCCTAAGTCCTGAAGTTTTGCACAGTGCAGAAGTGTAATGCTTCTTTATTCTAATTTTATGTTATTAATATTTTATTTTTAAACTACTAGGAATAGGGCAGAGAATACAAAAGGTAAAAGGAAGTAGAAGGGATGGGAAAAGGGTTTTAAGGATAGGAGAACACAGAATATACAAGCATCCAATCTATTCATATTAAGTATACAAGCATCCAATCTATTCATTTTTCAATAAAAAATCAAATTTCTACTTTTTTAACCATTTGATTACCCTCTAACTATCAGCTTACATTTATCTTTTAGCATAAATCGAAGTTACTCCAACACTATCAGGAAACCGAGACCAATTGTAAAATACATCCCCTATTTCAATTTCCTTCTGTCTTGGGCATAGATTCAGCACACCTGAAAAAGTATCCCTTACTTACTATCACTTCCCATATTTTCTCAGTGTGCTTCTCTTGTTTTCGTGATTCTGTTTTCTTCCAGTTTTTGGAAGATAGGGATGAATCCAGGATAATAATTCGATTTTTAACATCACATTCTCTGACTGTTGTAGCTAAATAGCTCACAGGGTGACTGTTAATCCCATCTATGTTACCTGGCATCACACTCAATAAAAGCAGTTCTGGAGTTAGTACAGTTTCCTTTAACTGTTGTTTAACATCTGATGATTTCTCTTTCATCAAATTTTCCATCTGGATGAGACACTCACTTACCTGCTGAAATCCTGTTATTATTATCATTTGCTTGGTAACCTGCCATTCTTTATTTGGCAAAATCCCCAGCAGTTGATATTTAATTTTTTCGGAGGCCATTTCCATCTTTCCAATGAGTATGGTCTGTATAAATAATACTCTTTAGTTTCCACTATTTTATCAAGAATCCAAACCCATCCTCAACCAAACCTCCCCTATCTATCTATCTATCTATCTATCTATCTATCTATCTATCTATCTATCTATCTATCTATCTATCTATCTATCTATCTATCTATCTATCTATCTATCTATCTATCTATCTATCTGTCTGTCTGTCTGTCTGTCTGTCTGTCTGTCTGTCTGTCTGTCTGTCTGTCTGTCTGTCTGTCTGTCTGGAACTCTCTCTGTGTGTTTTATTTTGCTTTTTTCCTTGCATGGATGGAAGTGTGTTTTTTTCCATTTGATTCATTTATTACAATTATTTGTTTGTATGCTTTGCTGAACCACCTAGAGAGTACTTTGCATTATGGGGTAGTTTATAAGTTAAATAAATAAATAAATAAATAAATAAATAAATAAATAAATAAATAAATAAATAAATAAATAAATAAATAAATAAATAAATAAATAAATAAATAAATAAATAAATAAAAGCCCAATATATATGGGGCATACTTCAGAGAAAAAGAGAGAGAGTCCCCAACTTTGATCTTAAGTTTTGTGTTTTAACAGTGAGCACCATGTCAAAAGGTAGCAGTTCTGGCACTTCCATGATTTATTATCTGGAAATTGTAGTTTGTACTGCACACATCATGATGTAATTGAAATTCAAACTATGCATGACATGGAATTTTGCAAGATTATTCCACTAGATTTTTTTTCAAGTCACAATCAGCCCAATACAGATTGTGAATTAGGGAAGAAGGAAAATCAGTGGTGAGATTTTCAGTTTAAATCAGTGTCTTCAAGATGCTTTTTCATTCTCAAGATATAGAGTTGATGATTTCTACCTCCCTTCCTCTGTGGAAGAAAAAGCAGTGTGGTACAAATGAAGATCAATGGATGAAGAAAGGATTAAGCAGAATCCCTCTGCCAATCTTTTTCACTTCCTTGGTTCATAGCATATTCCGTTATCCTTTAAAAGAAAGAAAGAAATATGGAATCCAAAGTAATATGGATACCATAGTGTCCCCCAATTTTTAACTTATCCCATGATGCATTTCTTCAGCTTATAAAGCAGCTCTCTGCATTTTTCTTTCCTTGTTTGATTAGGATTTAGACTGTGCTGACAGATTATCTGTGGAAAGACCCCTGACTGTGCCAAAAAGGACAAGTTAAGCAAAGGATTAACCAATAGGCTCTCCCTAATGCAGTCAAACTGTCACTGAGATCAAAGGCTTTCACAAGAGACAGAAAGTAATTTAGGCAAGTGTCCTCCAATAAATTAATGCAGAAGAAAATGAACAATCAAACTGTGCCTGAGTGAAAAGGGATATACTATTCTGCTTTTAGTTCTCAGAGAGTAGTCTTTGTATTAACACACACACACACACACACACACTGACTCACTCTCTCTCTCTCTCTCTCTCTCACACACACACACACACACACACACACACACACACAAAGCAACTTTCATTCTCAATTTACAGGGCTTCTTGGCGTGCTGAAAAATTAAGTGCTTAAGAAAATATTTCAAATCTTTGGTTAGAATTATGTTCTCAAGTCTCAGAGAAGGAAAACCACTGACAGCTGTCCATTCTTTCCCATTGCCTTCCCTCAATCTGCTTATGAAACATTGAAATGTGATCTGAGAATTCCAACAATATGATCCAGCTTTGAAGTCACAATGCCGACAGGACTTAGAAACACAATTTGGGAGGCAAGAGGTCACACACACTATGTTTTTTTTCTTACACATATCATCTGTTATTGTCAGAGAGAGCTCTAATCATGGTGATGTGTTAAGAGTTTAAGAGGACACAACCTAAGACACTTCCCTTGTGAGTGATGCATCAGTACATCCTCTGCAGGGAGGATTATATGCCAATGAAAAACTGAAACAGACTATGTCCTGTGGTAGCTTGTGCCTCCCTCCAACAACAACAAAAAATGGCATGACAAATATCTTACTCAGTCTAGTAATCTACATAACTAGACCTAGGAGGCAGTTTTGTCTCAACTTTGTTGGCAGTTTGGAGCATGGGGTTGGATTCAGCAGGTGGGAAGGGCAACATGCAGGAGCCTTGAGCATTCAGGATGGTACGAAATCCCCCTGTATGTGGCGTGGGCACTGAGGGCAGGGCCATGGTCTGACCCAGTTGGTGGAGGGGCTTGTAGTCCCAGCCCCACCCTCAGTTGAACACAAGGAGGCAAAAAATGGCCGATGCCTGTGTGGTCTTTGGAGGACTGGCTCTCCTGGTGGAACCTTCAGGGTGGTTGCAACTATCAGGGAGACAGTGGGCCTCACGATGCAATAGATCCAGTTCTCCAATGCTAAGGTACTGCTGCGGTATCAAAAAAAGTTGTGGCCCTGTTCTCTCCAACAAACTGTGTGCTGTGTTCTTACAAGTGGGTTGAAAGTCACAGCTGAGGGAGGATGGACTACTCAGCAATAAGCCAGCAACGCCATATCTTCAACATTTTCCTCAGACAAGCTGTTCATTAACTTGGAGATGACCTAACCCCCTCCTTCTCATCCCATCCCACACTTATGTTTTGGAAAGCTCCTGAGGGCAATGATCTACAAAATTATAGTTTATGCGCAAATAATTGTGTTGATATACAAACAACTGAGTTATTTTTTTCAAAAGAAGAAATAGTGGAAACAAACACACAGTGAAAGATACAATGTAGATAACAAAACCAAATGTTTTCAAGTTGAGGGTAAAGACATACACTTTGTGTTGGAAACATCAAGCACAAGAGAAACAAACAAACATATGCCATATTTGAACAACAGTGAAAAATAATAATTAAAAGATAAAACTGTCCTGTTTACAAAAAAAATAATGTCTTGGTTTTGCTATACAAACAATGTAGGACCATCAGATTACCACATTTTCCTTTGATGCCACTCTCTCTCCTACAGGGGACTTGATTGTTTAAAGTTTAAACTAATCACAAAGAAATATATGAATATGTATTTGCTTTTCTTCTGTCATCCACACAGGCTTTTCTACAATCTCTCTTCCTCCCCAAAAACTATGTAGGCTGATTAAGCATACACATATGACCATTAGCATTCTACCTTCAGACAGGTGACAGATTCTGGCTTTCTGTCTTTTCCAAAAATATCCAGTATTCTTCAAATGTTTCTGGGTAAGGGAGAGGGGATCTCCTACCCCTTTATGCCAAATAAGTGTTTGGGCGAAATCAAATAGTTGCATACCTTCTTGCAAAGTTTTAGTTAATTTTAAAATAAGAAATATGCTACTGTTGTGTTTGTAAAGATACTATGTATATCCAATGTACAATGACACTTGTAGTGCACACTAAGTGCTATCATAATATTGTGGGTAATATATACAGAAGGAGCACTTGTAAGGGGCATTTTGGAAGTGCTACAGTGTTATCTGAATGATTTTTTTTACACAAACACACATTACATCCATTTCCAGCATTCCTGTCAGTAACAGCCAGGGTTCTAGTGCCTAGGTGGAAATCAGCCTTGCCTTGTGTAACAGCCAAAAGTCGACTTGACTTTTGCCTTCTACCCCACCCTGCAAGACTGAATGGCAACCATTCACTCACATGAAAGAAAATAGAAAGTCACACAGTTCAGTGCCACTCAGGTAAGAAAGAGCAGGCAACCAAGTTCCTATTCCTTATGACCCACTCAGCAACCTTGAGGGGAAATCCTGACTTCTATTTCTCAGGTTTCATAGAGAATCTGGTGGAAGTTTGGGTGGTGACTACATAGATAATTCTTCCCCCTCACCCACCTTTGAACACAATATCATCATCATCATCATCATTATCATCATCATCATCATCTTAGAACTGCAGAGCTGGAAAGAACCCTATGGATCCTCGAGTCTGGACCCTGTCAAGGAGGCAGAGTAGGGAATCAAACCCCCAACCTCTAGCTACACAGCCAAATGCCTAAGCCACTGAACTCTGGTTTATAGTAGAACAGAACTGCTTCATTCAATTGCATCCTCTTCAAAAAGCAGCAACCCATTTTTCCCAGTGGAAGGGACATGTGGCCTCATATAAGAAACACAACATGCCTAAGTTATTATTGCAGGAAGGCAATCTGTCAAGCTCTGCCTGGTTTTGGCATGGTGAATACCACTGGTGAGATCAGAGAGTCAGATTCTGCTTGCAATTACTGCCGAAAGACCTTGGATACAGTCTGCCTGTTATCAATTAGTCCCCTGGCCTCAGACACTTGGACTTGTCAAATTCCTGGTGTCTTCTGTTTTGTAACAGTAAGAGAGAAAAGTCCTCATATGACTAGTTCTTGGAAATCTTTCTCTGTGTTGTGTCACACCTTAGAGTTATCATCAATTCCATTAAAAATCTGCAGTGCATGCTATCATGTGTTTTTGTGCCTTGTGAAACACAGTTTGACAAATTCTGCCTTAGGAAGCTTGACTACAGAAGTCATTCATTAGAGTCCATTCAGGAGAACTTCCAGATTGGTCTTCCTAAAGATAATCAACTGATGTTGAAAAGGTGTAAACATCTTCCCAGTTACTCTGTATACATATGTTGTTCTTCTGTGATTAGGTGTAACTTTGCCCCCCACTTAAAAGAATGACTTCTACCACCAGAGTTCCTATGGCAAAATTTCTTAAACTATACAAACTGCATAGTCCCAAAATGCCCTCAGAAGAAGTGAATGGTAAACTGCTCTTGAGTACTCTATATCTAGAAAACCCTAGACTGGATTGCCATAATTAAGAATCAGCTTGACGGCATGTCATTACTAATTATAATTACTGTTTGGGCTTCTTTACATTGTTCATTGAAATTATGAGGTTCCAATTTCTTTTCTGGCTTTTTGCTCACTTGAACTGTTTTTAAATTTGCACTGGGCTAAATAAGGCACTACCTAGACTTTCAGTGCAATTGCATGCTTGATAGAAATTAAACAGTCTTTCCTTACTCCCATTAGAAGTGCCATAATGCAATTAATGCAATACAACATAAAATTAGATGACATTTACATAAACACAAATTAAACAGTGAAAGAAAGAAAAGAAAGAAAGAAAGGGGAAAGGGTGAAACTAAAGTTAAATTAGAACAGAAATACTCCTTTCTGGAGACAAGTTCTAGAGTACTTGCTTTCACTATTTCCAGCCCAGTTCATTCCAAAAACAGACATTATTTCCTTTTGTTTTAGAAACGAAATGTTCGGATGTGCCCTTCCCACCCTTATCTATGGATTATCCTGGGGGGGGGGGGGAGAGATAAAATATTAGTACCAGGCAATCAGTGAAAAGCATAGACTACATATTACCATCACAATATACATTATATGGCTTCTTCAATGCCAAACACAGCCTGTGCCTTCCTGACAGTTAACTATTTCACTAGGGGTTTTTTTTTTTTTTTTGGTTTTCAAGCCATATGAAAGGTTTGGAAGCAGATTCGGAAGAAAATTAAAAAGTTTTAGTCTGAAGGCTTATTAAGCCAGCTCTCTCTTTAAACGTTCAATGGGTTTAGTCATGCAAGAAGAAGATCCTTTAAAGTAACCAAAGACTTTGTTGAAAGCTCAAGAAAATGTGAACTGCCAGAATCCTTTGTGTGGATTGTACAGCTTAAAACTCATGTCCCCTGGTACATCTGTGACCCTCTACACTCTAACCATCTGGTTTCTATCTGAAATAAAAATCAGAATTAGTAGTTGATTTGCTTCAATGAAAAACAACAAGCTACAAGTGAAAGAAGAAAATACACTGTTCTTCCCTTCCCATCTTTTGCTATATTTGCTAAGATCACCTTCTTCATTGCTCTAATTCAAACTAAGCATCTCCAAAGGTCAGGGTGAGTGAGCAGCAGAGTGGACATGCCCAAAGAATGCCTTGCACAGGGCCGCTTGAAGTGTCACACATTCCAAGGCAAGAATGATTTGTATGTAAATCCTGATCAAAAGAAACCCTGCACCCTGAGTTGTTAGGCTTTACTGACACTTAAATGGGCTACAGCAAAACTCGATTTAAAAACTAAATAACTAAAAGAAACAGAAAAGCAATTGCTCACATGAAGGTATTTCTCACAATACTGAAAGTTCACTTCCTGAGTGCTGCATCGTTTATTATTTTATAAGAAAGTTTAACACAGCACTTACAGATATTCTATATGAATACTAACTTGCAAGCAACCGATTATAAGAAAAAAAATACATTTATTTACTTACTTACTTACTTAACTTATATGCCACCCACACTAACCAAAGGTCTCTGGATGGCTTACAGCATATTGCTACTACATTGTATAATCACTGTTGTTAGCTTTACATGCTGTCTTTTAATAACATAAGCTGCCTTGGTTCCTTTCTAAGGAAAAACGTGGGATAAACAGATTTTAAATAAATGAATAAATAAATGTTTATTGTTTGCATTGCAATTGTTGTCCTTTAATCTGCTTACTTGCAATAATTGTTCTTTTTTCTTTCAAGGTACACCAACCGTAGTTGGGGAAAAAAAGTAGAATTCACAGGTGGATGTTTTCATGTAGAGCTATGACTGGTTAAAATGTCAGTGTGGTATAATGGACAGAGTGATGGACAAGTACACAGGAGACCTCAGTTCAAATCCCTATCCAGACATGAAAACTCAGGGGAAGAGAGTGCAACTAGTAAAACCACGTCTTAAATACCTCACTTAACCTTGAAAGCTACGTTATTGGTTCCATCTTGGTGGCATGTAATGTATCACGGCTGATTGAATAAAATATAAATGAACTGATTGATTGATTGATTTCAATACTATATAGAAGCAGACCAGTTTACAGTTGCTAAGGCACAATATATCAGAAGTACGGCATAATCCGTTGTTTTAGGGTTTGAAGGAGAGATTTGAATTTGTTTTTTTTTTCTCAAACTGGAGCAAAAGAAAAGAAAAGACTGGTGCAACTACCATAGCTCTTTAGATAGCTCAACCAGTAAGACATCAAAGTCTAGGGAAACAAATTGGTTGCTTAAACTTATAAAGCTATGAACCACACCTTTTTAATAATTAAAAAATAAAAGTAAAAAAAGAATATCAAGAGATCCAGCTCATACCCCTACATTTTTTATTTGAAGGAAATCTAAAACTATTTCATCTGCCATTCTCATGGCTGTCATTACTGGGCATTTGCTGAGGCAGGGACCCACAATCAGGTTCTGGATTCTCCTGGTCCACCTGTTGCTTCTTGCTACTATTTCAGCTCTCTTCCTTGTGTTAGCAAGCAAGCAGTGAGAGGAGTAAGAAAAAGGAACAGTGACCTGCACATCCCCTTTTTTCCTAGGAGGTGGTACCAATATGGCCTACAGCAATGAGGGAAAATGTGTGTCTTTCTAGATGTTGTTGGGCTGCAACTCCTATCTTCCCTAATCATTAACTAAACTGCAACTCCCACCATCCTTCACTATTTATTGGTAGGCTACTGGCAGTTGCAGCCCAACAACATCTGGACAGCAATGCCTTCCCTATCCCTAATCTGGAGGAAAAATAAAGCAAATGGCAATGGAAACAGGGACAAGGAGAATAAGGAAGTGGACCCACTGAAAAGAAGAGACCAAGGAAGGAATATGTTGCCCAAAAATCTGGAACCAGCAGAGATTGTTCCCTACATTCTGCTCATTATTCTCTGTGCAAAATACTGTCAAAAATAATCCATGCACAATACTTCAGACGTTCCTATGAAATCTTCCTAGAGTGCATGTGTATGATCTATGGACATACAATGACTTCTGATATTGGGTGACAGAGACTACACATTTCAGATAAGATCTTGGGACCTGTCTGGCGACAAGAGAAGTCCTAGCCCAAGCTAGCTAGAAGATGGGAAGGCTGATGCTCAAATCAAGCAGATTTAAAAGTGCTGAGTTTTCTTGGGTCAATGCTGAGTTTCCTTAAAGTCCATCAGGCTACAGGGAACAGTGGGTCTATTCAAATAAGTTGTTTTTGTTTCTTTTTAAATATCATACTTTGAGAACTGACTTCCAAATCTGGAATGTAAAGTATGTACCAAAATACGATTCCTTGTGAAATTAAAAATGTCATTGTAATCCATTCACAGCACCATAGTCAGAGGTTGGACAATATCTCTACCAGATCACTAAAAAAAAAACAGAAAAACCTAAATAGTAAAAGGTTCCAAGAACTCCAGAAATATTTCTTTCGCAAAAAAAAATAAAAATGGTGTAATAAGGCTAGCATAAACAGTTCAAAAATCAAGCCACATGTAATGCCCGCGACGCATGAAGCCAGACTGCCGACAAAATGAGATGGACATTAGATTCTACATAATCTTTTCCCCTATGCAGACAAAAATGCTACACCAAGCTCATTGGTAGATCTGCTAGAGGTGGGGGTGGCGAAGACAACCTTTTGAAATCAATGAGATAAATTAGTTATGACTTAACTTCCATTTAATTTAATTGAAGTAATTGGTAACTGTATTGTCATAACAAAATAAAACGCAAATGCAAAAATAGGTGATACCTTTATAGACTACTAAAAAAAATCATCACACAATCCATGAAAGCCCATTTATTGTGTGATGATTTTTTGGTGGTCTGTAAAAGTATCAGCTATTTTTGCATTTGCATTTAAGTTACAACTAAGTTCAACTAACTTTTTGTATACAATGGCATAAGAATCACATATCATTACATTAGCACAACATAAGCAACCAAAAGGACTCTATTATGTTATGGCCTACCATCAAAAATTGCTTCTTTGTATGCTGGGGGGAAAAACAAAAAGATCACATTTCAAGAAAGCAGTTGTGTTTGAAGATATATTGACTGAATGTAATGTGATATGTTAGACTTCTTGCTACTGCTATTCCCCAGAATATACCAGAATAGGTCCTGTGAAACAAGTTGTAGATTCCCAGTACAGAATCTCCAGACAGGATGCCACAAACATAAATTTAACAGATCTATGTAAAATGCTTTTCCTTGTAAATTATTACAGTGAACATCACTGCTGGCAGTGGGTTGAGAAGGGCAGTTTAGAAAAAGTGATTCCAATATAATTCTGGATATGTCAGACTAGAACTACAGAAATGTGAGACCATCCCACACATATGCATCTACATGCCCTCTCAGTTGCATCTTCTTCAGACCTGTGGGCAGGTGGGGGGCCAGGGGGGAAGAGATTTTCATGTAACACAAGTTTATTTGGATACATTACTTTTGATCTACTTTGATGACCATTTCCCTAAGGATCACAAAGTTGGTTTAAATCAAGCTTGTCCAACCTGCGGCCCTAGGGCCGCATGCGGCCCAGTGCAATTTTTTATTTTTAAAGAAATTCCAAAGTTTCAAGTTACACTGCCGCACTTGCGGCTGGAATGTGGCCGGGGCATATCACAACAATAGAGGGGGAGAGAGGGAGGGAAGGAAAGAAGGAGTGGGAGGGGAGGAGACAGGGGGGCTGCGTGACTGCATTGCGCCATCCCCGTCAATAGGTGGACCCCCTCCCGGCCCCATAAAGCCACCGGAGTCGAAGCTGGCAGCCTCTGCTGTCTGAGATCGCAGCTGCTGGTAAACGCGCTTGGAGCAGGGCTGTGGAGGACGGCTAGGGCTGCCCCCCCCATGTGGCCCAAACTAAATTTTCATCTTCTAATGTGGCCCAGGGAGGGTGAAAGGCTGGACACCCCTGGTTTAAATGGTTATCACAATCATATCTGATTCCAGCTAGTCCTCTCTTTGGGGAAACCCTAAATCGACACCCAAGTAGCTTTCAAACCTATTGAATTTCCACTTGTAGCTTTAACTAACTGCATATACGATGTAAAATGATTATTGAGCTCTGTGAGCTTCCCCAGACCTTAACAATGACTTGCTACAGAAAGTAACACCATTCTAAAATGCACAGTAAGTTTTTTGCAAGATTTAGTTGAAAAGTCACAAGTATCCAAATGTTGAATACCGAAGCACTTATTTTGTTAGTTTGGGAAACACGGCCACTAGGTGAAATCACCAAAAAAAATTAGCAGTGGTGCTGCTGTATTGCTGTTCTTGGAAATCTCTATCATACACTGATCAGCCACAACATTAAAACCACCTGCCTAATATAATGTAGGCCTCCTTGAGCTGCCAAAACAGCTCTGATGTGTCAAGGTATGGACTCCACAAGATTCCTGAAGTGTCCTGTGGTATCTGACACCAAGACATTAGCAGTATATTCTTTAAGTCCAGCAAGTTACAAGGTGGGGCCTCCATGGACTGGATTTGGTGTTCCAGCACATTTCATAGATGCTCCATCAGGTTGAGATCTATGGAATTTGGAGGCCAAGGTAACACCATGAACTCTTTGTCATGTTCTTCAAATCATTCCTGAACAATTTTGGCAGTGTGGCAGGGCGCATTATCCTTCTGAAAGAGGCCACTGCCATCAAAAAACACCATTGCTATGAAGGGGCTACACGGTCTGTGTCAAAGTAACATCCACATGAATGCCAGGACACAAGGTTTCACAGTGGAACATTGCCCAGGGCTAAACACTGCCTCCATCAGCCAGCCTTCTTTCCACAGTGCATCCTGCTGCCATCTCTTCCCTATGTAAATGATGCACACCCACCCAACCATCCAGCTGAGCTAAAAGAAAACATGATTCATCAGACCATGCAATCCTCTTCCATTGCTCCATGGTCCAGTTCTGATGGTCACATCCCCCTTGTAGGTGCTTTTGGCAAGGGTCATCATAGGCACACAGTCCCACATACAGCAAACTGTGATGCACTGTGTGTTCTGACACCCTTCTATCATGGCCACCATTAAGTGTTTTCACCACTCTGAGGTACAGCATTTCTTCCATGAGACCAGACCATGAGGCTTGGGCACCCACAACCCTGATGCCAGTTCACCAGCTGTTCTTCCTTGCACCACTTTTGGTAGGTACTATCCACTGCTTACCAGGAACATTGCACAAGGCTTGCCATTCTGGAGATGCTCTCAGCCATCACTATTTGGCCCTTGTCAGAGTCACTCAGATCATTTTGCTTGCCCATATTTCCTGCTTTCAACACACAAAATTCAAGAATCCCACCCCTTGACAGGTGCCACTACAATAATATAATCAACACTTCACCTGTCACACTCATATATACATATATGTACATATGTTAAATCAAGAAACTGAGCAGAAATTTACATAACACATTGGAACTTTAAAGGTTCTACACAGCAGAAGGTATCTCTCCACATCCTGGAATGAAGAGTTATCTCTGGAAACAGAATACAGCAATATTAGGAAAATTTGCTCTCTTATCACTCTTGCTTTCCTATTTTGGAATCTTTCCTATTAGCTCCTAGTCACTGAGGAGCAGACAAGTTTTGGGCTCCTGAAAATAAGAGACAAGAAGCCTAAGCAGCTGCATCTCAACAGTTCCACCTAGAGTAACAACTAATGAAAATCAGGTTATTCATCATGGATAGAGTTCTGCTGATGGGTGTTAGAAGTCCACCTGTTGTCGTAACTTCCGTTACATTCATTTTGAACCATTTGTATCACATTATATGACACTACATATGCTACTACAGCTTTGGGTTCATGGCTTCTTCTCCACAGAAAATTATTTGTGCCATTTCACTATCCATACGTAGAGGGGAGGACCTTTTACTTTCTAGCAGTGAAAATATGGGGTACATCACCTAGCCAATTTAGGCATAGTAATAATAATTAAAATCACCAAAAGACTTTTTTTCATAACCAATTTTCCTTTCATTTCTCATCTTTTATATTATAAGCCTTCTGAAGCAACAGATATGGTCATATTTGGAACTTCTCAAATATAAGTTGTCCTAGGGGTTTTCTGACTGAACAGTGGGTCAAAAGGATTTTAATTAACCAACTTAGTAATTAATGGAGACTGTAGTAACAACAATGGCTCCTCTGTACCTTCTGCCCATGGATATATGAAACACATCCCACCCTCCACAATCTTATGCTCACATTGCTCTTAGAGCAAGAAACAACAACCTGACACAGTACATATACTGTTTCCCCACCTGCTGCATGTTGGAGCTTCTTTTCTATTCCTTAGTAGTTTTCACTGTTCTGTCTTATTTTATATAGGTATTTATCTACCCCGCTTTTTATCAGGGAGAGTACAATTTAGCAGATTTCAGGTGATGGCTATGCATCACGATAGGGCCAGTCCCTCACATCCTAACTCCTCTTCCTATAGATGGAGGTGGAGAAAAAGTGTATGGATGGTAAAAGAGCTCTAGCAGCATTTTAATGCATACAGGAAGATGGTTACCTCATCCATAACAGTACAAACTGATATCTCTGTGTGGAAACCAAACTGTGCATACATGTAACAGTTAGCCTAGCTCTATTCAAATTAAGAATAACTGCATTTATAACATATTGCTGAGCATATTTGCATGCACAGCAACAGAAAAATCCAACTAGGGCATGTATCTGTCAGTCATCATGTGCTACTAGTTCACTGGAAAATATATTCACCAAAAAAATTCATGCTTCTCCCAAACTTTGGAACTCCCTTCCGCAGGAAGCTAGGCTGGCCCTGTCTTTACTGTCCTTCTGCAAGCAGGAGAAGACCTTTCTCTTCAGGTAGACTTTCTCTGAGTGACTAGCTGCCTGAATAGTTTTTAATGGATGGTTGTACTTTATTGCTTTAAATGTCTTTTGGTGTTGAATGCATTTTTTGTATAGTAATTTGTTTGATCCTTTTTAGTATTTATATACTCACTGATGTTAACTGTAATACTGTCTTTTAATGATGCAAGCTGCCTTGGGTCCTTTTAAGGAGAAAGGCATGGTATGTATGTATGTATGTATGTATGTATGTATGTATGTATGTATGTATGTATGTATGTATGTATGTATGTATGTATGTATGTGTGCGTGCGTGCGTGCGTGCGTGCGTGCGTGCGTGCGTGCGTGCGTGCGTGCGTGCGTATGTATGTATGTATGCATGCATGTATGTATGTATAAAAATAAATAAATAAATAAATAAATAAATAAGTAAGTAAGTAAGTAAGTAAGTAAGTAAGTAAATAAATAAATAAATAAATAAATAAATAAATAAATAAATAAATAAATAAATAAAGTTATCTTTAATAGAAGATAATACCAATTACACCTCTCTTCAAAAACAAATAACACAGTCATGTAGTGTAGTGGTTTAGTGCTGGACAGAAATTTGGGAGTTCTGTTAAACCATGAAACACACTGTGCAACCTTGAGCCAATCCCACCCTCTCAGCATGACCTATCTCACAAAGTTGCTGTGAAGAGAAATTCAGGACAAAGAAAGCCATAAATGCTGCCTTGAACCCAATGGAAGAAAAGCAGGAGGCAGATGTAATAATTTAAAAAAAAAGCAATTGACACACACTGATTTAGATGTACAACCCTCAGAGAAAATAGCATAGAATTACCCTCTAGAAAGGAATAAAACAATGGATTGGATCCTTTGAAGTTTGCAGCAGAATAAAATATAAGAAGGAAGAATATGATTTCTGCATATTCATTCCCAATATGGGTGTGAAGGTTCCCAAAAGAGCTCTAGCCAAACTCACTCCACCCAGGTTGGATCTTGCTACCCTTATGTTGATGAGCTAAACCTGTACAAATATCCACTCCCTTCCAAGTACTTACCCTTTAGACAGGCAGGCAGGTAGATGGAATCATGTGCACACACATACATTGTGAAAATAATCAAGAATCAGTACACTAAAAGTCATGTATGAGGTCTTCCTTGAAAAGTGGCTTGAATGACTGGAGCAAAGGGGAGACCATTTTCATTTGGGCACCCACCTATACAATGCCTTCCCCAGTGAAACAAACCTGAGGTTGACATTACCTGCCTTCTCCTCCTCTTCCTCTTGGCACAAGTTGGGCATTTTTGGTGATGTGACTGGCCAAACTTTTTAATGTTGGTGTTACATCAATTGATTATGTTATGATTTGTTACTCTTCAGGTAGATAGACTTCTGTACTCCAGATACATTGTTTATATTGCCTTTGTTTCTACCTTGGTTAAATAAGAAGCTTTGAGCCTTCTATTAAATGCATGCACGTGAGCGCAGGGGGCGCCCAGCCAGTCCATGGACCAAAAAACATTGGGGACCGCTGTATTAAAAGCCACATAAAGAAATTACAAGACTCAAGACCTCAACCTTTGGAAAACAAAGCAAGTATACAAATTTAGTTAGGAAAAGCATGATAATCCTGGTTCAAGTCCGCTTGCCTTCCAAGCCCTGCAGGAATTCAATACAGTAAGCACATCTGGTAACCCATGTCTCAGTACATGCTGGTACACTCAACTTGTTCTGGTCAGTTAAATCTACTTGCAGCAATATCTGCAAGTTTGAAACTGGTTTAGCAACTCTTTAAACCTGTATAGAAGAATTCCAGTTAGCTAGGACCTAGAAAACAAAACCCATTAAATCTGGCACATGTATGTAAGTTTGCCATCCAAAGAGTAGTACAATAGAGTACATGCAGGATGGGGTGGATGCAAGACAAGGATGAAAGGAGTGCCTTTGACTTTGGCATAAGAGTCTTTGATGGCAAAGCAAGCCATCTGATAAGGACTGTTATGTTTAATCCTTTTGACCTCAAAAGGTTGCCAGTTACCCAGGACAAATCTGCCTTACAACTAATGTTTCTATTTATCTGTGCTTTTCAAAGCCTTGTACTTTTAAATATCTGTCGATACATAAATCTGAAATTCCAAAGTCTTAACTACATTCTCAATGCATAATTCTTAACAAACCCAACAAGATTCCCACCAACCTCTACTACCAATTCCAGCACAGAGCTAAAATCAGATTTACAACAACTGTCAAAGCCGAGGATGACAGATAAATTAATCTTCCCTTCATAAGTTTACATCCCAGCAGCATCTGGGCTTCTGATCTGCCCCTAACAAGCACAGGGTCTCTACAAGCTGTCGTTTAAAGTTGATGTTTTCATGACTGGAGATGAATTATTCTGTCATGAGATTCTATTTATTTAGCAGTTGGAGGGTGCGGTTTTGGCTTTCAGATAGAATGATTTCATGGGTTAAGGTACCCTTGAAGCATCACTTTAAGCCTCAGAACAGTGAACCCTGGAACAAAAGTTAAGCCTTTGCAAGGACATTTCTTGAAAAAGCTGGTCACAAATAACATCAAACCTCTTTGCTACCACTATCCACATGACAAAGTCATCCAATAACAGAAACTGAAACAAATGCAATTATAAACACTTTGGAAACAAGATACTGTACTCATTTCAGTTTATGAAAAATTCAACCATGACTATAGCTATAGCACTTCCTCTGTGCTGTAAGAGATTTCTGAAAACATAAACTCTTGCTACTGTGAACGTTTTTGTCTACCACTGTCCATGCCATCAATGTTTTACATGTTTGAAGTGTCTGCCTCCCCACCTCCTTCATGTTAATCTACTGGTAGAAATGGGAAAAACAATAAGTGATTAAAAGGTTCTAAAAGCAGCTTTAGGAATATGAGGTCAGTATAACATAAAATTGGTACTCAGTATTTCTCCATTGGGGAATGGCAATAGCCTAGCACTCAAGCTTACCAGAAATCCCAAATTCAATTCCCAGCACTTCCAGTTCAATGGTCAGCTTGGAGATGATAGGAAAGATCTTCACAGAAAAAAACTCAAAGAGCATCTATGAGTCAAAGCAGTCATTGATTATGATATATGTGATTCATCTAGTTTGGGATATATTATGAAAGAGCATAATTAAATGAAAAGTCTTTCACATCATTGCAAATTCCTATATTAATCTTTTGATAAATTAGCAGTAATGTCTGCTATTCTAGCAATCATAGCTGTTGTGGTCTGATCAGTGTACATATACAGTATTTTGTAAGATATTTATAAAAACCTAAAAAAATACTCTCAGGAAATAATTTAGTCTCCCCAAGGCAAACCTGATGTGCCTTGTTGATGTACAGGTGATGTCAAAATACAGTTGGTGACTCGCTGAAAATGTTTAAAAAAAAGAATAAAAAGCCCCATGAGACTGTAGTTGCTAGAGCAGGTATAGAATCCAAGGCTTGATGGTCCCGATGGATCCTGCCCTAGTTTCATGGGGGGCTAAGCCCACTTTTCCATCATCATCTCAAGAACCCCAAAGGAATAAACCATCAACAGAAAATAAGCTACTGCAGGGCTGTATCATGTGGGTGATGTGAACTGGGTTAAAGGAAGGAGGACGGAAATGGAAGAAAAAGTGGTGTGAAATGCAGAAAAAAAGAGCAATGTTTATGCAGTAATTGGCATAATAGTAAGGGATAAGGACTCAAGTCACACTGGCAACTCATCTTGTTTTTACGTCCAATGACTCAGACCCGACTCATGAATTGGCCCCTTTTTTCCAATTTGCACTTTCGAGTCCCTATTCTTTTAATGAAGGACACCATAAACCCAGAGGAAGTTTTGTGACGCTCACCAGAAGACACAGGAGAGGCAAGCAAATGGTGGCCGTGGAGGTAGTGGTGGGGAGAGAGAGTTTTTAAGAGGGTGGGAGAGGAAGGGTGAGGGAAGGAAAGATCAGCCTTTTTTTCATATCAGCCATAACTCTGAACACATAGGTGGGCTGGTTCGTAAACCTCCGATCTCCTCATACATACCCCACATAAAGCCCATTTCCTCCCTTTTTTTATGGGGGAAAAAGTTTGTTTTTAATAGGGACTTGAGACTCTGGACTTCGGACCAAAGACTTGGACTTGGGACTCAGAGCCAAAGACTTGCCAATAGCCGTGGTAGTAGTGGTACAAATGGTAACCGAAACAAAATGCAGAAATGTGTTATGCATACATTCCATTACTGTAGGTGAACCAGGAAGAGCAATATGTGACTCATTCTATTCCAGTGGTTACCAAACGTGGGTCCCCAGTTGTAGCCCAAAGACATCTGGGAACCCAAGACTGTGGACCACTATTCTATTCCATGCTCTTTTCACCTTTTTCATGGTGAGGAATAATTAAATAAATTGGAATATAAATAATGTATATTGCCTTGCACAATAGCTAGCAGGTGAATGCTCTGTCACACCATACATATAGTAGTGAAACACTTCCTAGTTAAAAAAGAAAGAAAGAAAGAAAAGCTGCCCCAAGACTATACAGGCTGCTGCCTCCAAGTTCCTGACAGCAGAGAATCGACTTAAAGTTTTAGTAAAAAAGCTATCTATGATGATGAAACTATTTTGAGGATAGAGGTGAGCACCTTGGATAGCTCCTGTAAAGTTCAACATAAAATCTGGAGCACATTTGCCACACCCATGAAACCGGAGTCACCTGCCGCCATTGCTGTGAAAAGGACGGGAGGATGAAGGATGGCAAGAGGAATTCTGCAGTGGACGCAGATGTGAGATGCTTTAAGAACATCCAAGCATTATGTGTGAAATTGATTTTGCAGTGACAAGCAGCAGCAAGGGCTCTGTCTTGTGGCTCTAGCAGTAAGAAGATTGGGATGGGATGGGGAAGCTTTGGAGCTTAGAACATTGGTCATCCCAGAGTTATTCGTTGCTCAGCAATGATAGATAATTCTGCAGGTATTCATGGATTTTAGTCATTCCAGCAAAACGAAACAAAAACAGATGAAGTAAAATGCATGACATTCCCAAGCAGGGAGTTTCTTATGTAATTCATCTTAAAATGCAATATTCTGTCATCTCAAGTAACACTTGCTGAAAGCAGCCATCAATACTTTTTGTCAAAAACCAGCACTCTGTGTAAAATGTTCCATCAATCTCTATTTACATAAAACATACACCAAAAAAGGGGGGGAGCAACTCGTTCCACATAGTTTCTATAAAGCACAACCATTCCAAGGCTCTGTCACCCAGTTTCATGCTCTACTGAAATATTATTTTGACTAGTACCAAAAAAACCCCACCCTCTTTGAATTTATGATACGAATGGGATTTGTTTTTAATATAAAGTCGACACATGCCCTATTGCATAGATGGTTTCAGAAAGAAAGACAGATTCTGTCTGTCAATGCAAGTTAAGGGACAAATTCTGCTAAGACAGTTCATGGGTAAAAACATCTGTAAATAAGCAGAGTTGTCAAAATGACAGTTACATATAATAGTTTTTGGGAGCTGGGGAGGGGGATAGAGGAATAAATCCAGGCAAATGGGAAGTAAGTCAGAAAAGGCACGCACACACATACGCACGCAGACACACACACAGACACCCCAAAAGCCCACAAACTGGCACATTTGGTTCTCTTCATCTGATTACCATTAAAGTGATCAGCTATAAAGAACTCACTAATAAATTTCCAGCATAATTTGATATGTAGGGATTCTACCATGCCACATTTGTAATGGATATTCGCCCCAGTATAGAAAATAATTATAATCAATCCTCTGATTAATACGGGGGGGGGGGGGGGAGAGAGAGAGATTGAGAGAGAGAGAGAGAGAGAGAGAGAGAGAGAGAGAGAGAGAGAGAGAGAGAGTAAACAATGAGGAATGTGTTTGCTCAACAAACATTTAATCCTTCCTCTGCTTAGTAACATTCAAGGGTGCATGCAGATCCTTAAATAGCCAAAGCAGCATCCCTCATACACAAGGGAGAGATACCAACAGGCTTGAGAAAACCACAAATTTGGTAGAAATACAAAACAACATTTATTTCAACAAAAAAAATACTAAGGAATGATAAGACTCTCTAAGGCAGTCTGAGGATTATGTGTGTTCAATAGCCAAGAAATACTGAATCAGTTAAATGGAGATGGCTGGAAGCTGCAAACTGGAAGGAAGTAGGTATTTCAAAGAAGTGCTTGGACTCCTTTCTTTTGAGATGTCTGAAAGTACATTGTACCCATAATACAATCTGGGTTACTCTCACTATGGAGTAATTTACAGCAGCCTTGCAATGTAGCCCAGTCTTAATACTGCAGATCATACTTGGGTAGAAACTTAGATTCCCAGTCAAAGATTGCCCATACCCCTCAAGTTAGAGCAGTCAACTTTGGTACCACATACCTCTTCCTAAGTCATATCAAATAATCAATTGCATGGAGAAGCCTCCTGCCCCATTGACTTCCACGCAGACAAATTACATGTCAAAATGTTCAACCTGTGACGCAGTTAGCTACGTTTTCTGCCACTCTTCTTCAACCAGAAGTCATTTAAATTAAAATATTATGTGGCTGCAGGCTGGAACTGTTTTCCCATAAGCACCATCATTGACTGAGTAAGAGCTTTAGACAGTAAGCTTTGTCTGCCTGCTAGCCAGCCTGTAGAGGACCCAGAAATTGAGGCAACAACCATCCCCAGAAGCCTAGCCCACAGTCACTGAAGAGGAGATAGTACTGGAACAGTTGAACGGAACTGGGGAACTCCTCAAAGAGAGAACAGATGAAGTGAAATACAGTATTTATATTAACAGGCTGTAAAGGTTTTAATATAATCAGTCAAAATTTAGACTGAGGGCCACAACCTTCCTAATAGAGAAATACATTCAAAGTCATGAACTGAATAAAATGAATCTGCTTACAAATGTATTTTTTACTGCCAAACCTGTGAGGGTTTGTTTGTTTCTTTTTTCGAAGAAACAATGGTAAACAGAGAGAAGTAAATTCTCCACAAATTTCTCCCAATGGTGAAAACATCCAGAATTTTCTAGAAGTTTGGCCTTCCTTGAAAAAAAGAAAGGCAAAGATGAAATACTTTAGGGCATGGCCACAACAGTGCTACTAAATCCTTTTAGGCTCTCATCCTTTTAGCACAGGTTAACATGTTTTCCAGCATGGACCTTATTAAAGTGAACTGAGTCTGCAGAGAGGTAGTGCTCTCGTTGCCTTCCAGTTATGAGACCAAGAAACAAATAATTCCACAGGCCCTAAACCCAGACAAGCCCTGTTTCCTCAGACAAGTTACTAAATGTTCCAGCCACTCGATTTGGGTGGGGAGAAGAACAGTTCATAAATCAGCAGGTAAACCTAATTCTACTTCAAACAGCTTGCCTAACATTAATAGTGCCTTTGTTGTCAATAAACCTATATTTGACTTCTCCTATTTTATTTATAAATTACTAATGCTTTTCCTGGGGCAAAATGGTTGAAGTAATAGTCCACACTAAGCTATATCTCTGTCAGCTAAAGGGAGGCAAAACTCAGGACAAATTGACTCAATGAAGGGAAGCTATTAGCTGCAAATAGGCCATAGCCAATACTGCACAGTCATCACTACCTACACAGCTGAGCACTTACCATTCTACCTAAAAAAAAAAGACAAACAAAAACACAAAACAAAATACAAGAGCTGCCTAAGTAGTCTGGACTAATTAAAATATACTGTGAGGCGGCAAGCAGCACCTGAATGCACACAAACACATATGCAGCATTGTACTTGTAGCAACTACAGTATCACTATATCATTTGAAGTCTGATTCATCAGTCAGCATGTAACTCACTCATCCCTATAAATATTAACTATCATGTTTAAGTGCCCTTATGACATCAGCTAGCCAGTTCACATACCGTATTAGTACATCAGTAATTAACAGCATCAGCAGATGAACCCCTGTGTATGTTACGGACATGATGTAACACGTTCTGCTATTTGTGTGATGAAACATGATGGAAAAGACCTGAAACGCTTGAGTAATAGTTTCCCCATGCCACATGTCATTTATAAGTCATCTGTCACTCCTTCAGTTTGGAACCAGTGGGTACACTCTGAAGAATTCTGGCTCCTGGTTTTGAAATCGTCCTTGAAAAGCAAAACATCATTATGTCTGTCTCTTTGAGGACACCCACCATCTACTCTTCTTTAAATTTGCCTCTCCATTCCCCAGTCACTGAAGTCATACTTGATACCAGCTTCTAGAGACAGTGTGCACAAATTACTGCTTAGTTTGTAGCTTGTGCACTTGAAGTCTTATGGCCTTAGTCATTCCAGACTGAAACACAGAATATGTGAAATATGTCCTCTACAATTTAGGAGACAAATAATGGAGGGAATTAGTGTTTGCTGGGTCATTTCCACAGTTTCACTGAGCGGCTGGAGCTCTCTTCATTAGATGTAATCAAGATGGATCTTATTTAAAACCACCAGGCAATTCCAGTAGGTGGTAAGCCAGCACAGCATTGCGCAAAATACATTCTACTCCATTCCACTAAAAAAAATTATTGTGCACATTGGGCAAAATTAGTTGATACTGCAGATATTTAATAACATTATGGCCCTGGTTCACTTGTGGCTCATGGAATGGATCGGGGTGGGGGGAAGGAACACAACTCACCCCCAGATTCAGCAGAGTATCTGCTCCAGTCATAAGCTGTCACTGACCTTAGCATATTAGTTGACTTACCCTATATTGTCTTACTACTAGCATTAAGGTACAGCTGATACTTCTGGAGCCAAGACAAAATCTGTCCAATTTTTCAAAATGGCAAGAATACAAATGCCATTATGCAAGAAAAAATGTGATCACAAACACACTATATTCACTTATGTTTTCTTGCCTTATAATTTTCCTTGCAATAAATTCCACAATTTGCTTTCATGATTCTGTGTAATCTCTCCTACCATATGGCAAATTATTTGAAACTGTCTAGGGGGACTCCAGGAGGCATGGAACCTACTGAAGATTCTTCAGTAAGATTGGCAGAGAGTTTGCCTTCTGCTATGAATGTTCCCTACAACATGCAGCTACAGTGGAACACTGAATGTCTTCTATGGCTTAGACTTGATTCCTCTGGAGTTCTGCTGGCCAATGCCCAGCACGAACTGATTGTTCACCACAGAACACATGGCCTAAGAATACTTCACAACATCTAGAAAGTCTCTCTCACAGATGCCTTGGTGCAGTACTTCCTTGAGAGGCAAATCAAGAGGAAAGGGGCTCTCTGAAAAATGTGAACGCTAAGAGAACCTAAAGGTTTCAAAACACATATGTTAACAGCAATCAGAATTCAATTTAACTAGTGGATTGTGTGATCCTTTGGGAGAAGCGGATAACTTATTTTGTGTGTTCTTTATTCTGGCAGGTTAAATCATTTCTAAAAGTTAAAAAAAGCAGCACCTGCAATTTTTAAAATGTCTGCTTTTGCTGTGTCCCAGTGGCATGGTCATCTGCAAATGACATTTCTCTCCACACAAAGTAGGCTTCCTGGCTGAGTTAAGGCTTTCAGACAGCACAGACTGAAGTCATTCACAAGCCATAAACTGCTTACACATGCAGGTTTCTTGGTCAGTAATGCTGCAGAAATATTAGTGAATCTATAAAAATTTTAGAATCTTGATGCACCCTAGCTTTACCTGAAGAGTCCAAAAGGTTATGGGGAAGGAAGAATACAATGAAACAAGTACAAACCATAGTTCCCAAAATAGAGCTGACTGCCCTTTGTAAATCCTGAATCAGTCTTAACAGAGGGTAACATTGAAGAGGTTTTGCATCTTAATTCAGTACAAAAACAAGAAGCCCACGACAGGCACGCCTGATCAGCCCTTGCAGCTCCTCTCTACCCTGGAGATGCTTCCTCCTGCTGTTTCAAAGTGCTGAAGCTGTATGATAGCCAGTTAGACAAGCCCACCCCACCCCCAGAACAGAAGCAGTGTAGTGGGAGAGAGATGTAAACAACTTCCTCTCCTACTATCTTACTTCTTTTCAACCCCCACCCCCAGCTATTTCTTTTAAATATCAAGCAGTGCTCAAAATATAAATAATGGGGCATGTCTAGCTTAGATGATGTTTGCAACATTGGTGCAAACTCCAATACAAGTGCAAGAGGGGACAGGCCATAGTTTAGAGGGACAGTACACTCTTTGCATGCAGAATTTTTCCAGGTTCAGTCCCTGGTATCTCCAGAAAGAGCTGAGCTCTCTAAGAAAAAGAACAATTGATCAGTAAAATGTGCTCCAAAAAAAAAAAAAAGATATCTTCCTAAGGAATGCTCTCTGCCTACGGGGCTGTTGCTTTTTAAAGCAACATTTTCAACTGCAAAAATACCCTCCCCTAAACAGGCGGTATATAAGTCCAATAAATAAATAAATAAATAAATAAAATAAACCTTCAAATTGAGTGACAGCTTTTCTTTAATGCCTGTTGCACTGAAGTCAATGCAAGTGCCTGCTTTCAGTACTAGTAAGGTTGAAGAGGACGCTCCAACCAAAATAAAGTTGTGTGACATGGTTTGAGCAGTTTGATTTAAGTATGGAAACCACTGCCTGTTGTTTAAATTATTAATAAATAAATATGTATAACCTGCATGGTTTTTTTTTCATCTATCACACCTAAGTTTCCAACTCCACAGTTTTTTCCCCCCAAAATGCACATATTATATGCAACTGGATGCTTTTTACCATCTACCAAGCCATGTTTATGAAAATAAAATAAATAGGAGGAAATTAGGATCATGGCCCCTGGACCCAGCACCATGCAGGAAATTACACAAAATCTATATCCATTTTTTTCCAGAGTGTAGTTGGCATATAGTCCCCTGTGCAACAAGAAACTTGAGTATGTAGAAGCTAAGAGTAGA